>NC_090439.1:995356160-995659190 GCF_031143425.1 Pleurodeles waltl | reverse complement strand
AGACAGGAGTAATTTTTGGGCTGCTTGTGCTTCAGAAAAATATAGTAGGCTGACTAGCAGCAGAATTTGTGCTGGTAACCAGCCTAACATCATTTCTGACCCACTAATGCCATTCCCCCTAATGCCATAACCCCCATAACATGTGTAATATCAGGAGAATCTAAAAAAATTGAAACTGGAATCTCGTCAATGCAGCCAAAACAGCTTACTCCACAGGAACACCCGAGAAGTCAGCAACAGAAGCACCATGAAAGATAAAGCTATGCCCCACTCTACAGTAAAAGAAACTCTGTCACTAAGTTGTTTTGTGAGGTAATATGGCCAAGAAAAATCCCCAGCATGCCACCGAACCCATCACACCTTTTATCTAAATATGGACATGCAGAACCCCCAGAACCCACTTTTTCTCTTTATTACAATAGGACCACCGAAGCAGAATTCAAAACCACCATGTTTCTCACTCACCTACATGGTTGCAAGGTCTTGTCCACTGATGGGTCTGACACCGCCCTTAAACAACATGATATTGACGTTGAAACAGAAATATCTAAATATGTTATTTGACGTCTTAATGTGTACATTGTCCTCAAATCGTGGGCATCATAAAAAAAATGACAGACAAACTGTGCCCTATTCAACTTGGAGAAATGGTTAATTTCTCCATAGGCTTCTGGCTACAAGTCAAGAAATATAAAAAAGTTAAAAAATCCAGAGGTGAGTGTACTCCAATAATGAGAGCAGAATGAGGAACGTCTCTTTGCACAATATCTGCTCTCTAGCTAGGGTTGTGGAGTACAGCTAACATTATATATATACGCACAAAACCAAGGCTTTTAAAATATTTTTTATGCTCCTGTTTGTCCTGACAGAGCAAGAGGCAAGGTACAAACGCAATTGACTTTATATAAAATGTGGTTGTTCATTTCCTAAGTTTCATATGTTTTTTTTCCCTCTCCCTCGCTCTCTCTCTCTCCCAACGCAGTATATGTCTCTCTCTCTGAGACATCAGATCATGATTCTAAGGTTATCATATGCTGCTATTGGTGCTATTCTGAATCAGTGGCTCCAGTGTCTTTCCCTTTCCCCATTTTCCCTGCTTTCATAACCATCAAATTATAATTCAGTATGTTGGTAGGACCAACTGACTGAGAGGGATGGTCTCAGGGATGTGGAATTCCTATCGCCCGACCCGGGACATCTTGTTTGGGGTCAAGGGCAACAAGTTTTTATGTTTACTTTGTCCTTGGGACAAGTAGGCCCAACCCCCTGTAGCACAAACCCTTTGGCTGCCTGTTTACAGAGAGTTGAACTCTCTGCAGTTGAGGTAATGTGTTTCCAAAAGATAATGCTGTTCGAACTTGTATTTATGGTTCATTATTTGAAAGCCTTCATTATTAGGGTGCGTGCTGTAAATAAATGTTTTAAGGTCACACTTCACTACTGACGTTGGTTCCAGTACAAAAAAAAAAAAACATGTACACACGTTTGAAAAGTTTAGACTAAGAGGCTAAGTATAATGCTCCCAGAATGCTCTCTGATTATATGCAAATGAAGTGTCATTTAGTAAAATGTGTTGATGCATGCTAGTATTTCCCAAAAATATTTCTAATGGAAAATCAGTGTAACCATTTTCAACACGATTATGGGAAGCATGAAAATAAACAAACACTGACAAAGCCAACTGATCTGACATATTTTTATAAGTCTTTTAGTTTCATCAATGCGTGTCTTGTTTTGACATGGCTTTTGTAACACTTTATTGTTGTGGGAGCTACCAGGCCCTCAACATTGTAACAAACATTGGCAAAACCCCCCCAAAAAGTTTTTGAACTCTTAAAGCACACGTTGCCACCAGCGGCATAACAAAGGCCCCGCAGCCGCCCTCCAGGGGGCCCCTTCAGCACAGCACCTGCCCTGAGTGAGTCTAGAGAGGGGGCTCCTCCATGTTCTTTGCAAAGGGACACCCTCCAGTTTCGTTACGTCACTGATTGCCACTGTAGTTCCTGACACTGAACAAAACTACTTTGTGTGGCAATATGCTCCTTGTGGAAGAGCAGAATGCGATCACTCACAGTAAAGCCAGCCGAAAGAGAGAGAAATAGAAGTTTAATAAAAACAAAATGTCTTTGTTAACACCAGACCTAATTAGGGACCAAGACCCACATGTAGGTAGCTTTTTGCATGTCGCAAACAGCGACTTTCGCTGTTTGCGACGTGCAAAAGGCACATTGCGATGCACAAACCCAGTTTTGCGATTCAGTAATCTGGTTACCGAATCACAAAACGGGTTTGCGACTCGCAATTAGTAAGGGGTGTTCCCTTCCTAATTGCAACTCGCAGTGCAATGTAGGATTGTTTTGTGACCGCGAACGCGGGCGCAAACCAATCGCAGTTTGCACCCATTTCAAATGGGTGCTAACACTTTCGCAAAAGGGAAGGGATCCCCAGGGACCCCTTTCCCATTGTGAATGTCACTGTAAACATTTTTTCAGAGCAAGCAGTGGTCCTGTGTGGTCCACTGCCTGCTCTGAAAAAATGAAACGAAAACGTTTCATTTTTCGTTTTTGTTATGCATCTCGTTTTCCTTTAAGGAAAACGGGCTGCATTACAAAAAAAACTGCTTTATTGAAAAGCAGTCACAGACATGGTGGTCTGCTGTCTCCAGCAGGCCACCATTCGTGAGGGGGTCGCAAATTGCGACCCACCTCATGATTATTCATGATGTGGGCATTTGCGAAGCCCTTGCGAATCACAGATGGTGTCAAGGACACCATCCTACTTTTGGATTTGGACTCGCAATTTGCAGGTCACAAATCTGAACCTACCTACTTGTGGCCCCAAATTCTTAAAGAAAGTCACAAAAGTGCACCCATGGTATATGTCGTACCCCTATAAAATATTTGTGAACTGTATTTTAGCATGGGTAAATACGATGTGTAGATTTGCTCATGTGAAAATCTATTGAGCATTTGCAAGTTCATTTTCCCTCCAGCCACTTTCTTCCCAACCCTGGAAGAAGTTCTAATTCTGCCATTGTCAGGAGTAAATGTCCAACCTTTCTTATTATGGGAAAATATTAGAGAGAAGCTGGTAAAAATCTTTAAAACATGCAGGTTAGTAGGTTTGCAGACTCAAAGGCATTCCAGCCCTGGAACTATTGCTTACTGCTTCCTCCAGCCCCAGTATGCAGATCTGCAGAAAGGTGGCAAAATAAGGAAATTGCTACAGTAGGGATTGAAACTCCAAGTATTCAAGCCCTACTATGGTAGTAGCCCTGGCATAATCAGAGAGGCTATTAATTGCTGCCATAATTTGTCGCCACACTACATGGCACCAAAGGGACAAGTAGATCTTTTTACAGGACACGTAGATTTGAGAAGCAACCTGTCCCCTGGACAAGTAGATATTTTAATAAATTCCACACCCCTGTGGTCTTCAATATTCCTTTTGAGGAATTACACTATTATATTTAATTCCTGACAGGAATAGGAAATGGAGATATGCTGGCAGAATTTGGGGACACTGAGAGGAAATCGAAAAGGAATGACAAAAAACAAAACATGCTCTCGGGAGTAAGGCTAGTGATGCACTAAATGAATCCAAGAAACCCAGCAAGCTGCACAGTTGCTAGACAACTACTGTTGGGTGGTGTTGATTTTTTTTATACTGGAACAGTTACTTCTGACCTAGACGTTCATGTATGTGTCACCTGTGACCATCTTGTTTGGGAAGCCTAGGTCTCAACATGCAGAACATTTGTCATCTTGGACAACCATTGAGAAACCGGATACCAAAGTTGCAATTTTCTTGCTATTTGATTCCTGTGACTTCCCAAACCTTAATAGAAGATCCTTCTGAAATCTGAAAGGAATGATTTTTGACACTGGCCTTGAGTCAGACTTTGTGCCTAAACCTTCGTGGGTGGATAAAATCCTGGGGGGCACGCAGGCAGTTAACCTCTGCTGGGCATGCCTTCAGCCAGACCCGGTGCATAACCTCCGGCCAACCACCAGTGCACTCAGCCTTCGTGTTACCAAGCGGTTGTTGATCTCCAGTTGTATTGGGTGTGTCTGGATCTGAGGGACCTAGTCTCCGGAGAAAGGGCAATCCCTTCCTGTAGTCACCGTACTGACAGAGATAAACTCTTATCAGGAGGTTCCATTTGAAAGAAACCAGGTATGATGGAAGAAAAGCAAATGGCATCAAAACCCTTTATAGTAGAAGTCCTAAAGGGCCGGATTCATCAAGAAGGCCCAAAGAAACACCCGGACAGAAATACAGGGGAAATACTAGTTAGAATAGAACAGGGAAAAGCGAAACTTAGAGTGTGCACAGAATCAAGAAGCCATTGGGATGCAACATTCCTGTAGCCCTCTTCCCTTTCTGTACTCAAATTAAATCTTGAACAAAAAAGACTACCATGGAAGTTAATGCTGGCATAATGATATTTGATCAGATAATGTTAGACAGTATTGACAAGCCACCATCATGGATGATTGGAAGATATTAGGTCTTCTAAGATTGCGCCTGCCACCTCTGGATAACATGGAAGCTTGCAAGAGCAAGCAGGACTCATGGCCCGCCCCGTGTTTACCACCAACTTTGCCATATGGAACCAGATGCCAGAAGTTCCAGTGAGCAGAACCAACATCATCCACATGAGGAAACGGTGAGTGTAGGACTCAGAGCTCCCAACAGCGGAGGTTAGTGTCATTTTTGGGGAGGGATGTTTGCACCGCTACATTTGTGTTCACAAATCCAAACTGACTCATAAGCCATTGTTGGATTTCTCACAGGGTTCATGGGTGCAGTTCTGTGTCTGCGAATCCTGTGGGAGACCCATCAAGGTCCCACAAATCCGAATGGGTTTGTTGACTCGGAGGTGGATTTATGGGCCCCAAGAGAGGGTTTACAGACCTTTGAGACACGCTGGAATCTGTGGACCTTGCCTTGGGGTCTACAAACCCTGTGTCAAAAATTACTTTTTTATGTTCTGAAGGGGGGGGGGGGCGCTCCATCGCTCCTACCTAAGTCAGGGTGCATGGAGATGCTCTCTTAGCCCCTTATGGCTTCTTCATTTTTTCCCTGTGTCCTGTAATGGTGCCCACAGCAGATTTTTCTCTTTTTCAGCCAGCCAGAGAGCCTTGAGTCCGTGAACCCAAAATATACTATAGGGAAAAACGCTTCTTCATTCAATCTAACGTTTTACATTCACCCTACAGTTCTGGGTTTGCTGAACTTCTGTGGACTAATGGTTCAGATTTCTTTACCTTTTAAGCCTTTCAAACCTATTCCAAAACAGTTTTAAAATGCTAATCACTACAAACTTTCTGAATGGATTTACACCAAACCATGCAAAGTTATATCCTTCAGAAAATGTCTACTTTCAAACCAAGTTTGATATAATTCTATCCAGTGTTTTTTCTGTAGTAGAAAGCAAATATATGTTAGTTCAGATGAGAAAAGTCACTTCTTTGAACTCAAGTCTCACTCCTCGATGGGCCTGTAGGAAATGTGCTGTGTCAAACCCAAATTGGATGGATATTTTTTGGAAATTGTAATGCAGTCATTAAATAATGCCAGGGGTATTAGGACACCAAAAAGGTATTTTCAGTGTAATCTCAACCCTAACCATAATTGCAGTCACTTTTTCAAACCAACTACCCCAAAATAAACATTTACAAGAAAAAATGTCTAATAGGGAATATGTAATATGGTTTGTGTTGCTGTCTTTAGGTTCTGATGACATTTACAAATCACTCAACCTTTGGTAGCATGCTTATGTCACCAGAAGCCCTTGATGCAATATTGAACCAAATGACACAGTTACAAATTCAGTAGTTTATGATGACACTGAGGTAAACAGGGAAATTTGACATTGATGTACACGTCTCATTTAGATGTTGAAAAATACAGGGAATCCATAAAAATGTACCCGTAAATGTACTCGTCCTCTGTAGACCGCCAGTGCTGGTTGACCCTTATTTTATTTCGCCAGCTGGGATCGCCTTATTGTAATTGTAATCGTATTTATATAGCGCTTACTACCCCTGACGAGGCGTCGAAGCGCTTTTCGATGAGTAGCACGCTACTCCGGTACCCAACAAGAATTAGTATAATTTAAATAAGGAGTACAGTTTTAGTATTATTATGAGTTAATTTGAGTTGCGGATATGAGAGTTTGTTAGTTAGATTGACTGGAGTAATGGAGGGGTGGAGGAGGAAAGAAATCCAGAAGTGTTAGTTGGGAGTTTATCCTTCATTTACTCAATCCAAAGGCTTGAGATGAATAAAAGGGGAGCGGAGGAGAAAGAGGATGTGGAAGGGTTAGGGAGAGCATAGTAGTAGGGTGAGATGAATGCAGGAGAATTTAGTAGGGTTGTGTGGGAGGTCACAGAGGTAGAGTGAGGTTTGGTGAGTTAGATGTGGAGGTGGAGGGAAGAGCTTAGGCAGAGATATTTAGGAGATGAAAGTGGTCGAAGGGATTTGGGATGAGTCCGAGTGAGAATGGAGGATAGTTTGATAGAGACATGACATAAGAGTGATGAGTAGATAAGTGTGATAAAAAGAGAGCAGAAATTCATAGATATCTAGTATAACAACCCATGCAATGATCCACAAACATGCCAGGCACAGAAACAACATATACACATACATACACATATATATATATATATATTTATACACACACACACACACGAATAGACACACATATGCACATACAATACATAATTAGAATCATGGGTAAAAAATACTTAGTCAGACAGGTTTAAAAGTGTGTGTGTGTATTTTATTGTTATTGGTTTAGTTTCTGTAAAATGAGCATCGTGGCCTACCGAACCGGAGTATTTTCTACGAGTATGTCAGTAAGCGTTACCTAGCATGTTTTATATGCCCCGTTTATATTGTACACTAAGGGTACGTGATGGGCCACGGGGTAAGCGTCTCCAGCAACCTTGTGTGCCTTTGGCAATGTGTTGTTACTAGTGCGTCTTTGTGGAGATGTCCTTGTGCTTCTGAGCATCAACAACGCACCACCGGAATCGGCGGTAAACGCATTGGGGTCGTTTTGGAAAGCTGTCCATCATCCTGGTAAAAGGCGGGAATTCCTTTACCTACTTCGAGGGTGGACGGGGCGTGGCTCAGCGGGCGGAGCTTACAGGTTCTTTATAAAGGGAGAACCTTCTACTCTGTGTCTCCAGCAGAGGAAGATAGAACCCGAGCGTCACAGTCAGATACAGATTACGCTCCAGTACATCATCAGTTCGCCTCCAGGAAGGATTCTAGATCTTTTCTGCTATGGGATCTCTGAGCGTACAGCCTTGCTTTATCTTTGCCAAGCCCAAGAGTTAGGGTGGCTTGTCCTTTCCAGAGGCTGAGCTTCAACTGCGGCACCTGCTACGTTTATATTTCTAAGTGCTTCCTGTTGAGGTTTAGTTTCTGTAAAATGAGCATCGTGGTCTACCCAACCGGAGTATTTTCTGCGAGTATGTCAGTAATCGTTACCTATCATGTTTTATACGCCCTGTTTATATTGTACACTAGAGGTACGTGATGGGCCAAGGGGTAAACGTCTCCAGCAACCTTGTGTGCCTTTGGCAATGTTATTGTTACTAGTGCGTCTTTGTGGAGATGTCCTCGTGCTTCTGAGCATCAACAACACACCACCGGAGTCGGCGGTAAACGCATTGGGGTCGTTTTGGAAAGCTGTCCATCATCCTGGTAAAAGGCGGGAATTCCTTTACCTACTTCGAGGGTGGACGGGGCGTGGCTCAGCGGGCGGAGCTTACAGGTGCTTTATAAAGGGAGAACCTTCTACTCTGTGTCTCCAGGAGAGGAAGATAGAAACCGCGCGTCACAGTCAGATACAGATTACGCTCCAGTACATCATTAGTTCACCTCCAGGAAGGATTCTAGATCTTTTTCTGCTATGGGATCTCTGAGCACACAGCCTTGCTTTATCTTTGCCAAGCCCAAGAGTTAGGGTGGCTTGTCCTTTCCAGAAGCTGAGCTTCAACTGCGGCATCTGCTACGTTTATATTTCTAAGTGCTTCCTTTGAGGTTTAGTTTCTGTAAAATGAGCATCGTGGCCTACCCAACCGGAGTATTTTCTACGAGTATGTCAGTAGGCGTTACCTAGCATGTTTTTTTTACGCCCCGTTTATATTGTACACTAAGGGTACGTGATGGGCCACGGGGTAAACGTCTCCAGCAACCTTGTGTGCCTTTGGCTATGTGATTGTTACTAGTGCGTCTTTGTGGAGATGTCCTCGTGCTTCTGAGCATCAACAACGCACCACCGGAAATCGGCGGTAAACGCAGTGGGGTCGTTTTGGAAAGCTGTCCATCATTGTGGTAAAAAGGCGGGAATTCCTTTACCTACTTCGAGGGTGGACGGGGCGTGGCTCAGCGGGCGGAGCTTACAGGTGCTTTATAAAGGGAGAACCTTCTACTCTGTGTCTCCAGCAGAGGAAGATAGAACCCGCGCGTCACAGTCAGATACAGATTACGCTCCAGTACATCATCAGTTCACCTCCAGGATGGATTCTAGATCTTTTCTGCTATGGGATCTCTGAGCGCACAGCCTTGCTTTATCTTTGCCAAGCCCAAGAGTTAGGGTGGCTTGTCCTTTCCAGAAGCTGAGCTTCAACTGCGGCACCTGCTACGATTATATTTGTAAGTGTTTCCTTTGAGGTTTAGTTTCTGTAAAATGAGCATCGTGGCCTACCCAACCGGAGTATTTTCTACGAGTATGTAAGTAAGCGTAACCTAGCATGTTTTTATACGCCCCGTTTATATTGTACACTAAGGGTACTTGATGGGCCACGGGGTAAACGTCTCCAGCAACCTTGTGTGCCTTTGGCAATGTGATTGTTACTAGTGCGTCTTTGTGGAGATGTCCTCGTGCTTCTGAGCATCAACAACGCACCACCGGAAATCGGCGGTAAACGCAGTGGGGTCGTTTTGGAAAGCTGTCCATTATCGTGGTAAAAGGCAGGAATTCCTTTACCTACTTCGAGGGTGGACGGGGCGTGGCTCAGCGGGCGGAGCTTACAGGTGCTTTATAAAGGGAGAACCTTCTACTCTGTGTCTCCAGCAGAGGAAGATAGAACCCGCGCGTCACAGTCAGATACAGATTACGCTCCAGTGCATCATCAGTTCACCTCCAGGAAGGATTCTAGTTCTTTTCTGCTATGGGATCTCTGAGCGCACAGCCGTGCTTTATCTTTGCCAAGACCAAGAGTTAGGGTGGATTGTCCTTTCCAGAAGCTGAGCTTCAACTGCGGCACCTGCTACGATTATATTGTACACTAGGGGTTCGTGATGGGCCACGGGGTAAACGTCTCCAGCAACCTTGTGTGCCTTTGGCAATGTTATTGTTACTAGTGCGTCTTTGTGGAGATGTCCTCGTGCTTCTGCGCATCAACAACGCACCACGTGAATCGGCGGTAAACGCAGTGGGGTCGTTTTGGAAAGCTGTCCATCATCCTGGTAAAAGGCGGGAGCGCACAGCCTTGCTTTATCTTTGCCAAGTCCGAGAGTTAGGGTGGCTTGTCCTTTCCAGAAGCTGAGCTTCAACTGCGGCACCTGCTACGATTATATTTGTAAGTGCTTCCTTTGAGGTTTAGTTTCTGTAAAATGAGCATCGTGGCCTACCCAACCGGAGTATTTTCTACGAGTATGTCAGTAAGCATAACCTAGCATGTTTTATACCCCCCGTTTATATTGTGCACTAAGGGTACGTGATGGGCCACGGGGTAAACGTCTCCAGCAACCTTGTGTGCCTTTGGCAATGTGATTATTACTAGTGCGTCTTTATGGAGATGCCCTCTTGATCCTGCGCATCAAGAACGCACCACCTGAATCGGCGGTAAACGCAGTGGGGACCCTTTGGAAAGCTGCCCATCACCCTGACAAGGCGGGAAGACCTTTGCTACTACGAGGGTGGGCGGGGCTTTACCCAGCGGGCGGAGCTTACAGATGATTTATAAAGGGAGAACCCTGCACTCTGCTGTCGCTAGGAGAGGAAGACAGAACCCACTCGTCAAAGTCAGATTACGCGCCAGCGCATCATCAATTCACCTCCACAAAGGATTCAAGTTGTTTTTCTGGTATGGAATCTCCGAGCGCACAATTCTGTTTTGCCTTTGCCAAGCCCAAGAGTTAGGGTGGCTTGTCCTTTCCAGAAGCGGAGCTTCAACTGTGACACCGGCGACGTTTATATTTGTAAGTGCTTCCTGTTTCGGTCTAGTTTCTGTAAAATGAGCATCATGGCATCCCCAACTGGAGTAGTTTCTACCAGTAAGTCATTATGGGTTACCTAGCATGTTTAAACGCCCCTTTTGTATTGTACAGTTAGGCTATGTGATGGACCACCGGGTAAACGTCTCCTGCAACCTTGTGTGCCTTTGGCAATGCGATTGTTACTCGTGCGTCTTTATGGAGATTCCCTCGTGCTCCTGCGCATCAAAAGCGCACAAACGTGTTTTGCCTTTGCCAAACCCAAGAGTTAGGGTGGCTTGTCCTTTCCAGAAGCGGAGCTTCAACTAGGGCACCTGTGACGTTTATATTTGTAAGTGCTTCCTGTTTAGGTCTAGTTTCTGTAAAATGAGCATCATGGCCTACACAACCGGAGTTTTTTCTTCCAGTAAGTCATTAAGGGTTACCTAGCATGTTTAAACGCCCCTTTGGTATTGTACACTAAGGCTACGTGATGGACCACGGGGTAAACGTCTCCAGCAACCTTGTGTGCCCTTGGCAATGCCATTGTTACTAGTGCGTCTTTGTGGAGATGCCCTCGTGCTCCTGCGCATCAAGAACGCACCACCTGAATCGGCGGGAAACGCAGTGGGGGTCCTTTGGAAAGCTGCCCATCACCCTGACAAGGCGGGAAGACCTTTGCTACTACGAGGGTGGGCGGGGCTTTACCCAGCGGGCGGAGTTTACAGATGATTTATAAAGGGAGAACCCTGCACTCTGCTGTCGCTAGGAGAGGAAGAGAGAACCCACTCGTCACAGTCAGATTACGCGCCTGTGCATCATCAATTCACCTCCACGAAGGATTCAACTTGTTTTTCTGGTATGGAATCTCCGAGCGCACAATTCTGTTTTGCCTTTGCCAAGCCCAAGAGTTAGGGTGGCTTGTCCTTTCCAGAAGCGTAGCTTCAACTGTGACACCTGCGACGTTTATATTTGTAAATGCTTCCTGTTTCGGTCTAGTTTCTGTAAAATGAGCATCATGGCATCCCCAACTGGAGTATTTTCTACCAGTAAGTCATTATGGGTTACCTAGCATGTTTTAAATGCCCCTTTTGTATTGTACACTAAGGCTACGTGATGGACCACGGGGTAAACGTCTTCTGCAACCTTGTGTGCCTTTGGCAATGCGATTGTTACTCGTGCGTCTTTATGGAGATGCCCTCTTGATCCTGCGCATCAAGAACGTACCACCTGAATCGGCGGTAAACGCAGTGGGGGCCCTTTGGAAAGCAGGGGGGGGAGCCACAAACTAGCAAGGGAATTCACACAGTCACAGCAAAAACGATTTTGAAACAAACACCACTTTAAAAGAGGCCAGGCTGCCTGAAAACACAGAGAGTCCACAGTAAAACAAACACTTTTTGAACAATTAATACTATTTGACTAGAAAATATCTTTGAGCTCCTTACCTAGGTCTCTTTGAAATCCTTGAACACTGGGCTGTATCAGGACACAGGAGAGATGTACAGAGGAACACAAAATGGAGGTGCCTGTCTTTGGCCTTCCCTCCACAAAACTTAAGGAGCCAGAGCAGGTGGGGGGGGGCGGGTCTCAGGTGCAGCAGAGACTCAGGGAGCCAATCAGCTAAGTCCAGTCCCTGGGGCCTGGGGGGAGGCTATTGCTGCTCTATTCAGTATCTCCTTGGATACAGACAGGCTGAATCCACACTTCCAAGCTAGCAGAGTCTACTTTTCAGGTGAGGGGGAGATTGTTTAAGAGACAAACACTGCAATAGTTCTGGGCGCACACTCCAAAATCGGGCTTTTTTAAGGCAAAAAATACAGGGGGGCTGACAGCTTTTAAGCACAATTTAATTCACACAAACAGATTAAAAACAGTATCCTAAAACCACACTCTGAAAGATTTATGTAGTCTTTTTACTAAGAATAGGGGTGAAAAAAGAAGGGGGGCGAGGGGGGAGCCACAAACTAGCAAGGGAATTCACACAGTCACAGCAAAAACGATTTTGAAACAAACACCACTTTAAAAGAGGCCAGGCTGCCTGAAAACACAGAGAGTCCACAGTAAAACAAACACTTTTTGAACAATTAATACTATTTGACTAGAAAATATCTTTGGGCTCCTTACCTAGGTCTCTTTGCAATCCTTGAACACTGGGCTGTATCAGGACACAGGAGAGATGTACAGAGGAACACAAAATGGAGGTGCCTGTCTTTGACCTTCCCTCCACCAAGTAGGTGTGTGCTGTACAGGCTTCCAGCAAGTCTGCTGGAAGAGGGACACTGCCCTGCTTCAGAGTGCCAAGGTGGCCCTACAGATAGCAATGTCGCAGGGCTCTGCAAACAGGAGTGGCACAGCAGAAAACTATACCATAGCAACTATGCGGGGACCCAAACAGGGAACGGACTGCTCTGCGTGAGTGACAGTGCATGAAGAAGGAATGCCATTGGATGGGTGGATCATGGTATCTGTGCCTGGACTTAAAAGAGTATGCAGAGGGCTGAGTCAGCATTGCAGAGAGAATGGGTTTGCTTCTTGAAGCTGCAGTGTTAACCAGGATTGGTTCTCATGACTGCTTCATTTGAGATGGACTCCTCACCCATGCTGTCACAGGCAGGAACCAGGTACACCCAAAAGATCACTAGGCTTTCCTTAGCCACTGCAAATCATTCTCCTGGGGTTTGTGCACCCCACCATCTCAGGCAGCCTGTGCCAGCCGCAGAAAACTTAGAATCACGGGGTGACGCCTACAGGCAAACAAAGCAGCATTATACTCCTGGGATGAAGTGAGGGAGAGAGCATCATGTGTCACTGAACTTCTTTTCCATTCCTGCTTCAAGATGATGGAGATGCAGGCTGGCAGTAGGGTGCTGTCAACCTGTTTCAAGCAGTGATATCCAACCAGCATCTATGGAATATTTTGTGCTTGATCCACTTCTATTTATGTGGAATGGATGTGTGGGCATAGTGGAGCAATTTAGGACCTATTTGGTGGATCTAGATAGAAATCACCACCTCAAGATAGATACCAAAGTGGATTTTGGTCATGCCCATTGTACTTTCCTATGATAAGATGTGTTGATACTTAGTTACAACTCTGGTTCTTATTAGCTTGAGAGTTTTTCTGGTCAAAACCAAATGGACACCCAGGCCCGGTTTCTTTCAGCAAGGGGGATAGTGTGGTCTCTGAGTAGTGCACATCCTCCCTCCTAGAAGGCTGCACAGCTGTGGTCCTGGGAAGCTCTCTCCTGGTTTTTGGCTAGTGGCACTACCGCAGGGCTACTCCCTACTCTGTTGTTGACATTGCCACTAAGCAGCAGACACTGTGTCCATCATAAACAGAGCACTGTATTGACCAGGGTGGTTAGAATTAAAAGGCTCTATAACAAAAGCCATAATCTAGCAGAAACATTGGTATTGACAAAACCCTACTGCAGAGTACAGGGTCTTCTTTTTATGGCCAGGAAATTGAACTTTAGCAACTCAAAAGGATGATGGCTGGAGTGCTGAAACCCCCCAAACACCCACCCCCAGTCACAGATCCGGGTACAATCACCGCTCCCTTGCTCACCATACACCCCAGTTTGGACCCAGCCATATGCAAATCAGTCTTGTCCCTGTTCCCCACGGGAACAGTCCAGCCCGAACAGACAAGCCAAGTCCCCCCCGGACCGGAAACAAGCACCCCGGGCGCAGGCCTCAGGGCACCACCCTTCATCAGCTAAACCAAGTGTCACAGCGAGCACAGGACCCCCGTCCGGCCACACCCCTCCCACCCAGGGCAACCCCAGCAACACAAAAGGATGATGGACAGAATGCCGAAACCCCCCAAACACTCACCACCAGCCACAGACCTAGGCCCAATCCATCGTTCCCTTACTCATTCTTGACCCTGTTCCCCGTGGCAACCCAGGCTGGACTGTTTCCATGGGGAACAGGGCCATGACTGATTTGCATATGGTTGGGTCCAATCAGGTGTGGTATGGTGTGCAAAAGAACAATGGGTCGAACCCAGATCTCCGACTGGGGGAGAGTGCCCGAAAAGCCTCAAAACTCCGTCCATCATCATCTCGCGCTACCAAAGTCGCCCCAAGTGGGAAAGGCATGCCCAGACACGGGTCCCGTGCTGCCCACTGTGCCGTTGGATTCAAGCTCATCGGTCGACACCTCGAAACCCGCGCCAAGGACGCCCGCCTCCGGTCCAGGGAGGACCCGGCCCGGCCGCCCGGGCCGACCCGTCCCCACTGGGAACAGGGTCAAGACTGGGGTGGCACGGTGAGCAAAAAGAACGACGGACCAAACCCAGACCCGTGACTGGGGACGAGCGCCCGAAAAGCCTCAGCACTCCATCAATCATCCCCTTGTGTTGCAGGAAATTGAACTCACAAAAAAGATAAAGCAACTTGGTGTTTGGATGGATCAATGGTAAATTCCCAGGTTTTAGCAGATAACACTAATTTTTAGTTATTGAAGCAGAGTAAAATACTGCATCGTTTACCTTTGAATTTAAGATAATTTATGATAGTTTCTGTGATCAGCTCTTGTCTTCACTATACAAACTAATTGGAAAGTTCTGAGAAATTCCCATCCAGTCTACATGTTGTGCAGAATTCTGAAGAAAGATTTATCTCATTCTCATCCTTGTAGTGAAGCAAAGGAAACTTCCGGTACAGCCAAGTAAAGATTTCATTAAAAAAAAGTCAAGACTGTCTCTGCACTTCTCGCGCCGACAAGACAGACAACATGAAATATCGGCCACTGCTGTCTGTATACCCCAGTTTTTTGTTTTTTTTTGTTTTTTCTTTACTTCCGGGGGCTGGGGACTCGGGGGAAGACAGCTCACTCGTTTTTTTTTGCCTGTCATTCCTAAAAATCCACATGACATCTGCACCACTGCCAGTGCCGACAATCCTAAAATTCACCGGACCTTTGCACCGCTTGCAATAAAGGCAAAATTAACCAGACATGTGCACCACCTCCAATGACAATTTATATACAACAAGTATATGTTTTTTGTTTTTGAAGATTACGTGCTTTGTATATCACAAGGTAAATTCAACTCTAAGCGCGTGGGTGATGGTAGCACTCATGATAAGTAGCAGACCGGAAAAGTACTGGGTCCAGTGATCGCACGCCCCTCCCCCAATCCGGTCATAGCCATTACAGCTTCTAACATTTGCGGTCAGGAAGCGTGGGGAAGCCCGTAGTCCACGCTCATTCGGCTCTACGGAGACTGACCTCAAAAGTTCCAAAACTATCCCCGTGCTGGAAGGTGAGAAAACGATACTGACAGATTCAGGGGTTGGCACACATACTCGCTAGAAAAGCCACATTTAACGTGCAGAGCGCCGGACTGCCCCGCTCGGGCGGCGCTTTAATGAACATAAACTGAAACTACCTGCTGCACAGAAAGCGCCCAGAGTTCTGCGAGGCGTTTAAATCCGCCATTCAGCAGAACAAGTGAGGGCGCGGAAATCACTGAGCGAGCTCCGCGGTTACCTGTGGAAAGTCAAAGAGCAGACAGACGCGTCTAAGCGCTCTCCCCGCTCTAGTGTTGTGGTCCCCCCTTTCTTCCACCCGTGCGTCGGCACCGCCCACTCCGCCCGCGCATTCAGGTGCCCGGGTGAGCGCACCCTGCCCACGCTGCTCGAGGAGGCGAGGGATGCGCGTGCCCGCGCATGTTTGTTCTGGGTGTAGCATGTCCAAACAAGCACTGTTTGACTCTCAACAACTACTACTTCCATTCATTTCATTATGTGACCGATTCCGACCACACCCACGAAACTCCTGTAAACATCGTCCCCGCAAGGTGGAGCGGTATAAAAACAACGACATAAACGTGCGGATCAAACCTCATTGGAGCTCATAACACACCCCTTGCCCGTTGGGCCAGAAGAAAATCTGTAGAAGGATGTCTTATTTTGGGTTAGTGGGACCAGACTTTGAAAACCAAAAACTGGGGCATTTGGTAAAAAAATAGGAGGACTACTATTTTACATAAACTGGGGGGCACGGGATGACAAATGACTGCGCTCATCAACATGGAAACACAGCAAAAGGAACTAAGGGAATACATCAAGTGCAACTTTTAAACCCAGTATCCTGCGTGTTAATTAGATGGCCAGGGGCGTTGCTTGGACAGTATGATTGGAGGGTGTGACAATCACGCTGGCACCTGATGTTAACATACATTATACCACAAGCAAGGCGCGTGAGAGGGGCTTAAGAGGCAGTGGAAAGGAAGAGGAATGCACATTGGTGGAGTACCAAGTGAGGGTGATAGAGCGGAACGTGGTACCAATTTACCTGCGTTCGGACGCTCTTTAGGTCGATGAATCTTTTGACTAAGTGGGAACTCTCTGTACTATTAATCGAACAGTCTCATCTAATCGATAATCAATAACGAACATAAGCAACACCTTGAACAACATAACACTTAACAATTAATCCAGAATACATTTCGGCGAACCCTGACCTTTCAGCCAGGAATAACCACACCAGTTTATTGCAAAGTTAGTGAATTTATTTCCCTATATTAACAAAGCTAGCACAATATAAATGTGTCTCAACACCAAATGATAAACATAAATGAACATTAATAGCTGTCCATAACATCGAAACAAGTGTAATCTATGCAGCATTTGAATCACAAGGCATTCGATAGTGGCAATGCAAAGCACTAATACGATAATCTGTAATGGGCTAATTGCGTACATTTAGTCAGCATAACAAGATCTCCAATTGCATCGTGTGACATATGGAATCCTCGTCTAACCTCAAATTAGCATCAGCATGTGGGACTTCATGCAAAAACGATTTGGCAACATCAATTTAGAAAACTCCTAGCTAGGGTCCTTATCAAAATCAGCAGTTGGTTACCTAAAAGAAACACAATGCAATTTTACAGTTTCCTTTCATAATTACCAATTCCAATCAGCAATCAATGAAGTCTTCGTCTCACAGGTACCGTTTCTCGATCAGCATGGGACGGGACAAAGGGGCAGGGGTGAACGGGGCAATTGCCTCACGGCAGCAAGATAAGATTACTACTTCATGCAAAGGGGCAAATCAAAGTTAAAGTCTCTAGGGCAAGAATCATTAAAGTCTTTTTCTCTCGACTAGAGAAAGCATCAAAGTCTCTCAAAATGGCATCGCAGCAAAATGGGTCATAGTAGCTTCGAAGTCAAAATGGCGGGATGTCCGAAGAGAGAGAGAGCTTCCCTCTCGTGCACCTGGGTTTTATAGACAACAGTTCAAGTCCAGTAGGGTCTCCATTGGAGGGTTCATAGGTTAGCTTCAAATTGACCAATCAAAAACGACAGTTCTCAAGCTTTTACTTAAGCATACATTATCCTTGGAGATGGGTACACAAGTTGCAACATTGTTTCTCGATTAGCTTACTCTCAGAGGCTCTATTGTCCGCACCTGCAAGCCGACCTTGAATTTAAGAGAAATATGCCATGCTGGCACCAACTTTAAGATAAGCATGTGAGCAGTTTCTGTGGAAAAGTACAGCTTCAAGCAGAAATACACGTTTAATAGCACAGTGGAAAAAATACGAACATCTAAACCGTGAGACCAGGCAACTAGGCCAAAGCCTCCGCTAAAGTAATGCTAAGCTAAGACATTTCAAATAAGCAAATCGTAGCACATGTTTATGATTATGTCGGATTAGTGCAATTCTAATACACCACGTTACATAAAGCACGCGTATAAATGATGGCAAACTACTCTGAGGGCACATTTTGTCCCCGTACAATCTTTATTAGTTCGGTTAATGTCACACATGATTGTTTCACACTACGTTTATGCGTTAATAAATCAAAACCTTCATTTTCTGCTTCATCAAGGGAAAGCGCATTATTTTGTGAAATAACCAAGTAAAGTCTTTCCAAACAGGGAGAGGGAGAGAGAGTGTGTGTTTGTTTCAATCTGTGTGTGTAAACCCGACAGACACCTTACCATACCCTACTTAAAGCACATGCACCCAACTATTTATCACAAAATACATTTATTAGAGGAGCTAACCCCCCCCCCCCATCCCAAGAAGCCATGCCCCCGTAAATGGCTTTCCTAGAAGAGCTACCAACTAGCCCGGACATGACAAAAACCACAAAACATGCTTTCCTCCGTTTCCAGTCGAACCTCTCAAAGCCGGGACATGTGCTAAATTTGGAAGGACAACTAGTGAAAACTGAAACACCTGGCCATCCTACGGTGTAAGGGTTTTGTTCGCTGCAATAGGTTGCATGTCTCCCACCTCAGAGATATTATCGCAGCTACCAAGTGACTCCACGATCATGGGTGACATTTTATCTAGTCCTGAAAACCATACGCCCCAGCTGAGTGAAACAAGCAGCAATGTGCTCTGGCACACACCCGTGCACTTAATGCTCCACACAGATCCATAAGTTGTTCTTGGCGCCACTATCCAGTATATTTTATCACTCAGTAAAACATTAGCGCATGCCAACCTCACTGGCCACGATCGCATATGACTCACATCAAAACAATAGGATACAAACAAAATATCAACAGATCACTTTGACTTCTGTTAATGAGGATTCCAAAACTACAACAGGCACCCAGAAGCGTACACATGGCTGGACAGTGCTATACAGAAGCAGTCAGCATAACATAGCACTTGATATAGGGTCACTTGGTAATCAGGTGCAAAAAGGAATCTGGAGGCACTGTGAACATTCAAATATCTCTTTTATTCTATAGATAAACCAAATGACTTTTCAGTGCCTCTTTCTTACAGGCAAAATGATTCTTCAGTGTCCTGAAAGTTAATTCCAGTCGTTTGAACTACTGGGCACAAACCACACTGGTATGGAAGCAGTCAATGCAAGATGTTTAGCATGGGGCATGGAAGACAACAGCAAACAAACAATGATGAACAGAGAGAAATCTCCATGCTCATCCAGTGATCCTGTGTTTTACTTAAATAAAGTCCAGCTGTTAATGCTACAATAAAGCAGCAAAAACTTGGCACCCGCCTAGCATTCATCAGTGTCTTCAGTGCTGATATGTACTAAAAGAATAGAAATCTCTGCAAGATAGCTACGTTCCCTTATTCTGGCACGCTGTCCTCCACCAGAAAAGCAGAGGACAGCACCTCAACTGACTTGGTGAATGGGCTGTCAGTCCTCCAAAGCTTAAAAATGCCTCAAAATGTATCCTTCTATATTGTATGATACAAAAAATGTTCTGCGTTTCTTTTTTTTTTTTTTTATCCTTGTGGTCATAGAGACTCACCTGTGAGCCTCTCACTTGTTAGAAAGTCTGCCTTACAGTGTATGTTGCATGGGCAAGTACCTTGCAAGTAGTATAAAGATTATTAGGTGACATAACATAGAAATAGGGGTCCAATGGACTATCAGCCTTATTTTGAGTTTGGCGGTGAGTCCTCCTCCCTAGGTCAGCAGAGACAAGAGCCTGCCTTCCAACCTTCTCCCACACTCCTGGTTCTTTTAGTTCTTTCAAATCTGCACTTTCTTTTGTTAGATTAGCAAGCGTAGTTTTAATCTTCACACTATTATCAGGTATATAGGTGCAGCAGTGACGTGCACCAATCATTTTGCAAACGCCTCCATCTTTTGCTAAAAGAATGTCTAAAGCAAGCCTATTTTGAAGAGTCATAGCTCTTTCCGCTGCAAGTTCAGCATCCATCAGGATTATAGCACCTGAAAACTTTGTCAACATGTTATCCACTATAGTAGACAACTTTCTTATTTTGATGGAATTCAGCACAACTCCCAATGAAGGAATCATGGCTCCAAATATATCACCTACCACAGCAGCTGCGGTCTCTCTTTTCTGGATACGATGGGATCCAGGTGTCTTTTCAATCATCGATATGTCATCTAGTTGATAAACCTTTGGAAACACTATACCCAAATAACATCTTCCCCACCATCCCTTTGGAAGACGATAATAGGCATTATGCCCACAAATGTAATACACCCCTGGAATGACAGGGTCAAGTCCGTCCATCATGAATGTCCATTTGGCCTTAAAAATAAACGTATGTTTGCATTCACTCGCTCCTACAAAAATATTGTCATAGTAAGATTCACCTCGATATATACAAAACTTCCCTACATGCCAAGCATCTAAAGCTATTTTCCCTTGTGTCTTTATAGCAGCAAAATCATAATTATCTACTGAAGTCCTCTTATGCAGTTCTTTTTCTAATTTCGCCTTCATTTGAGCCCTTCTATCATCTGTGCGATCTAAAAAGCTTATTTCTACAGCAGAGACGGAGCACGTAAGGTTCTCCCTATGAGCATGAGCCGTTTCAAAAGGTTGCATTGGCTCGAAAAAGTCCCTCATGATTTTGTAATCCCAATATTTTGCAGTCTCGTTTAGCTGCGCTATTATAGGAACATAAGCAAAGGTAACATCATAATTTGAGAAAAAATACTGTATGTTAGCTTGACCATAAAACCTAGACATTACTATACTACATGTAATCCCGTATGTAAGAGGCATGTGGTGATAAGTCACCCCTTCCTTTACTGATGTCGGTATCTGGGTACACACATAACAATCTTTCGCATCCATAGTCTCAACATACTCTGTTAATAAGCGATAGAAAACGTTATACGAAAGCTCTTTCTTATCATGCAAGAGCCTCTCATCCAGTGCTAGTCTTTTCAATGGTGTTAGTTCAGTGACAGTAACAGGAACAATAGTAGAAGCAGCAATAGTCTCATTCTCACCCTTTCCATGCATTCCAAACACAATTGCCATTATTATTAGTACACATGTTAGTACTAAGCCTATACACACGTATTTACAATACTTCTTTCTATTGTTTTGTATAGCGTACCCAGGCATGATCTGTATAGAATCAGAGAGCTAGAAGCACCTATAAATGAAACTACTTAGCAATTCAGTTACAAAGCTGAACGAGCACAATGTTCACACCGTCTTCTTCAAAAGATCAGTCACTTATCGGTTAGCAGCATTTGTCTCAATTCGGTTTAGCAATGTCTCAACTGGTTGTTTGTCTCACGTTAGATTGCAGCAAGCAATATCCTTTACTTCCGTTTCAATCAACAGAGTCTATGAAACTTTTCTTTTCTATTGGTATCTCTTCTTCTTCTTCGTTCTCGATGCTTAGAGATACAAACTCATCAGTCCAATCATCATTCACCGCATATGCCCATTCAGGACCGGAATACCTCTTGTTTGGTATCCTTTTCCTCTTCAATTTTGCTTCTCTCTTTGATTCTGCTTCGCTGGCACTCTCCTCCTTCGCCAAGTCCTTTTCCTCACTTGACGATTGTTCCACGACGGTCACTTCCTTTCTTTTCTCTTTCACTTTCGGCCTTCCTCCTTCGTTCAAACCTTCTTTACCCTTTTCTTTTATCGGTGAGATACTTAGTCTTCTTTTTGCACCGTGTCCATTTAATGGACCTGCGACCTTTTCTGTAGAGGTTTGAGCTTTTTCGTTCTGCTCTTCTTTGTCCCCACCTTCAGGGGAATCAGTCACGTTTTCCTTCTCTTTTTCTGTATCGTCTGTTTCTGGGAAAGCCCCCTTCTGCTCAGGCTCTCCTGCCTTCTCACTCTCTTCGAGCCTTTCGTCACCGTTACTTTCTTCAGGCTCTGTATCACTTTCAGCTGCTTCAGGTTCCTTGTCACCTTCAGCTGCTTCAGGCTTTTTGCTACCCTCAGCTGCTTCAGGTTCTTTGTCCCCTGCAGCTTCGTCGTCGCTGTCTGAACTTTCTCCTTGGTCTTCCCCAAGTGAGTCGGACCCTTCGTTCTCCAATAATATCTCCTTTTCTCCTGCTGTTGCTTGTTCGCTTTCAGTTCGCTTTTGTTCTGTCCCAGCACTTGGTACCGTTTTATCAGGCACTGGTAGTTTCAGCGCTTCAACTTCCTCATCTGTGGGACACAGCACCTTCTTTGTATGACTGGCGTGAATCCAGTTGGGAACCCCCGCGCACTTCACAGCGGTAGTTGTCGTCAGGATCACTTGGAAAGGGCCTTTCCAACGGGGTTCCAGACACGACTTCCTCACGTGCTTCTTTATCACGACCCAGTCACCTGCTTTCAGGGCGTGTCCTGGACCTTGGATCGGTGGCAAGGTGGTCGCTTCCACCTGGTGAGAGAAAGAGCGAACCACGTCAGCCAGACCTTTGCAGTAGTCTAACACCATATCATCTGTAATATTCAAAAGCATGTTTGCGGGAACTGCAGGAAGTCTCATAGCCCTGCCCATGAGAATTTCGTGCGGAGACAGTCCAGTTTTTCTATCAGGAGTGTTTCTCATTGACATTAGCACTAAGGGCAATGCGTCAGGCCATTTCAAATTTGTTGATGCACATATTTTTGCCATTCTCGATTTCAGCGTACCATTCATCTGCTCCACCAGTCCTGATGCCTCAGGGCGATAGCTACAGTGCAGCTTTTGCTCAATGTTCAGTGCTTCACAGAGTAACTTCATCACCTCGTTATTGAAGTGACTTCCCCTATCTGATTCTAAAGAGATCGGGAATCCGAAACGTGGTATTAACTCCCTCAATAATAGCTTGGCAACTGTAAGACTGTCATTTCTACGTGTGGGGTATGCCTCAATCCAATGACTAAAAATGCACACAATCACCAACACATATCTTAAACCTCCATGCACAGGCATCTCAATGAAGTCCATCTGCATTCGGCTAAAAGGACCGCTTGCCCTACCAATGTGGCTCGCGTTCACAACTGTTCCCTTTCCTGGGTTCATCTGTTGGCAAGTGACACATCGATGGCAAACTGCTTCCGCAGCTTGGCGAAATCTGGGGTTAAACCAATCAGTTTTGAACAATCTTATCATGGCATCTCTCCCTAGGTGAGCTTGCCCATGATAGAACCGCGCAAGCTGTGATAAGAGACTATTTGGCAAAACAAATTTTCCCTCATGTGAAACCCATAGCTCGTCTTGTCTTTTTATGCATTGTGATTTAATCCAGGAATCTCTTTCATCCTCCCTGACATTACTTTGTAGTGCTTTTAGTTCTTCTATTGTATCTACGACCTTCAAGGCAAATGCTTCAGCTGGTTCGAGTTCTGGTTCACTTATTGTATTCCAATCATCCCTTAACAATATACAGTTCAAGGCACAAAATCTAGCGACTTGATCTGCATAGGCGTTTCCCAGAGACACATAGTCCTGTCCTTTCGTGTGAGCACTGCACTTTACCACTGCAACTTCGGCTGGCACTTGAATGGCATGTAACAACTCCCTTATTCTCTCCCCATTTTTCACTGGGGATCCTGAAGAAGTCAGGAAACCTCTCTGTGACCACAGTTGTCCAAAGTCATGCACAATCCCAAACCCGTATTGGCTATCAGTGTAAATGGTGACTTTCATCAATGCAGACAATTGACATGCTCTAGTAAGGGCTACAAGTTCTGCTACTTGTGCAGAATAGACTCCTTGGAGCCATCCCGCTTCCAAGACCCCTGTCACAGTACATACAGCATATCCTGCTTTCAAAATTCCCACCCCATCTCTTAGACATGAACCATCAACAAAAAGAATTTGGTCATTTACATCAAGTTTTGTATCCTTGATGTCCGGTCGGGGTTTTGTGCAAAATTCAGTCACCTGAAGGCAGTCATGCTCGACGTCTTCAGCGTTCTCAATTTCAGCATGTTCTCCAGGAAGCAAGGTAGCTGGGTTCAACGTGGTGCACCTTTTCAGCTGCACATTCGGTGAGCCCAGAATAGTCGTTTCATACCTTGTGAGTCTTGCTCCAGTCATGTGCTGTGTTCGGGAGCGGGTCAAAAGTATCTCAACTGAGTGAGGGACCATGACTGTTACTGGGTGTCCCATCACTATTCCTTCACTCTGAGTGAGGCTGATACCAACTGCTGCTACGGCGCGCAAACACCCTGGAAGTGCTGCTGCAACCGGATCCAAAGTAGCTGAAAAATACGCTACTGGTCTGTTTACGCCACCATGGGCTTGTGTCAAGACAGACAAAGAACATGCATCACGTTCATGGCAAAACAATGTGAAAGGCTTCGTGTAGTCAGGCATACCTAAAGCTGGAGCCCTGCACATGCATTCTTTCAGTTCAACAAAGGCATCCATCTCGTCTCCTCTCAGCTCAATTTCATCCAAAGCATCCTTCTGGGTCAATTTCAGTAAAGGCTTTGCTAGAGACGAGAAGTTGGGAATCCACTGGCGACAGTATCCCACCATTCCCCAAAACTTCCTCACCTCCTTCCTTGTCTTTGGTGGACTCATTTGAAGTACACTGGTAATTCTTTCCTTCATTATTTTCCGTGACCCTTTCTCTATCTGATGACCCAAGTATTTCACCTTCTTCTGACAGAACTGCAGTTTGGAAGGAGACACCTTGTGTCCATTCCCTCCCAAATGGTTCAACAGAGCAATGGTATCGGCTGTGCAGCCACTTTCTGTCTTTGATGCAACCAGTAAGTCATCAATGTACTGTACTAGGGTTGACTCGAATGGCAACTCTAACTCTTCCAAATCTTTCTTTAGGACTTCAAATCAAATCATTAACATTTATAAAGCGCGCTACTCACCCGTGCGGGTCTCAAGGCGCTAGGGGGGAAAAAAAGGGGGGGTTATCGCTGCTCGAACAGCCAAGTCTTTAGGAGTCTCCGGAAAGCGGAGTGGTCCTGGGTGGTCCTGAGGCTGGTGGGGAGGGAGTTCCAGGTCTTGGCCGCCAGGAAGGAGAAAGATCTCCCACCCGCCGTGGAGCGGCGGGTGCGAGGGACGGCAGCAAGTGCAAGGCCAGCGGAGCGGAGGGGGCGGGTGGGGACGTAGAAGCTGAGGCGTCTGTTGAGGTATTCCGGTCCCTTGTTGTGGAGGGCTTTGTGTGCGTGGGTGAGAAGACGGAAGGTGATCCTTTTGCTGACTGGGAGCCAATGCAGGTGTCTCAGGTGTGCGGAGATGTGGCTGTTGCGGGGTACGTCGAGGATGAGGCGGGCCGAGGCGTTTTGGATGCGTTGCAGGCGGTTTTGGAGTTTGGCGGTGGTCCCGGCGTAGAGGGTGTTGCCGTAGTCCAGGCGACTCGTGACAAGGGCGTGGGTCACGGTTTTTCTGGTGTCGGCGGGGATCCAGCGGAAGATCTTGCGGAGCATGCGGAGAGTGAGGAAGCAGGCGGAGGACACAGCGTTGACTTGCTTGGTCATGGTGAGAAGAGGGTCCAAGATGAAGCCGAGGTTGCGGGCGTGGTCTGCGGGGGTCGGTGCGGTGCCGAGGGCCGTGGGCCACCAGGAGTCGTCCCAGGCGGACGGGGTGTTGCCGAGGATGAGGACTTCCGTTTTTTCAGAGTTCAGCTTTAGGCGGCTGAGCCTCATCCAATCTGCGACGTCCTTCATACCCTCCTGTAGGTTGGTCTTGGCGCTGGCGGGGTCCTTGGTGAGGGAGAGTACAAGTTGGGTGTCGTCGGCGTAGGAGGTGATGATGATGTCGTGCTTGCGTACGATGTCGGCGAGGGGGCTCATGTAGACATTGAAGAGTGTCGGGCTGAGCGATGAGCCTTGAGGTACGCCGCAGATGATCTTGGTGGGTTCTGAGCGAAACGGAGGGAGGTAAACTCTTTGGGAGCGGTTAGCGAGGAAGGAGGCGATCCAGTCCAGGGCCTGGCCTTGGATCCCGGTGGAGCGTAGGCGGGTGATTAGGGTGCGGTGACAGACGGTGTCAAAGGCAGCCGAGAGGTCGAGGAGAATGAGGGCGACTGTTTCACCGTTGTCCATCAGGGTTCTGATGTCGTCTGTGACTGAGATGAGGGCGGTTTCCGTGCTGTGGTTGGTTCGGAATCCGGTTTGTGAAGGGTCGAGCAGGTTGTTGTCTTCCAGGAAGGTGGTCAGCTGTTTGTTGACGGTCTTTTCTATTACCTTGGCTGGGAAAGGTAGAAGAGAGATGGGGCGGAAGTTTTTCAGGTCGCTTGGGTCAGCCGTAGGTTTCTTTAGTAGGGCGTTGACTTCAGCGTGCTTCCAGCATTCGGGGAAGGTAGCAGAAGAAAAAGAAGAGTTGATGACGGTCTGGAGGTGCGGGGCGATGATGTCGTCGGCTTTGTTAAAGATGAAGTGCGGGCAGGGGTCCGAAGGGGCGCCGGAGTGGATAGAGTTCATGATGGATAGAATTCCAATTAGTTCCAATTATGTTGGAAAATGGGTTATTGATAGGGCAGGTAGGTACCTACACCTAGCAACAAGCCACAAACCTCCACAAAAGTACAGTTAGGTCTCAGTAAATTAATCCCAGCTCTACCCTTGGTAGCTTGGCATCGAGCGTCAAGGCTTAACTTAGGAGACAAAGTGTAAAGCATTCAAATATCACACAACAGTAATTAAATAAAACACAGGAAACAGTTTAAAAATCCAAAACCAATTTATAAAAATAGCTTATATTTTTATCTTTAAAATGACACAAAAACGATTAAAATCGCTTCAGGGGAACCGGAGATATGAATTTTTAAAGTATTATTATTTTCTAGCGCATAGAAACAAAAAGCGCCAATCGGGTCATCTGGTTGCACCAGGACCGGGACAAAGTCAAACTTTCAGGCCGACCGCGATGGAGCCCTGCTCGGCTACAGGTCGCGGGAAGCCTCGGTTAAAAAGTTACCTTCTGACTTAGTCTTTATTTTGAAGTTTTTCTTCACCGGGACGAACCTGCCAGTTGGATCCGACCTCCTGGAGCCCTTGTCCGGATACGCGAAGTCGGTTTCCTCGGTGGTGATTTCTACCTTCGGACTTAGTCGTTTTTTCGAGATGAAAATCCTTCGACCGGGGTAAACCTGGATCTTGATCCGACGTCTGTGGAGCCCTTCTCGGATACGATGGCTGGAAGGTCCCGGTCAACTTTTTACATTCGGACTTAGTCTCTTTTTCGGATGTTTTTCTTGACCGGGACGAACCACGAAGTCAGGCCGGGTCGCGGTTGAGGCAAGCCGGCTAGAATTTCCGCGTCGAGTCGGTCACTTTATGGAGCTTTTTTCTAAAATTTCTCCAATCTTTTCCAAACTTCTGGGGCTTCACCCAGATGTTCTTTTAAGGTTCTTTTGGGGTCCACAGCTCACCCCAAGGGTCCAGAAGTTCTGTGATGGTCCTTGGGAAGTGCGGACTTCAACTCCCAGAGTGCACCTGGCGCAAACTCCTTTTTGGCCACTGGGCAGTGGTCAGCTGGTCACTTTTTCAGGAGTTGGTGCAGGGGACTCTGGTTAGCAATTTTTCACCTGTAGCAAACAGGGAGTCCCTCCTTGAACCAGTGGAAGCCAGGCAAAGTCCTTCTTGTGGTGAAGCCCAAGTGTGCAGCTGGTGCAGTCTTTCTGAGTGCAGGGTCCAGGTGCAGGCCAGGGGTCCAGCAGGGCAGTCCTTCTTCTTCTTGTAGTTCTTTCTTCTTGAAATTTGGACTTGATTGAATATCGACGGTGACTCAGAGAACCCTTGAGGAATTCGACACCAACTGTATACTCTGTCTAGGAATTTGAAACAAAAGAGGAATTGGCTGTCCTCATGAAGAGGCACAGAAAAGAATGCTTGTGACAAATCGATGACTGAGAACCACTCAGCTTCGCAAGGGATCTGAAACATTATCACAGCCGGATTCGGTACGACAGGGCAGCACTTGATTATGATGTCATTTATTTTCCTCAAATCCTGTACAAGTCGGACTTTCCCACTTGGCTTCATTAGTCCCATTATCGGTGAATTACATGGGCTGCTTAATACTTCTTTCAGTACTCCCTGCTTCACGAATTCGTCGATAAGTTGGGCAACTTTCATGAGGGTATCTTGTGGCATGTGGTATTGTGGGGTCTGGGGAAAGATCGCATTGGGCTTTACCATCACTTTTACTGGTTCTACTCCTTTCATCAATCCCACCTCTTTCCCTGTCATGTCCCACACTTTCTCTCCGACTGTTTCCCGTAGTTCTGCTGGGATATCTTCTTCAGTTATCATTGGTAAAAGACAAATCAGAGGATACTCTTCGTCAACTGTTTCTATTTCATCGCCCTCTATACTGTCCTCTTCTTCCCCATCACTGCTCGTCTGTATTGTTATTCCCTCGTTCGAGCACATTATCGAACAACCCAATTTGCACAATAGGTCTCTTCCTAACAGTGCTATCGGGCTTGAGTCACATACCACAAACTGATGTACCCCTTGATAGTTACCAATGTTGACTGGTATCGGATCTGTTATTGGGTTCGTCAGATGCCTGTTTGCTACTCCCACCACTTGAACTGTCCTCCCTGAGAGTGGCAAATTTGGTACTTCACTGCTCTTAACAGTTGAACGTGTGGCTCCCGTGTCAACCAGGAATGAGACACGATGACCCATTACTCTTCCCTCTACGTACGGACCCCTTTGATCAACTTCCAAGGATGCCGCAAGCACACAATCTCCTTCCTCTTCTGAGCTTTCACTCTCCCATACATTGTTTATTCCACTCTCACTGTGTAATGGGAACTGTTGTACTGTGCCATTTGTGCTCATTACCTGACCCGTTACCTGTGGAGGAACCATCATTTGCTGCTGACTCATTGGTGCCAAAGGTATTTGCATTTGCTGATTAGGTACCAAAGGTAACTGCTGTTGCATCGGCTGCATTTGCGTCATCTGCACACGGGGCATCTGCATCTGCTGCAGCTGCATAGGTTGTAATCCCTGCAATTGATTTATAGTCTGAAAGTTTGGGTTTGGACCTCTCATTTTCGGTCCTCTCATTGTCTGAAATGCATTGACATCATTGTTTTGCTGACCAACACCTACACCTGCACCTGCACCTTCCTGCACCACCATCGGACACTCGCGTTTCCAATGACCTACGTTTCCGCACGCGTGACACGGCATCACTTTCTTCATTGCCTGCACACCTGTCACAACAGTGTTCAAATCCGGACCATTATTCACAAAACCTCCTCTACCTCTGCCTCTGCCCTGTGGCTGAAACGCCATGTTTCCTTGCAACTGCGGCTGCTGTTGCTGAAACACCATGCCTCCCTGCAACTGCGGCTGCTGTTGCGGTACCTGCTGTTGGAACCCTTGCATCCCTGGCAACCCTTGCAGTCCCTGCAGACCTTGCAAGCCTGTCTGAGCCGCCTTAAGCTGCATCATCATCACCTTCTCTTTCAGCTTTTTCTGTTTCACCTCAATTTCGTCGCTACAGTATGTCGCATAAGTCAAGACTTCATCAATCGGTTTCGACTGCCAGCAGATCAAATGTGATTTTATCATCTGACTTATATCTGGTCTCAGCCCTTCCACAAATCTGAACACAAAATGAAGCATATCTTTCGCCTCGATTGCTTCCGTGCCACTGTAATTCTTGAACGCCTTCAACAACCTCTCATAGTAACTATGAATCGATTCTTTAGCCTCTTGGGCAGTTCGATCAATTTTCTGCCAATCCACATTTTTGGCGGCAAACTTCGTCTTCAAATGTTCAATCACCTTATAGTACAGACACATCACCATAGGTGATGGTGCACCCGTCTCTCTGTCTCTCTCTGGTTCACTTGTCGGCCAACCTACAGCTCTTTTGCAATCCTCCCACAAATCCGCCGGAACCACAATCTCGAATAGAGTGTTCAGGTCTTCCTAGAGACATTTTGCAAGCTTCACAAACCTATCAGTCTGTTGATACCATTCAATCGGCTTCTCTCTCAGTTTGGGAAAATCATTCGTAAAAGACTGAATATCGCTCCTGTGCCATGGTACATGTACTAATTTTCCCCCTGCTGTCTCCCTCATTGGTAACATAGTTACTGTATCACTACTCTGTGGTCTTTTCTCATTGTGCTCTGTGGCACTGTCCCTCCTCTTATCCTTCCTCTTTACCCATCTGCTTTCCCACTTGTCTAAACACCTCCACACTTGGGCACTCTGCAACAATTCTCTAAGGTGTGCCTTCATGCCTGCTGATCTCATGTGTTCAAAATCTGTGGTCCCAAAATCCAACCTATAGCTCCTGCTCAAGTGTTTCGTCTTGCCTATGTCAATCCCGTTCCTGTCTGCTACTTCCTGCAAACTTTTATGTACCTTGTTTACTTCTTTCGTGATCTTTGGACATAGATACCTCAACTCCTCTTCCGTGTAGGATTCTAACCTGTTCACACCCATATTCCCTTCCACCAATTCTTGTGCTTCCATGTTCAGTCTCATCCTGCTCAAGTAATCGTCTCCTTTCCCACTGTCTGAACTTTGTGTGGAATTTAAACTGTTGAACCATTGTGTCAGCTGTTGCGCATTTACCCCCATCAGTGTAGCATTCACATCGACTGCCATCGATGGTTGCGGCAACTTTTCAGTGTTCGATGTTAATGGTATTATCAGTGGGGGGCTCGACCTCACCAGTGTTGACTGAGCGCATACGGGACTAAACTCCATCAAGGACCCACACCCAGTTGGCTGAGTCGCTATCGGAGTTATCCCTGGAATGTTTTCTATGCACCTTCTTTCCGTCCCATTTTGCAGCATTGGTCCCTGACTGTTCATGCCTAAGTTAGGCTGACTATACAGAGGTACCACTGGACCTACAGTAATGGGCAGTGATATCGCATCTGGATTTTGTCCATTTCCCATATTCTGAGGCATGTTCATCCCCATATTATGGGCCATCATTGCCGGCATGCCCATCTGACTCCCCGTCATTTGAGCATGAACATTTCCTCCCTGCATCTGCTTTTGAGGCATCATAAACTGAGTTGATTCAGCTTGTGCCATTGTTGGGTTGTAACCATTCTGTACGCCCCTTACGGTTGGATCTAGAATCATTCCTCCACTGTTATCACTGCTGTAGTACCCTGACATCTGCGGCTGATAATGTTCTGCTGGTTTCAACACGGGCACATCTGGATACATTCTCCTAACCTGCGGTATCTGTGGGGTGAGCAGTAAACTCGGATCCTTAGATCCCGATGGTACTCCTGTATTCTGCGTTTCACTGTTCTGTACCGATGCCGGAGGGGCAGAACTGGTACTTGGACCTTGTCCATTCTCTGCATAAGGTGGTGGACGGTCGTTCAACAACTCCATTATCAATTCCTCGTCCTCTAACTCCTCTTCTTTTCTCAACTTTTCCTCGTCCTCTCTGTCCTTGGAACTCTTCCTGTCTGTCTTACAGGTAGCTTTCTTACCTGTCTCCTCTTCATCCTTAGTAATTGCGGGGAACAATTTTATTCCCTGCAATACATCTGACCTCCACACCTTCTGCGCATTATCCCACCTAGCATCCGCTAGTGTCTTTTCTACCTTCCTCATCCTTGTTTCGAACTTGTTTTTCTGTTGCTGCCTAGCCATGAGTTCCCATATTGCTAGAGCCTCAAACTGTGCTGGCCTTGGAGGTACTTTCATGTCATACATCGTAAATCTCAAATTCTCTAGGACCCTTATATTGAATGTCCCATGTATCGGGAATGCTACGCTCCCATGTTTCTCTGTCCACTTGTGCCATTGCTTTAGCCAAAGACACGGAGCTACCCCTTTTTCCTCCATTACAATGTAAGCTGGTGTACCCTCGGGCGGCGTTTCCTCTCCTACGCTCGCTTTGATGTAAGACTCTCCCTTCATCGCGCTCCTGAATGCTTTAAGGAATTTCATTTTCTCGTCTTTTAATTCACAAAGTTTATAATCGATAGGTCACTGTTATTCCACCAAATTTGTAATCAATAGGTGACTTTAATTCCCGGAATACTCTTCACCTGCCTTTCCCCTTCCAATCGAGTGCCACGGACTGCGTCCAATCCGTGCGCGACCCTTCTCTCCAACCAACCTATCCCAGCGCGGCTCTTAGTGACGTCACACTCACACACACTGCGGCTGACAAAGCCTCGCGGCTAGTCCTCCTTCACTCAGTTCCTCCCGTAACAACTTTTTGCATGTATTGCGAGCTACCAAAAACTAAAACAGATCTGTCGGTTTACTACAGGAAGGGTAACATAATCGCTTCAGGACCTTAGGGACCTTTCACTAACCTCGGCCACTATTCGATCTCTTTCACCAGCCTCGGCCGCTATTCCGTCTTTCTCAGTCCCCACATTCGCAAGCAAATCTGACCCGCAGACCTACTCTCAACTTGTCAATGATCTGTTCTAGTGCACTTAGAATCTTGTCAAAGCCCGAAGTCGAAGTTCCTATCACTCCCTAACACACGTACCCACTCGTTGACCACGCCCGATCAACCTACTAAACCGCCCAGACCACAACATGGATCAACATACTCCGGAGTCTCTTGACCTCGCAGGGCCCGTCTCAACAACAACAACCACGTGGACCTTTTTATGCACAAAGCGCCAGACGCACATGAAGTTCGACGACTTCCCTACTCTCACACTCGGAGCCGCACCTCCGCTATCTCTATGAAGTTCGACGACTTCTTAGCTCTACACTCGGAGTCGCACCTCCGCTATCCTTAAAAGAAAACCCTCGCAACCTTTTCACACACTCTGCGGCAATAAGCTGTGCAAGCGCAAAACCCTAACTTCACTCATACCATCACTAGTACCGCCAACGCTGTTTCCACATCTCCGTTCTCTCCATTCGCAAGCTCCGAGATCCCGGGAAAGTCGCGGTGGACCTAGCCCATCATCATCTTGTCAATTATTTTCATCCAAAAAAAATCTAATTCAACTTCCCGAATGAGGCCTCAAAATGCGTAACCGTTAATTCGACACCATGTACTCTAATGGTACAGGGTCCCAAAAGACAAAACCGTCCTCTGCTACCATCAACTGATAGAGCGGAACGTGGTACCAATTTACCTGCGTTCGGACGCTCTTTAGGTCGATGAATCTTTTGACTAAGTGGGAACTCTCTGTACTATTAATCGAACAGTCTCATCTAATCGATAATCAATAACGAACATAAGCAACACCTTGAACAACATAACACTTAACAATTAATCCAGAATACATTTCGGCGAACCCTGACCTTTCAGCCAGGAATAACTACACCAGTTTATTGCAAAGTTAGTGAATTTATTTCCCTATATTAACAAAGCTAGCACAATATAAATGTGTCTCAACACCAAATGATAAACATAAATGAACATTAATAGCTGTCCATAACGTCGAAACAAGTGTAATCTATGCAGCATTTGAATCACAAGGCATTCGATAGTGGCAATGCAAAGCACTAATACGATAATCTGTAATGGGCTAATTGCGTACATTTAGTCAGCATAACAAGATCTCCAATTGCATCGTGTGACATATGGAATCCTCGTCTAACCTCAAATTAGCATCAGCATGTGGGACTTCATGCAAAAACGATTTGGCAACATCAATTTAGAAAACTCCTAGCTAGGGTCCTTATCAAAATCAGCAGTTGGTTACCTAAAAGAAACACAATGCAATTTTACAGTTTCCTTTCATAATTACCAATTCCAATCAGCAATCAATGAAGTCTTCGTCTCACAGGTACCGTTTCTCGATCAGCATGGGACGGGACAAAGGGGCAGGGGTGAACGGGGCAATTGCCTCACGGCGGCAAGATAAGATTACTACTTCATGCAAAGGGGCAAATCAAAGTTAAAGTCTCTAGGGCAAGAATCATTAAAGTCTTTTTCTCTCGACTAGAGAAAGCATCAAAGTCTCTCAAAATGGCGTCGCAGCAAAATGGGTCATAGTAGCTACGAAGTCAAAATGGCGGGATGTCCGAAGAGAGAGAGAGCTTCCCTCTCGTGCACCTGGGTTTTATAGACAACAATTCAAGTCCTGTAGGGTCTCCATTGGAGGGTTCATAGGTTAGCTTCAAATTGACCAATCAAAAACGACAGTTCTCAAGCTTTTACTTAAGCATACATTATCCTTGGAGATGGGTACACAAGTTGCAACATTGTTTCTCGATTAGCTTACTCTCAGAGGCTCCATTGTCCGCACCTGCAAGCCGACCTTGAATTTAAGAGAAAATATGCCATGCTGGCACCAACTTTAAGATAAGCATGTGAGCAGTTTCTGTGGAAAAGTACAGCTTCAAGCAGAAATACACGTTTAATAGCACAGTGGAAAAAATACGAACATCTAAACCGTGAGACCAGGCAACTAGGCCAAAGCCTCCGCTAAAGTAATGCTAAGCTAAGACATTTCAAATAAGCAAATCGTAGCACATGTTTATGATTATGTCGGATTAGTGCAATTCTAATACACCACGTTACATAAAGCACGCGTATAAATGATGGCAAACTACTCTGAGGGCACATTTTGTCCCCGTACAATCTTTATTAGTTCGGTTAATGTCACACATGATTGTTTCACACTACGTTTATGCGTTAATAAATCAAAACCTTCATTTTCTGCTTCATCAAGGGAAAGCGCATTATTTTGTGAAATAACCAAGTAAAGTCTTTCCAAACAGGGAGAGGGAGAGAGAGTGTGTGTTTGTTTCAATCTGTGTGTGTAAACCCGACAGACACCTTACCATACCCTACTTAAAGCACATGCACCCAACTATTTATCACAAAATACATTTATTAGAGGAGCTAACCCCCCCCCCCCATCCCAAGAAGCCATGCCCCCGTAAATGGCTTTCCTAGAAGAGCTACCAACTAGCCCGGACATGACAAAAACCACAAAACATGCTTTCCTCCGTTTCCAGTCGAACCTCTCAAAGCCGGGACATGTGCTAAATTTGGAAGGACAACTAGTGAAAACTGAAACACCTGGCCATCCTACGGTGTAAGGGTTTTGTTCGCTGCAATAGGTTGCATGTCTCCCACCTCAGAGATATTATCGCAGCTACCAAGTGACTCCACGATCATGGGTGACATTTTATCTAGTCCTGAAAACCATACGCCCCAGCTGAGTGAAACAAGCAGCAATGTGCTCTGGCACACACCCGTGCACTTAATGCTCCACACAGATCCATAAGTTGTTCTTGGCGCCACTATCCAATGTATTTTATCACTCAGTAAAACATTAGCGCATGCCAACCTCACTGGCCACGATCGCATATGACTCACATCAAAACAATAGGATACAAACAAAATATCAACAGATCACTTTGACTTCTGTTAATGAGGATTCCAAAACTACAACAGGCACCCAGAAGCGTACACATGGCTGGACAGTGCTATACAGAAGCAGTCAGCATAACATAGCACTTGATATAGGGTCACTTGGTAATCAGGTGCAAAAAGGAATCTGGAGGCACTGTGAACATTCAAATATCTCTTTTATTCTATAGATAAACCAAATGACTTTTCAGTGCCTCTTTCTTACAGGCAAAATGATTCTTCAGTGTCCTGAAAGTTAATTCCAGTCGTTTGAACTACTGGGCACAAACCACACTGGTATGGAAGCAGTCAATGCAAGATGTTTAGCATGGGGCATGGAAGACAACAGCAAACAAACAATGATGAACAGAGAGAAATCTCCATGCTCATCCAGTGATCCTGTGTTTTACTTAAATAAAGTCCAGCTGTTAATGCTACAATAAAGCAGCAAAAACTTGGCACCCGCCTAGCATTCATCAGTGTCTTCAGTGCTGATATGTACTAAAAGAATAGAAATCTCTGCAAGATAGCTACGTTCCCTTATTCTGGCACGCTGTCCTCCACCAGAAAAGCAGAGGACAGCACCTCAACTGACTTGGTGAATGGGCTGTCAGTCCTCCAAAGCTTAAAAATGCCTTAAAATGTATCCTTCTATATTGTATGATACAAAAAATGTTCTGCGTTTCTTTTCTTTTTTTTATCCTTGTGGTCATAGAGACTCACCTGTGAGCCTCTCACTTGTTAGAAAGTCTGCCTTACAGTGTATGTTGCATGGGCAAGTACCTTGCAAGTAGTATAAAGATTATTAGGTGACATAACATAGAAATAGGGGTCCAATGGACTATCAGCCTTATTTTGAGTTTGGCGGTGAGTCCTCCTCCCTAGGTCAGCAGAGACAAGAGCCTGCCTTCCGCTTGGATAGGTCAGCCTTCCCTATTGTGAGATCCTTGCCTGCCTGACTGGTAGCTCACTGCCCTCAGAGCAACCCTGGTGCAGTGGCTGCCTTGAAGGTAGAGGAGTTTACAGAGCTCGTTCCATTTTGAGACACCTTTTTTGTGTTTGAAGATCAAATGACCAAACCTGGAGTTTTATTTATCAAAAAATAAAACCTGTAGTCTTGACGTGCAGGAAGATTTCTCCCTAAGATCATTTTTTGATTTCCCTACACAGGACTACCATGCTTTCCCTGGCAGTCTAGGTAGGGAAATCTAGCAATAGTTTCCTCTACCTCAGAATGGTGACTCAGCTGTCACTGTGACTTTACGTGGGACTGCCAGGTCAATGGTTTTTACTGGTGGAGCCAGTTGACGCCTCGTCAGTGGAAAACCTCCAGTTCCCCCATCTCTCAGTGAAGGGAAGAAACCATGAGTTTGGCGGGGAGGATGAGCCTCCAATGTATGACACTTCACGTTCTATAACACCAATTTATGACAACCAACATTAAAGTACCTGCTATGTGTTGATATTTTATATTTTATATAGGTAATGTTTAGTTTGTCCTTGGTTTACCAATAAAAATAAACATAATACACATTGTGGGGATATTCCAGTTCATTCCTGTACAGCATACCAACTCCAAAACAAGCAGACCTCGTCTATTCCTGTCAGGAAGGTGCCTCCTCACTTAGCAGCCGTGCTCCTGCCCTCCTACCAATGCTATTCATGGGAGATATGGAACGCAAGAACCTGTAACTGTGAGAGTGTTGGCATCCTAGTGGCCTTTCTGAAACTTCAGGTATTATACTCCGACCTTTGACTTTCTCTGACTCCTGTCACCAACACTGGCTTATTAGAGAGCTGCTAACCCGTTTCTTTTTCTCTTTCTCTCAGTGCTACAACCATGTTGTTATTTCCTTATCAATGAGTGGTGCTCACTTTTCATGCATACCGAGTCCACCTTGGACATTGTTCCGAATAATTTAATGCTGCAAATGAGACGCAGATGCTCGTGGCATAGGGATAACACAGAGAATGTCAGTCGACCTTCAGGAATGCTGTGAGGAACATTTGCACTTTATACTACCATCTGCCTAAATGGCACTCCTGATTGGTCACCAGCTGGTTTCCAGCCCTCACCACCATACTCACGTGCCCCCAAGGAGTCAGGAGGAGAGAAAAGGGGGTAGAGCTTGCAATACTGCACCGGGGAGACTCCATCATGAATGCTAAAACTTTGGCAGCTTCATTTTTATCAAAGGCTTTACTACAAAACTGCAACAACAACAAGGTGCTGGACGGAATGCTCGAATCAGTCTCAGCCACTGGTAATCGCTTGGGGCTGTATCTCAATCCATCGTTTTTCGCTCACATGGCCACCTTAGTTTGGACCTACCCATATGCATTTTTAAAAATATATATTTTTATTGGTTTTATAGGTAACAGGTACAGACATAAACAACAACCTGTCTTATCTTTCCCTCCCTTGGTCCCTTTTCCCCACGTCAGCTCACTATCTACAGATGACCGGTCTGTTTATAACATTGTCTATCCTGTCAACGGATCTGAGTGGTGTCCAGGTCAGGTACCAGGTTGTTGGTTGTGGTCTTCGTCACTGTCTGTTTCATCAGCAGATTGGGTCTGGTCCAATAATTCTTCTTTCGGATCCTTAAGGCAATCAAGCAAGAGGTCACATTGTCATGCTGTTTCTGCGGGTCTGCAACCCCTTGCTGCTTTCTGGTGCATCATCCCATTTTCTCAATGCGTCCTGCCATTTCTGTAGGTGTGGTCCCCCTGGGTCTTTCCAGTGTAGTGTAATCTCCCTTTCAGCTAGTAACAATGCCAAATCTATATACTTATTAGTAGTTTTCTTGGCTTTCGGTCGAGGAAAATCCCCCAGCAATGCCACCAATGGGGACATCGGAAGTCTTCTGTCTGTGACTGTTGTTATACTCTTGAACACCCTTTCCCAGTAGAGCCCAAGCCCTGTGCAGCTCCACAGCATGTTGCTGAGGTCTGCGCCTGGTGACCAAGCCATATGCATATCAGCCTTGACCCTGCTCTTCATGGAAACAGTGCAACCCAAAATGCTGTATGGCTGAGATTAAGTCAAGCATTTCACCCATTGATTTTTTGTTCACTTTAGTATATTGCCTTATGTGTGACAGTTATGCCCATGCACACTGGAACCAACCTTTACCTAGCTATACCTAGCTGATGAGCCCATAACAAGGGTGAAACTGGTCCTGAGTTGCTTGTGTTCCGATCCAGGGAGGACCTGGCCTGATAGTTTGAACTGATCTGTTCCCATTGGAGGAGGATCAAGACTGATTTGCATATAGGTGGGTCCAAACTGAGGTGGCAGGGTGTGCAAAATAATGATGAACTGTAAAACAGCCCAAGTAATTACCAGTGGGTGAATTTAATTCAAGCATTTCATCCATCACTTTAGAATGTCACCCTAAGTGGGATGGGTATGCCCAGACATGGGGCCCATGCCCACTCTGTCACTGGAACCAAAGTTATACCCACCCCGGGTTAGTTGCCTGCTGGCTCAGGAAGGACTTGGCTTGGCAGTTCAGGCTGGAATGTTCCCATTGGAGCAGGGTCAATACTGATTTGTGTGTAGCTGGGTCCAAACTGAGGTGGCAGAATAATGATGGACTGGGATGTGGCCTGAGTAAAATTAATTCAAGCATTCCAGCCAACACTTTTTGTATACTTGACTACAAGACTCGCTCTATGGAGGACGTGAGTAGTTGACCTTCTTCAGAAGTTCATCTTTAAGACATTATTGTTTGGTACATTGCAAGTGATTGAGCTTCCAAAACCCAAACTTGATGGCAGTTATTGCTTATGTGTTCAAAGTTTCAAAGGCGGATTATGCCAGATTTAATTCTAACTAATCATTTGAAAGTGAATTAAATTAAAGTAAGTGATTAAGTTGTAAATACCTCATTTTATCCAGGCAGACCATTGTTGAACCTTATTAGCTCCTATTTAGAAGTCAATAAAGATAAATCAAAGAGTATGTTGTTGCTTTGTCGACTTTCAAACAGCGTTTGATTTAGTGGCTAGTGGATTTGTTGGAAGAACCTGCTTACTTGGAGGATCCCAAGTGGTTTATAATTACTTATCTAGATTTTTCAAACATCTAATTAGACAGAAGCTAAACTAGCTCTCTTGGGGCATCTCTCAAGAAGAACTGAAATATTAAAGTTCATGCGTCAAGGATTCCTTTTTGGCTCTGTTTGGGTGAATTTCAAATCTGTTTGAAGGAAAAGTATCCTGCATCCCCTAAATATGGGGTAAATCCATACCACCTGTCTTTTATATGTTGATGAAACTTATTGCATGATCATAGGGCTGTGTAGCTACAAAGAAAGCTTTTTGCTTTATGAAAATATTGTAAAGTAAATTTCCTTACTGTGAATGTTGATAAAAATAAAATATTAATATTCGGTGTGAAGCAAATCAAATCCAAATGGTTTTTAAAAACTAAAATAGTGGAGGAAGCATATTTGTATAAATAAATAAGCTTGCTTTTTACTAGGAAATTAAGTTAGTGAAAGCATTTTAAATCTTTAAAGATTAGATCATCACTTTCATTAGTTGCCTTAGTGAACTTAAATCAGACATATGAGAGCTTATTTTCAGATTCCATTTCGTAAAACATATGCAACCAAGATATCTCCCATGGTACTTTATGGCTCTTAAATATTGAAACTTGATGATATAGTTGCATGGGAACAGGCAGAGAGAGCTTGTTCCAAACGGATCCTAAATCTTTCCAAGGAGACAAGATTTAAGTAACCTATTGTGAACTCAACCTTACTTCTTTGGGGAACCAAAATGCTGCATTGATTACATAAACTAACAAATGAGTACCTGAATAAAATCTCATACCTTTGTTGGGAAAATGTTCAAAGTAGTGAGAGGCAATGGGCAACATCATTACTAAAAATTATTAGCCAATAGAAAAATAATTACACCCTATTGGACAACATTACATTTTGGAAACCATTTCCAATAAAGTCAGCTTTAAAAAAGTCAGCATTACACAAGAACCTTAGACTGGACAATGACTATTTATTCAAAAACGCTCTATTTCCCTTACCTCAAATACTGTAGAGGACGAAAATGTTTTCTTCTATATCATTAGCTTACTAGACTCAACATTACGAAGTAAAGGGCTGAAAATACAATTGGGTTGATAGCCAATCTTTTTGGTTGATGACTTTTGTTCTAAGTTGCAGACAAGAGAATGGATCTATCTTTGCACATTTAACAACAAATGTTATATAATGTGTGTATGAGTTGGCTGTCCCTTGTAATTGGATAGCCTAGAAAGCTTTAAAATCTATTTTTATAAAGTCCTCAATTTTTAACTATAATCTCCTGTTGATTTCTCAGCTAATGTGTATTTTTGGAGATGTTGCAATTGGTTTAACTAACTTTTTAACAGCAGTCAAACAATATTCTTTACAAGAAAACAAAAGGTGGTTAGTGCCTTAAGGTCCGCACATCCAATTCAAATCCTATACACAGTCATAAAGAGAAATGACTTATATGAAGGCGAATGACAGGGGTGCCAGCCTTGTGTAACACCCAACCACCACAGGTGTATGAATGCTCATTGGGAAGCCAATCAGACCTAGACAAAATTAAATATAAACCAGAGCACACCAAAGCAGTCCAAAGAAGTTGATCCAAAGTGGAGAAATAGGTTCAAAGTCCAAAAACTGTTCAATAGTTGATTGAGGTTTATTCCTGTTGAACAATAATGCATCCAAAACAGCTTATTCCTGTTGAACAATAGTGCAGAAAGTCAATGTGACGAAACATGTGTCGGCTGTTTTGAATGCACTATTGTTCAACAGGAATAAGCTGTTTCGGATGCATTATTGTTCAACAGGAATAAACCTCAGTCAACTATTAAACAATATTCTTTGTAAATGTGTGATGACTTTTATAATGTACTTTGGTGTTTTATGGACAAAATGTATTATCTAACTGTGCACCATAACCAATAACCATGTAAGCTAGACGAGTCTCGACATTTCACTTTCAAGACAGTTCATCAAAAGTATCTAGAGCTTAATTGAACACGTTTGATATCATATGACAACATCAGCTTATTTAGGAAAAATGGGGATTCACACCAGAGTATATTCAACAGTGCAATATGTAAACTGAATCGTTCCAGTTCCCTCTTTCACTCAATCTACAAGGCATTATTTTGTTTCAAATACATGTCACTTCTTCTTTCCAGGTTTCTATTGCTGCCCTAGAGGAGCAAGACGGTCAAGAACTAATTCCGCATGCTCCAAACAGACGTGCACAGAACCAGCCTGAATTTGGGAATCCCTCTGGAGTTAATGGTGAGTACTCTGTTATAATGGCAAAGTAACTTTGCATTTTGTGCTTTTGAGATTGCTTGGTTAAAAAATTGGTTGTCTTATACTGGATGATGTACGAATACTACAGTGTTGACATCTGCGAGGAACCTTAAACCAGGTGTACTTAAGACTCGCTGTGTAGCTCTGAGCTATTCAACAATATGACGATCAAATTATGAATATCACTAATATTGCATGATGCCACCTGTTTGAATATGTGACTGTAGCTGTCCTCCCTTCACACTGTTGTTCGTTACAGTACATGCCCTATGTGCAACAGGTGTGCCCAGATCTTGGCCCTGCTCTCACTGTCCCACTCAGTCTCTACCTCAGTGATGAGAACTAAGGGGGTCAATATGAACACAGCGGGAAACCCCGCCGTGTTCATGCTGGCTGTCTTATCACAGACCGCCAGCCCCCTATAATAGCCGAATAATATACATTCTGCTGGGCCGGCGGGTAGAAACAGTGTTTCTGCCCACCGACCCAGCAGAATGCATGGCCGGGACATTGCCGACGGCTCCATAATGCCGCTGTGCAGCTGGTGCAGCAGCACCCCTTGCGCGGATCACTGCCCGTAAATCGGGCAGTGACCTGCACGACGGCCCACTGCACAGGGGCCCCTGCACTGCCCATGGCAAGTGCATGGGCAGTGCAGGGGCCCCTCAGGGGGGCCCCGGAGCACCCATTCGTCCAGCCTTTCTCTGGCGGGGGAACACCCCAGGGAAAGGCTGGAGGAACAAGGCCCTGTCGGATAAAGTAAACCGCCATGGTGGTCTGAAACTCCATGTTTGTAATGAGGGCCTAAGTAGTCAAAAAAGGTCTGCCGTTGCTTATGTTCCTGTCTGAAGGTGGCCTGGCAGTGTGGGCTGGAGTGCTCCCAATGGAGCAGGACCAAGTGTGATTTACATACTGTAGGTCTCTGTCTAGAGTAGGGTAGTGGACGTAAAAGATGGTCTGGAATTTGGCACCGAGCGATCACCACTGACTTAGATTAATTCAGCCATTCACTCCATCACCTTGTTTGCTTAAATTGTCTCATGGCCTGATTCCGATTTAGGTGGTACTGTAAATTGTAAGAATACTTGAAGGCTGTACTAAGTCTGGGGAAGAAACTACTAGTGCCATTTTCTCCACCACACACTGCTGTGGTGAAGGAAATAATACCAGTGGATTCTTATCCGGATGTGCCTGTTCCTACAAAACACTATACAATTTTCCATTACTGACATCTCAAAAACAGATGATTAGTGAGTAGTTATAATCATGTTGGATTGTGTGTTTGTTAGCCTTGTGTTCACATCAGTGTTAACAGCACATACATAGAATACATTTTTAACTTGGAAAAGCAGTTCACTTACTACAATGGTAGGGCCAGACTCACAAAAGGTACCAGGTCATTTACTTTAGCAATTTCTACAACCCCTGCACATCAACTTTCCCCAGCCCATGTCATCAGCTACCCCCACCATTCCCGAACCCTGCATTCCCACCTCCTGCCCCGCTTTTTATGGGCTAGCGCAAAACGCTCTGTCCATTCTGTAATCTCTCTTTGGGCTTCAAACCACACCCATGTCACGTCAGTCACTTACATTGGTTCATGGGCTTGCCTTTTGAAATCCTCTTGCTTTCATTTGTGAAAGGCTTGGATACCTCATGCCTTTTCCAGTGTTTAGCCCGCCTACACAGCAACAGTAAACTACTAAAAACATTCGAGGCTTGATGTTTTCAGCCTGGGGTCCAGACTACTTTATCTGTTTATTTTCCCCGCAGCGCGGTCGCGCTTCATTTTACATAGGGTGGTCGCGCTGCGTTTTGATTTTCTTTACAACGCTAATAGCTCTAACTCGAGCAAATGCGAGACCCGTTGCATTGAAAATGCTTGTTTAACTTTAAATTTATTTGCAAGTATCTGGCAGCTGCACAGTGCTATAGCCACAGGCTTCTTTCTCATTACGCAGGACCCAGTGCACACGTAAACGTGCCGTTCTCCAACTGCTGTCAGCCATCTTTGATTGATACATAAAAAATACATTAAAAAGATGCTACAGCAGTCGTAAGATAGCTATGGTGTATGTGTGTGCACACATGTTGGCCATCTTCTAGTGAAAGTAATGGAAAACTTTGAATGCATTGCATAGTCCAAATGGTAGCACGCTATATTCAAACAAAGTATTACATGGACTAATATAGTCGTTCATTCATTACCTGATCACATTTTTACCAGATGCTGTCCCCGGCAGTGCAGCTTTATGTGTCTCGAAGCTTTCTATAACTGGTCCAAGGGCACAGGGATGAAAGGCAAAACGTACGTCTTCACTGTGAAACTGTTCGATTCTCAATAGTTGAAGCACTTACATAGAACAAAAAACAGAGGTGTGGTTGCTGGGGACTGGTGGGGAAGGCCCGATGAACCAGTTCCCAAGGTATGTGTACATTCTCACATTCGGTTAATTTTGGCTATAAGATACATGTGCTCTTACTCACTAGCTTCCATGATTTATTTTAGAACCCGAGCTGATTGTAGCCTTGCTCGATCGTTCTGGCAAATGCAGGGTGCAGAGTTCCACATTTGATGAATCAGCGCAGGACATGGATACCTTGTCCTTTTGAGGCCGTTTACCTGCATCCGATAGACTCAGAATCAAATGTTAGCCTTAAATCTTTCTAGGCCTGGTCTGTATTTGGTGATTGATTGTGGGAAAGTAAGACCATGTACATTTGGAATCAATAATCTTTTCTGAGTGATTTTCAGATTTCGAGTAATATATGGTTCACATTTTGTGCTGGAACCGAAACTGTGGTCCTGTTTGGCAAATGAGGAACACATCTGCTTTACACCATGGTTCATGTTTAGTGAGTGTATCTAGGACCCAGTTGTAAACTCATTCTGTGGAAATTCTGTCAGGTTTCTCTCTGGGGTGGATCTTTTGGAATATGAAGATGGACCAAACCAGCAGACTCAGGCTGGACTGACAAAGTGTTTCAAAGACTTGGGCCCATATTTATACTTTTTTTGCGCTGCATTTACGTCATTTTTTGATGCAAAAGCGGCGCAAACTAACAAAATACAATGTTTCGTCATTTTCTTCAAAAAATGACGTAAATGCGGCGCAAAAAAAGTATAAATATAGGCCTTTGTATTGTTCTTGTTTGGTGGATTGGTGTTATCTTACTCCTCATGCCTGATATCTGCATGTGGTAGACTAGATTTGTAAGCACAGATCACAGTTGCTTGCCTGCATCACTGATGTTTGATGGAACTAGATTGACAAATGCTAACAACTGGTGTTTATGGAACACAGCTACTCAATCAGTCTGGCAAACGCAGTGGTTAATTTGTAAATAAAAATGTACTGGTGCCCAAAGCCCTCCTCTTCAACATGCAGCTGCTGCAATTAAATGTGCGAACATGGAATACTGAGGCAGAGTAATCCTGAAGCCGTCATGGGCCTCTTCAATCCATTTACAGCCACTCCCTGCCCCTTCAACTCACTCTTGTAGCTTTCTGCTTTCTCCTATTGCGACTTTTTATGTTTTTCTCTTCCTCCATCTTTCACATATTTCTTTTGCTCACAGTGAATGCTTGAGGCAGAAAAATAAATTCTGGCCCTCAAAAATAAGTGCTGGTGCACCGCCCCTGAAACAACAAGTACAATTTAAGCACCGGGCAAATGTAGACTGTGCCACTTGTGGCAGTTGCCTGCATTTGGACGGCTGGTTGTGATTGCCAACCTATTTTTGCAAATGAAATGCATGGCTACTTCTGTAGGTGACCTTAAGTGCCAATGTTGATTGCAACCACTTGCTGCAGCAGCCTGTGTTTGGCGGGCCGATGGGTCAGAGTGGAAAATGTAGACATTGGTCTCTTGCAATCATTGTCTGTTTACTAGACTAAGTGCAGACTGTTTAATTTTGTGGTTGCGAACCATGTTTTGTGAAAGCAGACTAAAAATGGCAGATGATGGCAGATTAAACCTGTATGAAGGACCAGTCCATCAAACACGATTGTAGGTCAGTACATCGCAGATAAGTAAATTAGGAATCATTATCCCATGGCCACTGCATTGGGAGTACCAGAGCATCAGAACTTCATAGGCGAGTTTATAATAGAGAAAGAGGGTGAGAGAGAGGCAGTGTGTGTGTATTCAATGAAAAACCCAAAGGTTAATGCTTTCTTATAGTTAGGAAGACATTATTTTTTTCTTTATACAACCCAAACAACACAAACTTAAATACACAAAAATTCGAAATAATTCAGATAGCTATTCCTTACATTTAACATTTTAAGGACCACCGTTAAATGTTTTACTTTATTCTTTGGCTACAAACAAAATTTAAAGTATACAAAAATTAAATTACTACATTTCTACTTTTAATTTATAATTTACACAACACCTTTAAATTATTAGAACTCTTGCACCTCCATACACAGCGTATTCAACTTGATAGCCATGCTACACTCACTATAACTCGAACATTCTCCATGCAATGCATATACTCTTTTATATTATATCTGTTATGTCGTGTAAATTATTATTATTTACAATAATAGTTATGACATTGCAAATCATATCTTTTGTGAAAATACAGATCACACTAGAGTATAAACAGACAATATCTAGTTTTGACAATTGCAGTTTCCTTGTTTAAAGACTTAGGGGGTTATTACAACTTTGGAGGAGGTGTTAATCCGTCCCAAAAGTGACGGTAAAGTGACGGATATACCACCAGCCGTATTACGAGTCCATTATATCCTATGGAACTCGTAATACGGCTGGTGGTATATCCATCACTTTACCGTCACTTTTGGGACGGATTAACACCTCCTCCAAAGTTGTAATAACCCCCAAAGTTTTATCACATGCTTCTTGGTGGTCCAACTTATAGAACCAAGTCTTGATGTAAGCAACCATGCCTATTTACATACTTTATCCATTTCTCTCAAGTTCCAGATTCATATGTACTAGAATCAACAGTGCACTGTGGGGTAAGTTAAGGAGTCCTTTCATTAATCTATTTTCTGCTCCAACAAGATTGGTTAAATTGCATTTGCCCCAAAGCTCTGCACCTTACAGAGCCACTTCCAGTCCTTATCATGATATTTCTCAAGTGCTGGTGATACTGGACAATAGATTGAGGATTTGTGTAGATTTAGGACTGAGGAGGGTCTGTGCTGGAGGGTCGAGTGATTTCTTAAAATCTATGGTGCCCACAACAACAAATTGGGTAAGTAATCAAATTCCTTTACTCCTTCCAGAGGAATGCAACACAGTTTTATCTCACCCTTAAATGACTTATGTGGATGGAATGCCATGAATTTTATTTTCAGTGTTAATTTGCAATCCTCGCTTACTGCAAAAATGTGAGACTCTATTAAGCGATGTTTGAAGGCCTGTGGAGCTTTTGAGAGTACATTATCATCAGCAAAAAGAACAGAGATTGTTTTGTTGGTCAGTTTGGGAGAATGATTCATACAATATGAGAGAATTTCAATTGCCACTTTTTTATTTAACGTAAAGAGAGCTGGGACTGGCACAAAGCCGTGATGGACCCCTCTCCCTAAATTGATCGGAATGGTCAATTTGCGTTTCGCCCTCATCTGACACAAGCATAATTATCAGTACAGAGATGAGTAATTGGATCTAATAGATTCTCAGACAACCTTATACTCCTTAATACCTCCCAGAGCATAGCTCTTGGGACCAAATCGAAAGTTGCTCTTATGTCCACAAACACTACATATAAACGATCATGATTTCATAAGACACTTTTCTAAAGCAACAAGATAAAATGAGACTTGATCAATGGTGTTGGTATGTGGTCTAAACCCGTCCTTGATATGGGATAAGACTACAAGACTTGTGAGTCAGAGCCATTCATGTACTCGGGTCAACCATTGACTGTTAATTTTTTTGTATAGTATCAATTAAAGTAGTTAGCCTGTGGATCCCTTGATTATCACTACTTCTCTTTTTAAAAATCGGAATGATCTCGGCTCATCTCCAGGTCTCAGGGACATCAGCACTCACTAACATTGTGCCCTCACCATGCACTGCTACTTATCCCACAAACTACATCTAAAATGACATCACTCAAAATATAACTGCAACATTTACAAAAAAATATTGGTGAGAAAACTGTGCATGGCAGGGGTGCAAGTTATAGTTACGTTAGGTAATGAAATAGTTTCTTGAAATAAGTATAACTGTTGAATTTCTATGATTTTGCACGTGTAAAGATTTTTAAATTCAATTTCCTTACTATAACGTTCTTGTAACCTTTGGGTATTTCAGTGAATATATATATATATATATATATATATATATATGTGTGTATGTATATAACATTCTTATTGTTGCTGTCATGGGGGTAAATCCCCCTAGCTCATTATTCTATATATTACTCCACTCCTAAGGCTCTAAACCAGTGGTTCTTAACCTTTTGGCTTCTCTGGACTCCCACTTAATCATTACTGAAACCCGGGGACCCCCACTGCATCATTATTGGAATCTGGGGACCCCCACTGAGTAATTACTGAAAGCTGGGGACCCTGGCATAAGCCTTTTCAATAATCTGAACCCCAAAACAATACAGAAAAAATAGAGAAACAACCATTCATCACACAAATATACAGATGATGAAATATTTTATTTAATAGACAACAAATCAAAAAAAAAAATCTAAATTGTAATTTTAGTGGGGCAGTTGGAGCTTGTTTAATATTCTGAACCCCAAAACAATTCAGTAAAAAATAGAGAAACAACCATTCATCACGCAAATATGCAGATGATGAAATATTTTATTTAATTGACAAACAAATCTAAAAAAAAAAATCTAAATTGTAATTTGAATGGGGCAGTTGGAGCTTGTTTAAATTCAATTGAGGCCACTCACCGTCCATACTATATTCTGTTTGAGCACTTGCACCACTCCCATGAATCAATTTGAGGATACTAACTTAGTTTTTAGCCTCCAATTTCAAAATTCTTTTCATTTTTAGATGGTTTTAAAATTTTCAGTTGCACATTTTGCTTCTTTGTTCCTACACTCTTTATTAATCAGTTAGTATTATTTCATTTTCTAAGCAGTCGCAGATTCCTTGAGTAGGATTTGGGGACTTCCAGGAGTCCCCAGACCAGATGATAGGTTAGGAACCACTGCCTAAACCTTGTCTTATAGAGAACTGTAATTTGGTGAATCACCAGTGAAATTTGCAGATCAGTAGTTTACATTTGTTTACAGACTGTGCTAGCTATTCCTGTGTGCACAGTGTGTTTCTGATGATTCACTGGAATAGTCTATATTATAGCCAATAGAAATATGTATTTAAAAGTAATTAAAGATAATTTTCTTTTATATTTCAATCCATGTATTGCTCATATTGTGTTATTATGAAAGACGTAATACATTTTTGACATGCAATGTTCTTTTCCTGCAAGAAAGATATTTATGTTCACCACTACTCGCAAATCTGTATTTGTACATCAATGAAACAATTTTCGAAGGTTGAAGACCCAGTTAGGATCGAACAATGGTCCTCCTGGTGACTACGTTAAAATTAGTGAACCACTCCAGAGTGGCCTGTCTCTGCTTTTTGCCACGACAGCTGCCGGTGGTTGAAAAATATAGTTGTGTTCCAGAGAACTTACTAAGGAGCACTAGCTCCCTAAGGGCGAGTGGGATCCTACTTCAATTTTGTCTTTGGGTCTGTACTTAGGAGACCTCATCCACTTGTTGCCCAGGACAACATGTTATATTGATAGGTAAGCGATGTTTGAGCATGTGAATGCCATTGTCAGAGGGCACCTGAATGCTGATTATCTCCCACATTAGATCAGGAAATCCTGGCTCCATTCATGGTACTTGATTCCTCAGTGCAGTCAAGCAAGGTTTTGAGGTTTCCTAAGATCAAACTCAAGTAACCTTTGTGTCTAAATTGCTTGACTGGCACTGAGGAATCAAGTACCTTGGATGGAGCCAAGAGTAGACTCGCTTTCTTGGACGTGTTCAAAGTTCTGATAAAACAGTAGGAAATAAAGCACATTAAAAAGGACATCCCAAAGGTGGAGGGTCAGGAACAACAAAAAGTGAAAGCAGAAAACAGAGGAGGGTAAAGAAGGCACAGCAACACAATCTCATTGTTGATAAGGGGAAGAAGTCAGAAGGAGCAAAGCTGATTGAGGCTTGAAAAAAGTGTTGGCAATTAATTTATTGAATCGTGAGACTCGTGAATTCGATGACACAGAGACTAAGATACTGCAATTTGATTCATCTGTCTGGTCTGAAAAGAGTTTTGATTATGTAACAAACTAGGATTGGCATTTTTTAGTTTGAGATGAAGCTCAAAATGTACAAAGCACACCAATAGAAAGCTAATTGCAATCCAAAATCAAGATCAGTTCAGGAGAGGATACCTCTCAATGAGACCAAAGCAAATGCAGACACATTACATACATTGTGTCCTTTTGTTTCTGATACTCCCTTCTAGTATGAACAAAGACCTGGTTTGGGCCGTGATGAAAGCAATTGGTCATGTTTTTGAATATTAGGTATCAACTCCAACATGCTAAGTGATAGTATTTTTAGACCTAAAACATGGTATATTACTCAATCATCACTTGACTCCATTGATATTTTTTGTGAATCTGTGAATAAAGGTGGATATGTTGAATGGCATTAGACCAGATATAACTAATTGTTAGCAACTGGGTCTCTAATTGGCAGAGGTGTGCACCCTGCCCAAGTAGAGACCACAGTCCTAGTCTGGGTAAGTCAGATACACAACCTAAATGAACCTCTGCTCACCCTTTGTGAGCTTGGCACAGAGCAGTCAGGCTTATCCTAAGAGGCAATGTGAACACTTTAGAACAATAAATAGTATTTATCTGCTTAAACCAAGACCGAAATGACAAAAATCCAATAAATAGATGTTGAGATATGAATTTTTGAATATTGAATATGAAAACAGTGAATAAAAGTCACTAGCTGTCAAAAAATTACTTGAGGTCATGAGGGACCGGTGTAAAGTCAAAATCCAGGCTGACTGTGATCAAGGGTAGGCCGACTACAGAAGCCACACCGTGTCCGTTGAACAGTACCTTTAGTGGAGCAATACTTCATCAGAGAGAGACACAATGCATCAATATTCCTAGCAAGCCTGGGCACTGCGTCGTCGTCGGGCTCTGTGCAAACAGATCCAATGCGTCGGGCCATTCAAAGTGTCATTGTCAGGCCACTTAGTCTGTGATCCGCTGTAGTCAGGCAGCCGATGCATCACCATCTGAGATGCCATGCATCGATTTTCTGCCGAACTCAGGGCGATGTGTCACTTTTTAAAGTTTGTAGCTGTGTACCCACTTCTGATGCCCAGAACTGGAGGGGGCACCTCAGACGAGGGTAGGGCTCACAGGGTCAAAGTCCAGAAGCACCAGGAGAGTTGCAGGCAGTATTTGATGTCCCTGAGACTGCAGAGAACAGGGGGCAAGTCAGCAAGCCCTTGGAGATTCTTGGTTGTAAGGATGTACAGTAGGACAGAAGCAGCAGGTAGCAGGCTAACACAGCAGTGCAAACAGTAAGGCAGCAGTCCCTCCTACAGCATAGCACAGTAGCAGTAGGCCAACACAGCAATGTTGTTGCGGAGTAGCAGTCACTCCTGGCAGCACAGCAGTCCTTCTTCCTGGCAGAGTGTCCTTGGTTCCAGTAGAGTTCTGATTTGGTGGGGTTTGGGCTCCAGTACTTGTTCTAAAATGTGCCTTTGAAGACGGGGAGACTTCAAAGAGGCCTTTGAAGATCCCAAGGTCCCTGCCCTTTCCTTCCCTGGCTCCAGACACAATACAGTGGGGCATTCAACCATTTGTGTGAAGAGGCACAGCCCTATGAACACCTCCCATCCCTCTTGCCCAGGAAGACCCATCAGCATGGTGATGGGCCATCAGGATGCAAACATCACACCCAAGCTCCCTTAGTGAGTGAATGTCTAGAGTGAAGGCACAAAGGCCCAGCTGTCAACAGCCCCAGACGTGTATTCAGAGACAAGCAGAGGCACAGAATAGTTAAAGTCAGAAAATGCCAACTTTCCAAAAAGGGGCATTTTCAGACCTACAATTCAAAATCCTACTTCACCATAAGTTATGATTTTAAATTGTGAGTCCAGAGACACCAATCTCCATATTTCTATATTTTCCCAATTGGAAATTACACTTAAGAGATGTTTTAAGGCAATCCCAGTGTTATACTATGGGAGAGATAGTCCTTGCAATAGTGAAAAATTATGTGACAGTTTTTCACTATCCGGACATGTTAAACTTAAAGGTACATGGCCAACTTTTTAAATAAATGGCACCTTTCCCTTGGGGCTAACTAGGGCCCAATTTAGGGGTGATGCATATGTAATAAAAAGGAAGGTTTGGGCCTGGCAGGTGGGTACACTTGCCAGGTCGAAGTCGCACAGCAGGCTTTGTACTGGCAGGCCTGAGACATGTTTGGAAGGCTACTGTAGTGGGTGGCACAATTATCGCTGCGGGGCCACTAGTAGCATTTAATTAACAGTCCCTGGGCACACATAGTGCACTTTACCAGGCACTTACAAGTAAAGTAAATATGGCAATTGTGGAGAAGCCAATGTCACCATGTTTTAGAGTACAGAACACCTGCACTTTAGCACTGGTCAGCAGTGGTAAAATGCCCAGAATCCTCAAAGTCAGCAAAAATTAAGTCAGAAAATAGGAGGTCAGAGAGGAAAAAAGTAAAGGCAAACCATGCCTAGGATGCCAGGTCTAACACTAATCCTACACAAAGTGAGTATGAGGCCTTACATTCCCTCCAAAATGACGCCATCCTAGTTATCAAATCGTCAAACAAAAATGGTAATGTCATTACCTTTAGTACACATGCTAATCAGAATGATTTTGAATAAGCATTGGAAGCTTCTAGGTAGCAATGTAGTTATATATCCCGCAGTCTGACTAAGCCTATGTCTAGAGATAGAAAATCTGCTTCACTGAAGACAAATTAATAAAGAGTGTTTGACAGAAGTTAACTACATAGCTAGGACCACAATCTGGCTTCTGTAACTGCAACACTTGTAAACCATACCTAGCATTAAGAAAATTAGAAAAATAATTCAGACATATTACCAGTAAAACTGATTTTTGTATAGTCTTTTCTGATATTTATTACATACTGGCATTTAATGTACAGGATCTTGTTGTCTCGTAGTAATATCATTGAGCGTTAAACATATTCAGAAATAATTACACCTATACCCTTATATACAGACCACTAGGACCCTGCACCTATTTCACCAGTGACATCACTGACTTTGTTGCTTTACTCCTCATCAACACCTGCATCCTTCTTGGAGACCTTATTTTTCGCATAGACGAATGTGCTGATGCAAACCCCAAGGCCTTTCTAAAAAATCTCAGAAACCTGGTCCTCACCCCGTATCTTACAGAGCCCATACACACCATCAGAAACCTATTGGATCAGGGACATCTTAAGGATTATGGGGGCCCTGGGCCAAACGTATACTGAGGGCCCCTGTTCAGAACAGGTTTGAATTTATGATCCAATTTCAGCTCTTTTGTGCTGTCTGTGGCCAGGTCACTGACAGTGCACAGGCACACTTGTCTAAATCTAAAGGTGTTTACATCTAATATTCTCTGATACGGACGTGTGTTTTCAATATTGTAACACAGCAGCTGCTCACTACTATTACTGCAAATAATCTCTGTTACACCCCCTCATTTCTCATATGTGAGGTCCCGTTTTCATCTAAAAGGAGTTTTTTTTGGATGCTGCAAGAAACATAAAAACAACATTTCTTTACTAAATATCTGTAAAAGTCTCTTACACATTACCTATACACAAAAAATACATTTAAGGAAAACATTATTCAAACCAGTATGTTTCAGATTTATTCAAGGTCATCAATGCAAGACTCTGTAGAACAGATCTCGTTCTATCAGGGGGCCCCCTAAAAGGTTGGGGCCCTGGGCCAGAACCCACTTTGCACATGCCTTAAAACGTCTTTGTATTGGACCTGATTTTCTCCTTGCAGTTGAAAAGCCCGCAACTCTGACCTGGATACACCACGCTCTCTCAGTTTCAGCATACCTATTCTGCTTCTACCCTCACTGTAGACTGGCCCAAGCACACCAGCAACTTGCCGGAAGCCATGAAGAATCCCAACAGCCTGGTCACCGCATGCACCAACACCCTGGCTCCCCTCAAATGCAACCCAATGGCAAGAGCCTGACCAGAGGCCAGTTGGTACACAGAGGAACTCGGGCTGACGAAACACCACTGCAAACACTGAAGTCCAAATGGAGAACAAGTCAAGACACCTGAATTAAAGACATTTTCAAATGAGTAAAACTTTATCAGCAGCAGATACAGTACACCAAGCAGAAAACTCTTGCAGATGGCATTGACTCCGGCACTAACAGCAGCATGGAAATCTTTACCATCATCAAATATTTCACCTCACCTCATGCTGCCTCCAGCAACAGCACCCCATCACAAGATCTTTGCGACAAGCTCAGAATTCGCCTTTAACAAAATCACCTTCATACAGAGCAAATTCAACCTTCAACCAAACATCATAATCATTGCAACTCAACTTCTCATCATGGGTGAAGAATGAACCCTGACCTCATGGCCTGCCGCCACCACCTTTGAAATTGTTGCTGCCATAAAGACCATCCATTTGGGGGCCCAATCTGAACCTTGCCCCCATCAGGTCTTCATCAAAGGACCCCTACCTATCAGCAAAGCACTATCACTCATCCTCAAAACCTTAATTGACTCTGCCACATTCCAGGACATGATCCAGTTGAAAAAGCTATCCACTGACCCAGCCACGCTATCCAGCTACAGACTCATCTCTCTCCTAGTATACCAGGAAAATGATCTCCTGATGCCTCACCGACCTCTTCAACGTCATACAGTCTGGATTCAGGCCTAACACACTACAGACACAGCACTCATTGCCGCCCCAGATGACATCTGCATAATCCTTGACAGAGGAGACATGGCAGTTCACATGCCTGTAAACTCTCTGCAGCATTTGACACTGGCTGTCACCCCATCCTCATCAAGCGCATGCACAAGATTGACATCCAAGGGCCTGCTCTCCGCAGGAACTACACTCTTCTTAAATGATAGAACACAAGCTGTGAGCCTGCCACCTTGCTCCTCGGAAGCCCGCAAATTCATCCGTAGAGTGCCTAAAGACTCATACTTCAGCCTCCCGCTTCAAAGTATACATGATCTCTGTGGGAAACATCATCTGTCCAGATGACAGCAACATCCACTCCTATGCCGACAACTCGCAACTCATACTCTTCCTCTTCCTCTCGGAAAATACCCTCAACACAAGAAACAAGTTTACTGCCTGCATCACTAACTGGATAAAAGATAACTATCTCAAACTCAACACAGACAAGACAGACAGTGATCTTGAGTGAGAACCCCTCTCCATGTGACTCCAACTGGTGGTCCAAAACACTCAACCCACACCCAGCACCCATGCCAGGAACACTGGAATAATCATTGACCGCAAACTGGACATGACCGCACAAGTCAAAGCTGTTACTGCATCCTGCTTCCACACCTTGAGGATACTGAGGAAGATCTTCAAATGGCTCTAAAGTAACACTAGAAAAACTGTCACTCTTGTCCTTGTCACAAGCAAATTGGACTACACGAACACCCTCCACACCAGGATCAACAAGCAGCTCACTGGAAGACTACTAACCACCCAGAAGTCAGCAGCCAGACCAGTCCTCAACCTCCCACACAGAACTCACATTACACGGCAACTCAGGGAGCGCCAGTGGCTTTCAATACACAAATGTGCTCAATTTAACCTCCTTACAAACACCTTTGGGCATTAAAAAACGTAGGCCCCTCCTACCTGAAAAGGAGCATCTCTTTACACCAATCGCCCAGACTCCTCCGCTTTGCAGAAATCCTACTCTCGCATATTTTACGCAGAAACCAGATAAGGAGGACGGCCGTTCTCTTACATCACTCCTAAAGCATGGAATGGCCTCCCACTCCACATCATAGTCCCCTCATCTCTTCTTGAATTTCACAAGAAGCCGAACACCTGGCTTTTCAATTAACCCCCGATAGGCAGGGCTAGGCACACACACATGCTCAGTGCCAGGCTACCCTCTTGTGTGGTAGTATGCTTTACTAATACACATAAATTGGATATTCAATTACATTCATAACCTGCTTTCCTTGATTGGGTCTAAAACCCAGTGCAGCACATTGTTGTCGGTGAGGCCTATAGAATGTGTGAAACCTCCTACTGTAAGGTGGTTTCATTCATGCTTTCAAATAATAAACTGTGTTAACCATAAAACAAACTTTATGAAACCATACAACTTTCAGGTTGTTTAAGATCACTAATCCTTGTTTGCATTCATCCTGAGCATCAGCATTAGTAAGGGATGAACTGATGTACATCTATGTGTTTTTCTGTATAATGTGGTATATAATATATTTTAATCACCGGTGTGGGTCAAGTTATTGTCTGGAGGATTTCTTGCTATTTGTGTAAGTCTTCCTGTTCAGCTAGTGATTGCATCTCTCACCTTTCCTCTCATTTTTGGGAGGAGCCACAGGGGGATATTAACAGTTTTTCTCTGTTGCTTGTTACATGTTCCCGGGCTCGCTTATTAAGGCTTTCAGGGTTCTGTGGTGGTTTGCTGCATTCTTCTCAGTTTGTGTGGCAGGGATGCTGGATCCCTATTTGCCAAGATCGACATCAATACTTCATCCTATTGATGAGCTATTCGTTTTCTACTAAGAGTTTTAACTTCCTCTCTGTGGAAAGCCTTACTCCTGGCTTCTGCATGTCTTTGATCGCAGTGTGTCCGTTGTTCAATTGAAGGGGCCCCAGGTGATTTACAGGATATAGCCAGTGCCCTTCCAGCTAATACTAATAACGCTTCAATAAATCTGGTGCCTGCCGACTAAGCTTTAAGGGCAGGGACGGACCCAAGAGGCATCCCCAGAAGTTTATTGCCCAGTTCTTCCCTAGTGGTGTCTAGGGGCTCCATTATCTTACTTCAGTATTAGTTTAACCGATCCACACCATGACATGGACGTCATTTGGGGTCACCAGGAGTCGCAGCTGTGACCCCCGACTTTCCCTCGGAACTCCTGGCACTGCATTTGTGACCCCTGGTCTCAAAGGTAGCAAAATAAGGGGCAGCTTGTCCATATGGACATCAGTTGGGGGCCCCAATCTCCTTGTTTTTATTAATTTGTTATTATATTAATAGTGACTAACAATATAGTACTCACTATTAGTGTAATAAAAAATACAGTTAGCTGGAATATGATCCTTCCTAGCAGGAGAGGTTAGAAAAACATGCTTATGTTGTGTGCATTCGTGCAGATGAGAGCGAGTTTATGTGAGAGCATGTGTTTATGTTTAGACCTGTGTGTATGAGTGGATAGAAACATCAAATGGCGTGTGATGTCACTTCAACTTTATCTGGCCTTTTGGTCAAATGATGATTATGAACCATGGGGGAAACCTGCCTCTGAATCTGTGCATCTAGGGGATGTCGATGGCATTGTGTCAAAGATTTTGTGTTGTTTCTTGGAGGGACGATAACACATAGATATGTAAACTACGTATGTAAAACAGGCGTTTCCGGACCCCAGCTGGGGATATCTCAAAATACGTTCCCACTCGTCTATGCATAATTGCATCTTTAAGTCTATTTCCCAATTTACTTTTATCTTACGTAGGCTGGATTTGGTCATGTACAAACATATCTTGCAAAACCAAGTTATTAGTCGCCATCTCCGCCCTATTGTGTATATATTTATTGTGATACTTAATATTTCTTTGGTTCTGCCTCTACTTCTGCCCATTCTCTCTACAGTGTGTTTTTCAGCATGCTTTGTCAAAGAAATGGCACTCTTATGAGATCGCTATGGACATTAGTTCTTGCGGGAATCTCATAGTTCCAGGTTTATAGCAGTCCCCTACTGTTAGTCCGGCATCTGTTGTTAGTTCTACTGTGTAAAAAAACATGGGCTGGGGACTTCATCTAGAGGTAAATCAGAGGCATAGGTTCAGATCTCTCATATTTTGCCTTTGCAAGCGTTCCTCTCTAGCTTTTTAATGCTGTATTCAATAATGTAGGATATTTTCTTTATCAGTCGATTGCTTGCCTTAAGAGACAGATTAGTATGCCTTCCTGTATTTCTTCCTCTGTGAGCCCAGTTTCCTCCCTTTGCTGACTGATACTACACTAAAATGGTACACCATGGCATTTTAATTAGGGCAATTCGTCCTTTGATTGAAAACTGAAGGGTTTTCCGAAGATCTGCACATTTTTGTATACCTGATAGCACTTTTCTTTGATCTCCATCTCTTGTCACTTTCTGCATGACCTATTGGACGCCCAGGTTGCTGAAAGATGGTGGTTACTAAGCAAAAACCCTGTTGTTCAATGCTATGTGTTCTCTTGCGTCTCTTAGTCTGATAGTTAATAATTCACATGATTTAGTGCAGTTCACCTTCAGATCTGGTTTGTGGCCAAATAATGTAAATGTTCTAACTATGAACGCTAGGCATATATTGCTGTCTTTCAAAAAGAGCAACAAGTTGTCTGCATATGGGGATATTATATGCATTTAATTTCTGAGTGAAATACTCACTTTTTCTCTTTACGTTTTTAATTTTTGGCTAGTAGCTTTATTAAAAACACGAATTTCAATGGGAAAAGAGGGCACTTGTACCTTGAATGCCTCTGAAATCAATCATTTATCGAGCACAGCAAATTACCCATGAGGGTCTTGAGGTAAAAAGCATAATAGATTATTCCAGCAGATCACCTAGGTTCTCATAGAACTGCTTGTAGGTATCTAAAACTGAGAGCGTCAAAAGCCTTTTTAAAGTCTATTGACACCAGTAAAAGTTTTAGTAAATTGTGGTGGCTCCTTCTGAAATTCTCCTCACTCTCCTGATGTTTATGGTTGTGTTCCATCTGTTTTGGTCAGGGTGGACCATTGTTGGCAATAGGCAATATAATTTAATAGCAAGGATTTTTACTAAGGATATTGTAATCTGTATTTAACATGGACAGTGGTCTGTAAGTTTGTCCCTCCACTAGATCCTACCCAGGTTTGGGGAGGAAAACATTTAATGTCTCCCTAATAGTTACGGAGAGATATCCTTTCTCTATAGCTGTCAAATACATTTGCAGGATATGTGGAGTAGATATATCCATATAGAGTCGGTAAAACTCTTTGGGAGTCCCATCTGATCTAGCCTCCTCTTACTTTCGCACTTCCTGTTATGCTGACTGGCATGTAGGGCAGCAACAAAGGAGCTCCACTTCTGTCTGTCTTGGGCAGGTTTCTGTATGGTGCCCCACCCTAGCCTCTCCCAGTGTTATAAATACCATGACATTTTTCCTTTCTAGGTATTCCATATGTTAATTATTTTGATATAAGTGACAGGTATTTAATGCCAATTAATGCCATTATTCATTGCAATGTGATAAGGACGTCTATTTGAATATATTCACAGCATTTAATCTGAACAGAACCTTAGATTCTAAGTTATTGTTTTTTGTGCTATGAGCGAGGTTTCATGGAGGTTGATAACCCTATCTCTATTATTATTATTATTGTTAGGCATGATTTTAGAGACTAAAAATAAGTAACAGTAACAAGGCCTTTTCTGAGAATTGTTATTCTAAAAGATTCAACAACGAGCAGATAATATTATCTAAACTAAAAACACATTGTGATAGGAGAGAGAGGAACTTGGTGCTAGAAGACTGAGGCAGACTGTCGAGAATCACATCACGTACTTTTGCTAAAGGCTAACAGGAGAGCATTTAACCTTCACTTTCTGGGCGTCTAAGCCTGTCTGCCATGCAGACGAAAAATAGAAAATAATGGTTTCACATTGAACATTAGCCTCATTGTTAAAAACAGGTATGTGTGGGTGATCCATCTTTGAAACTCAAGTTAGGACTTTTCTTTGGTACTAAAATTAGTTGCATTAGGCAAAGAGGTGATGGTGGGATTGTAAATATTGGCACAAAGAAAGCTTTATTCACTAACCATTATTTGCAATATTTCTTGCTGCTCATAGTTTTTGTAAACATTGTAACTACTATTTTGTTTTTATCATAGTTGCTATTCTCATTGTGCACAGTAGATTAAGATTTAGATTTTAAAATAAATCTATCCTTTGTTTCCTAGTATTCTTGATTGTGCCTTTCTCTCCAGAAAGAGAGGTTGGGTTCCACTAATCATCCCTGTGATTTTTCATAGAATTGATCCTTACTGAAACTTATCTCACTCAAATACTGCTCTGTGAGTTGTGTGGTGGTTGCAGTCCAACAGGTTGTATGTCTTGTGTTGACGCAATGCCAGCATTTTAGAACCAGTAGTCTAGAAAGCCTATTCTTTGACCATTCACTGGAAGATTCAGATAGCATATCACCATGTGCCATTGCCCAGATTGCCTCCTTTACTTCTGCCTCATGATGGGTAGGCCCTACTTCTTTAGTTACTCTTGTGGTAACCTTTTGAGAGCTATTGCACCTTGGTACGAGGCAACCTCTGGTTGAATGGAGATGTTCGATGCCCTATATAGACTGGTATAGTATGCTAGAAGGGCATTATTTGGCCCTTTTTGTGTAAACACTAGGAACTTTGATCATCATCACTAGGAAAGTTGTTCATCATTCAACTGAGTGATTGGGGTGACCTTTGAATCTTACCTGGCTGGCCATATCAGGAGTCTACCCAGTTTGTTTCCTTAAGTATGCTCAACATGTTCTGTGCATTTAAGACCTCTACCTTGTTCCACTATTGTGATATATTTTGCCCTCTTTCTCAGTAATGGGGCTTGTCATTCAGTATTTCTCAATTTATTTCCTGCCAGTTCTCTGATTGAGGTATCAAATAATATTTAATTCTCTCTCCAGAATTTTCCTCACACTTGCCACTGTTGGAATAGGGTCCTCGAATCACTACACACTCTACCAGTTGGTTATCAATTTCTTAAAGTCTCCATGAATTATTCCCTGAAAGTGTGTTATTTTCCAGTGCACTTTTTAATTTCCAGCTAAGGATTACTGTGCATGGAGCCCTGCCCGTTTAATGTCTTGTACCAATGGGTTATGGTTTGAGAGTATTCTCCACAAATACTCAGAATGTGGGATCGTTTATCGGCTATCTCATATGCATAGTATTCTATCTAGACTAACATGCTGAAGGAAATTAATTTTATTTGTATCCTGGATGCTTGCACCTCCACAGGCTTCCCCTAGTTCCCAACTCTATACAGCATTATTTGCCCCTGTCATTTATCGTGGCGCTCAATCGTTTACTGTGTGGCAAGGTGCATTTCCTGAAGGAAAGCTATTTGTACTGCCCTGCATTTCAGGAAACCTAGCATTTTATAACGTTTGGTGATGGAGCCTATCCCTTATTTGTTCCATTTCAAGACCCTTTATTTATTAATGTGTATCAGGGTAGTGGCGTACTTCTCTTATAGTGTCGATCTCTGCCAACAGTGTCCTTCCACCAATCTCCCATACACAAGTTCCTCGGTTCCTATACTGTCAAGGCTTAGGACTGAACCAACTTTTTGAGACAACATCACAACCAGCAGAGCACTGCCATCCACGTTTCTACTTGTCAACATGTTCAGATTCTTGAAGCAAAGGGCGCATCAGCTAGGACTATACAGCCTTCACAAACATTTTCATAGAAGTGAGACTAAATCTGAGTATGGACCTGGGTCCCAAATATCTTTCTTCTCTCTGCTGGCCCTGGAACGAATTGCGTTTCACTTTCATGAAGCTTTCTTAAGGTCTCGGGCATATGTGAGCAGTTCTACAAAAGCTTCTGCATGCAACGTCCCACCACCTTTGGTAAGGTACTGGGTGCGTATAATCCACTACAGTACGCATGCATCTTGAATTTAATGTGGCAGATTAGGATAGTGCTTCAGTGATACGCACCCCATTCATTGTGGAATTTAAAAGATGTGTCAACTTTGCCATCATTTTCAGGTATGGCATTTGGATCAGTGATGTGTACACCTTACTTTATTTAAGTTTGTGGAAGTTCTTTGTGTCTCACAGCAGATCAACCAAACTTAGCATTTCTTTAGTGATTTGTACACTAGCCTGTTTACATCTATACCATCAATAACTGTTTTGCTTATAGCAGTTTAGTGTGCATACAGTTTTTCATCTACATCATTGGAAGCCCCATAAAAGTATTAGGGGAGTTAGGTGATACTATGTACTCCAAAGGCAACAGTGGCAATGACACAATTTATGTTTACACAGATGAATCATGTCTTTTGGGATAGCTTGGGAATATAAAGCTAGGGATCATTTTGGATCCTAACTGTCCAAATCATGTGAAGTTGAAAAATGACTGTTTATCTGTATTAGCTATGCATATATTCATCTGGTGAAGTGACATTCCTAAGGTTTTTATGTCTAAAGTGGGAAAGCTCAAAGGTTACACTCTATATTATCTTGAAGTACAATGTTCGTCCAGTGGTGCACAAGTGTGTCATGTGCCCCTTTCTATGAGGCTTTAGTTTAATAAGAATTGGAAAACATATGTAATCAAAGGACTATTGAGCCATTAGGGAGTAGGTTGAAATGGTTGTCGCCAGTGATTTTGGCAAGGAAGGGCAATGGTTCCATAAAGATGTGCATAAATCTTAGGGAATTGAATGACAAGATTTTGGTAGACAGGCATCCCCTTCCCAATTTAACAGTAATGCTCACCACGCTCAAGGATGCCAAGGTTTTCATGACTTTAGACATGCCATATGCATAACACCAGATTGTTATGTCATGACTCATAGCACTTATCATTGTTTTTCATTCCCAAAGGGGCCTATGGGTTTAAATGTATGCATCTTAGGTTGGCTTTGGCTCCCTTGGTATTTCAGCATGTGGTAGAAGCATTGTTCATCAATGTTCTTAATGTAATGTGCTTTCAAGATGATAACTTGGTTTTTGATCATAAAATAGAGTCACATGACCGTGTCCCCTTGTCAATGTTCTGTTAATTTTTTTGAAGAGAAGATTTACCTTAAAAGCCAATAAATGCAAATTCGCAATGGACTGTGTGGGCTTGGATAAAGATTATCCCCTCAGGGCATAGAGCTGAAGGAAAGTTTGTTTAGAGCCATTGTGGAAATTCCTGGTTTGGAGCAGAGGATCACTTGCAATCCTTATTGGGTATGTTAGAGTTCTATGCCAGACTTATCCCATAACCCAAAAGGTGCGGAGAAAATGAAGAATTTGCAATCCTTTTAAAAACAATAAGAGAATTGTTTGGAGCAAGAAATTCAGTGGAAAGTTCAAGGCAGTTGAATTAGAGACAACCAATGTCATTTCCCTTAAACCATTTGACACCTGTGAATCCTGTACGATAGTGACCGATGACAATCAGTATGGTTTGTGAGCTGTTTTACTTCAAATTACTGATGGCAAAGATGACATTGTTACTCTAAAAGGAGCCAAAAGCACCTATTCTGTAATTGAACATGAAGCTTTAGCTTGCCGGTGGGGTGTGGATCACTTTAGGAGTTATTTGTGGGGTGTGACGTTTACCATTTCATGGACCATAGACCTTTAAGAAATTTGTTTACTATGAAAGGTGCGAGTAAACCAATATGATAATATATCCTGCAAGAATTTCAATATCATGTTGAGTATATTCCAGGTGTACAAAACATTTTTGCGGATTGTTTGTCCTGCTTACTCTTGAATTAATCAAGGTTAGTTGATGATACGCAAGAAGAGGATTTTAGTATGGTTGGCCTAACGTGTGTGTGAATGATTGAATTTCAGGAAGTGAGTGGGAAACTGTTTTGATGAATGACAAAGTGCTGGTGGAAGAGGTGGAATTCATTAATAAATGATAGCCTAAATGTGGTAAAGGTAGGGAAAGGAATGAGCCATGCAACTCTTTTCAGCATGTGTTTATTGAACTAGGGGCCAGATGTAGCAAGAAATGCTTTTGCGACTCGCAATTTCCGAGTCGGTGCGACTCGCAGTTTCAGAGTCACAAAAGCATTTGCAGAATGGTGTCTCAGACACCTTCTGCGAATCGCAAGAGTGTCGCAAAGACCCACCTCATTAATATTAATGAGGTGGGTCGCAATTTGCGACCCCCCCCTTGCGATTTCCTGCACTCACAGGGATGGTGGCCTGCTGGAGACAGCAGACCTCCATGTCTGTGACTGCTTTTTCAATAAAGCAGTTTTTTTTGTATTCCAGCCTTTTTCCTTAAAGGAAAACGAGTTTCAATACAAAATTAAAAAATTAAACCATTTGGTTTTGTTTTTTCAGAGTAGGCAGTGGTCCGTTGGACCACTGCCTGCTCTGAAAAAATATTTTGTGCGACATTCACAAAGGGGAAGGGGTCCCATGAGGACCCCTTCCCTTTTGCGAATGAGTTAGCACCCACTTTAAGTGGGTGCTCGCGGTCACAAAGCAATTCTGCATCGCGATGTGAGTCGCAAATAGGAAGGGAACACCCCTTCCTATTTGCAAGTCGCATTCCCATTCCAAAATGGGAATGTGCATCGCGATGGCCGTTTTGCATGGCACAAACTGCGATTTTCGCAGTTTGCGCCATGCAAAACGGAACGTACATCTGGCCCTAAGTGTCTTGGTTAGTATACTTAGAGGAGCTGATTCTCAAGCTAATATTTCCAGTCCCATTGAGGCCATTCCAGTTTCAAATAAACCCTGAGTCAAACTAGGACTTGATGTCATTGGTCCTCTGAATGTTCTTGAAGAAAGTTGCAAGTATCGGATGTTGTTTTTGATTACTTTGAGGACTGAGTGCATAATCTGTGGTTAACCTGTGACCCCTAATAACATTACTGTAACACCCAAACGTAGTGGGGTAACTATGCTCCATCCAGAATACAGTCTTTTTTTTTGTCCTCATCTCACTAATCCGTGCCAATAAGGGGGTCAAGGAGTAGTGGATCCTTCCTAAGTGTATAGCCCCACAGTATCAACGGGCCACTCCACCTGCCACTCTCTTCCATGGATCCCCCTATAACCTTGGCAAATCCTTCCCATCTATCCGCCTAGTACCATAAATTGACAATAGGCCTAGATGCGCTGAAGGGGGGGAGGGGGTGTGTGTGTATCAGGTATAATCATTGGACTTCATAACCAAACTGAGCACCTCCAATCAAGTAAGGATTTGACAAAAATTTTCCCATCCCAACCAAAAAATATCTCTTTTGCTAATAGGCCCGGCTCTGTCCAACTTATATAATCGATCTACCAAGTTCTGCCACTCCTGCACTGTGGGAGGTAGTGAGCATACCCATTTATGACAGATTTGTCACCGGGCAATAAGCATCAAAACAAACAAAAGACATTGCTGTGTTTGGGCTTTCAAGTCACAAACCCCAAATAAAACTAGAACGGAATTCAATGTTATTCCTTCACCAAATATCTTGTTTAGGACTTTCTGCACGGCTTCCCAAAAATTAACTAGGCTGGGACAGTTCCAAAACATATGAATATCATCCGCATTTGGGTCATAACATCGTGGACAGTTTTTCTGAATTTTGCCAATGCGGGATAGCCTTGCTGGAGTCCAATACACTCTATGAAAAGTAAACAAATGGCTCCTCCTCATTGCCGCTGATTTAACAGCGGACCAAAGAATTGAACATGACCTTTGCCACAACGATATTATATCCATGGTTGGAAAAACCTCTCCCACTTCTGGAGCGGGATGGGGGGATCCTCCTCAGTTGCCTCCAACAAGGCTTGATACCAAAACGCAATTTCTTTAAGTAAAGGTCTCTGAATTAATTTCTCCTCCCAACAAGATCTACCAATTTCTCCTTCTTGTAACGATTTAATCCAACTAGCCAACTGATAATATTTAAATTTAGAAACTGACCCCCCCGCTCTCTCCAAAAATGTAGCCCATGGATTCAACTTCACATCCTCTATAATCTGTCCCCACCGTAGTACCCCACTCACTTTCAGTGGAATTGATAGCTCATCAAGGGGACATACCGGGGTACCAGGTGAATCCCAAATTGGGGCTAATCCAGAATAATAAACTATCCCTAGTAGATTACGAATCTGTAGCCAGACCTTACAGGCCTGCCGTGGAATCTTAAGTCTAACTTTTTTTAAAAACCTTGGATGACCAAATTTATACCAAAAAAACTCGGACCCTTCCTCCACGTGTGCTGTCAAAGCTTCCCACATTGGGGTATACTTGGACTTTTTACTTAGAAGAATTCTGTTATTCTTAAATTGAAAAGCCAAATAATACTTATAGAAATCAGGTGTTGCTAACCCCCCAACCCCCATTCCTTCTTACACAGCTTCTTCCAAGATATCCTTATTCCCTTATGTGCCCAGACAAACGAAGACAAATCTCCCTGCAGTTTTGTAAACCACTTAACCTTAAATTCCAAGGGGATAGCGTTAAATAAGAAAGTAATTTTGACAAAATTACCATTTTCAAAATGTTGGATCTACCTATTAAAGAGAGAGGGAGAGCCGCCCATGCTCTAAGGAGTTTCTTAGTCTCAAAATGGACTTTCTCAAAATTTATCTTTGCTAGGTCCCCCAGATCTTTTATAATCTGAACTCCTAAATATCTAATCTCTTGTTTGACTAACGGGGATTCATATAACATATTCCAGCACATAATCTCTGTCTTCTCAACATTAACATAGAGAGTTTTGGTAGAATGTCGGGTTACTATCACCGAATTTATTGAGAGAAAAAGAAAGATCCCTAGTATAAATCATCAGATCGTCTGAATACAATGCAACTTTCTTCTCCCAACCCTGACTCTGAAAGGAAAGAATTTCCCTGTTATTTCTAAGCATTATTGCAAGAGGCTCAATATATAAATCAAATAATAGAGGGGATAAGGGACAACCCTGACGTGTCCCTCTAAGAATGCCTACTTCCTGTGATAGCACATCATTAATCAAAATTCTCGCAGTTGGTGACCTATATAGCTCTTCAACTGCTCTAATGAAAGTGGTCCCTAATCCAAACATCTCCATTACAACCTGCAAAAATAGCCAATTTACCTGATCAAATGCCTTAGCCGCGTCAAACGTTATTATTGCCAGAGGTAGTCTCTCTGCTAAGGCCAAGTACATTGCCGCCAGTAAGTCATGCACTAATTCCTGTAGCTGTCTGCCTTTAATAAACCCCTTCTGATCTGGATGGACTAGTCCAGGAATGACTTTCCCCAGCCTTTTAGATATCAAGCTTGTATAAATTTTATATTCTGAATTAAGTAATGAAATAGGCCAATAAGAAGAATATTGTGTTGGATCTTTACGGGGTTTCAAAATCCAACAAATTACAGCCTCAGCCCAAGAACTCTGTGCATGCACCCCTTCCAGAAACATATAAACAATTTCAATAAAACCGGGATTAGTTCTTCCCTCAGTACCAAATACAACTAATTCGGGAAGTTATCTGGGCCAGATGCCTTCCCTCTCTTCAAACCCTTAAGAACTTCAGTTAGTTCCATCTCCGTTAACTCTCCTTCTAATAAATGTCGTGCTGAGTTCTCCAGACACGGCAATCTAACCTTAGTCAAGAAGTCCCTAATCTGCTCCTCAGAGTTCCGCAACTCATCTGAGTACAAGGTTTGAAAAAAGGAAACAAAAGCAGCTTCTATTTCTGATCTTTCTACACAGATCTGCCCGGTGACCTCAGACCTTATTGAAGAGATATATTTCTTTGAACGATCTGACTTTGTTTTCCAAGCTAATAGTTTACTACATCCTTCCCCGTATTCATAATGCGCATACTGACTAGCTTCCCATTTCTTCCTTTCTTGGCTTTCTAAAAAACACTCTAAGTTCAAATATGCTTTTTCATATTGCTGCTCAAGTATCCTTAATTGAACCTTGTTCTCCGTTTTCGGTGCGGCCTGTATGGACTCCTGCAGAGTTGCCATTCTGGTCTCAATATTACGTAACTTCCCTCTTTCCTCACTACGCCTATATGCAGCCAAACTAATCAATCTCCCTCTTATATAGGCTTTGTATGCATCCCATATTATTTGCAAACTAGCTGAACCCTGATTCGACTAAAAAAATACTCTTGTGTCTTTTCTTAGTATCTCAATTATCAAATCATCCAATAATAGTGAACGACTTATTGTACACCAAACCCTAGGAACTTGCATCGTGAAGGAGAGATACAACTTAACAGCAGCATGATCTGAAAGATGTGCCAGGGAAAGAGCTATATAAGAAACATTCCCTAGCAGGCTATTTTGCAATAAAAAAAAATCTATTCTGGATTTATGCCCATATTTCTTATTATAAAAAGTAAATCTGGGCCCTACTCCCCCCCCTTAACCTGCCACACATCCGCAAGCCCCAAATCAATTATCGCCTGTTTAACCATTGACCTACTTCTAGGGGAGTTAGCCATCGCCCGGGTGGTGGATTTGTCAAAATCCAAATTCAACAATATATTAAAGTCCCCTCCTAACACAACCGGATACTTAGTTTTCAGAAGAAGATTATATAGTTCTATAAACGGGGTAAAATCATCCGTATTGTGGCCATAATAGCCTGCGATCGTAAGCCATAGTCCAAAAAACCACCACCCATCTGCCCTTTGAATCTACCTGCACGTCACCTATGCATAACCCCTTAGTTATTTTCACTTTAAAAAGAATAGCAACACCTTTGACGGGCACAATTGATTAGTCACTATAGCCCAGGAGATTCACTGCGTACTTAAACACATTTTCCCATTCTTCTCGTGAGAGATGCGTCTCTTGTAAAATAATCACATCCTCTTCTGCCTGTCTGGGAAACTCCAGAATCTTTCTTCTTCTACACTCGACCCTTAACCCGTTGATATTCCATGAAATTATTTTTAGGAATAAACCCTCCTGCTTACCCATCCTCTAGAGAAACTTCTTGGGTCCTTCCCTTCTTTAATTGTGAAAAAACCATCCTGAGGACTTTTATATTTTTATCTTTTTTTCTCCCCATGCTCCCACACCCACAACAACACACTCCCCACACCACACAAAGCCCCCTCATACCCATGACCCACCCATCTGTGGGAACCCTCCTTTCTTTTAACCATAGTTATCCCATGGAGCACTCCGTACACCGGGCTGTATCCAATCATACCAGCATTATAACATTATTGCGATGACTTCATCTGTTCTATAAAGGCCCTAACCTCCTCTGGATCTCTTATGTTATGAGTTTTATTCTGCCACATAATCTGTAGGGTCACGGGACATCTCAACTGCACTGTTGCCCCCAAGGAACAAAGCTCTTGCATTAATTTCCCCAACTCCCACTGTCTGTCCAAGGTCACTCTAGAGACATCTGACTGTATTCTGAAAGACCAGTCATCTTTGACAAAATTTCCCACCTTCAAAGCCTCAGACAGAATCTTCTGTTATTGAATAAGTGGCAAAATTCACTAGGATTCTTCTAGGGGATTTCCTGCCCGCGTTCTTTTTGAACGGATCTTGATGTATTCTTTGAATATCGTCCTCCAACTTCAAATGTGCTAAACGTGGCATTGTGTCTTTTATCACTGAGACCATATATCCCTTAAGATCCGCTCCTTCCGTCCCCTCCGGGACTCCTAGAACCCTAATATTGCTTCTTCTCATATTGTTCTCCAAAAACTCTAATTTATCCTGTAGGTTCCTCTCCCCGTGTTTAAGTTGCAAGATATTTGAGAGTTAACCAACACCTGGCCTTTTTGGTGTTCCACGGCCTCTTCCACCTTACCAACCCGATCTGTTAACTGATTAATCTTGTTCTCCAAAACCATACACGCTTCCTGTATCTTAGCTTGATTACTCTCGGAGATCTCAAACTTTTCCAGAATCTCTTTCGTGAGGGAAAGAGAAAGTTCGTAAACAACCCCATTGCTGGGCTCTGCGGGGGCTGAGGCATTGGGCTCAAAAGAGGGGCCCTGTACGAGCAAGGAATCCTCCCTGCCCCTTAAAAAGCCACTCCTTATTTGAGGGATCTGGGCCATCTGCACCTCACGCTTCTCCAGGGACTCCTGTTCCAATGGCTCTGAGCCCCCTAAGGCCGGTTGTGCTTCCATAGGTGAAGGAGAAATCTCACTTGTCTCCTCCACCCCTGGCTGAAAATATTTAGTTATTGGTAGCACTTTTTCCCCCAGAGTCACCAGTACCGCCCGTATAGTTCTCCAACTCTCCCAGACTCCCCTTTATTCAAGATTGGCCCCTCCATTTGGTTAAGCATACATTCTCCACGGTTATAATATTCTGCAGTCCCTGAGAGCCGGGCTTACCTTTTCGTGTTGCCCCAAGCTTGCCAGCGCCTACCTGAGGACCTTTCAAATAATGCTTAACCGGTGACATTAATGCTGATCCAGATGTCTCTTCTCCTTGCTTCTCTACTTCTGTTAAGTCAGCCCCAGGAAATGTTCTCGGACCTCGAAGACTGCACCTGGAGGTGTAGCATCTCCCCTGAAGCACAGAATACAGTCTTTTGTGCTTGTCTAATCCTCCCTTCCTTTGGTGGAGGGGTGTCTGACCTTCGCAGTCAGAGCTCTCCTGCCTCTCTCCACTTTCGAGGAGTCATCCGCTCTTTCAGTTTAGCTTCTTATTTTCGAGGCATCAGTTTGCGGATCATAAATATAAAGTTCAGCATCAGCAAGTCGTCTTCTAGTGTTGTCATTTTTGCAGGTCTGAATGAGCATAATTTTCATAGGCTGTCGGCCTATCTCGATGTTAGAGTTGGTCTGGCTTCCTCTTTTTATGCTTATTATTCTGGGCCCATATCATCGTCAGTGTAGGTTGCTAATGTTATTTAACATTTCATGAGTAATATAGTATGTTAGGTCATAACCAGTGCATGATGGGGGCACATATAGTTAGAGTAAACAATCACTGGTGAATTTCAGTATTTTTATTTGGTGTGTAAACATTACTTTTTCTATTATTTCAACACCTAACTATGAATCATTTTAACTTTTGTTTTTTTTCAGTGAATTTCTTTTTTTTGTTTGTTTTAGCGTAAGGCAACATTTTGTTACCATACCCATCTTGCAGGAGGCTGGCCTGGTTTGTAGTGGGTACCACATGTACTTACACCTTATACCAGGTCCAGTTATCCCTTTTTAGTGAAATGTAGTCAGTGTCTAGAAGCCAGGCTGTCTAGAGGTAGCTGTAGGCACAGCAGCCAAGGCTGAACTAGGAGACATGCAAAGCTCTTGCAATACCACTATAGTCACACAGTACTCACACACATGAGACAATACTCAGTGTTACAATGATAAAGGTACTTTATTTTAGTGACAATGCTAAAAATACCTTTGAAACTATTCTCCCTTAGGAGGTAAGCATTATACACAATATATACACTAGTAACCAAAATCAGGTAAGTACACAGAAAACAGTGAAAATAGTGAATATCACAATAGGTTGCAATGGGCCTACGGGGAACACAAACCATATACTAAAATAGAGGAATGCGAAAGTCAGTCTCCAACCTAGGCAAGTGTAGTGTGTAGAAGGGTGCTGGGAGTAAAAGAAAACATCAAAGGTAAGTAATAGACCCCATTCAGAGCACAGGAAAACCGAAGTAAATCACAGTACGTTTCCTGAAACACACAAGATGTTGTGATAGAAGATTATGTAAGAACCAGAAGAGACTGCAAGACACCCATGATGGATTCCTGGACCTGAAGACCTGTGGAAGAAGGGGACCATGTCCAAGAAGTACTGAAGAGTCCAGGGAGAACAGGAGCCCCTACTAATCCGGATGAAGGCGTAAAAGAAGAACCACTGGTGAGAAGACAAAGTCAGTATTGCACCAAAGAAGACAGATTCTGGTTTCTGGTTGGTGCAGAAGATGTCCCACGCTGGATGGATGAATGCAGCCTTGGCAACTGCAAGTCACGCGGTGCATGGGGATACTGTCTTGAGTGGGGAGGCAAGCTCTTACCTCCACCAAAGTTGGACAGCTGGATGTTGGGACTGTCGGATCCATGCCTGTCACCTAGAGAGGGGACCCATGCCTCTGGTCGTCGCTGCAGAGAGGTGCCTGCTGAAGGAGGGAAGTGACTGTCACTTCACAGGAGATTCCTTTGGTTCTTCTGGTGCAGGCTGAAGACAGGCAGTCCTTGGAGGATGCACGACTTGGAAACTGTTGCTGGCAGGAGCTGAAGTTACAATATTGCAGAAGTCGTCTTTGCTTCTTTGTTGCAGTTTGTAGAGTTCCTGGAGGGTTCCGCTGCGGTTCCATCAAGTAGAGGATGCAGAGGATTCCTGCTGCAATCCGAATCTGAAGAAACACCCAGAGGAGAGACCCTAAATAGCCCTGAAGGGGGGATTGGTCACCTAAGGAGGTAAACACCTATCAGGAGGGGTCTCTGACATCATCTGTTGACACTAGCCCCTCAGATGCTCCCAGAGTGCCCCACTACCTTGGAATCCAAGATGGTAAAACCCAGGGATACTCTGGAGGAGCTCTGGGCACCACCCCTGGGGTGGTAATGGACAGGGGAGTGGTCACTCCCCTTTCCTTTGTCCAGTTTCGCGCCAAAGCAGGGAGTGGGGTTCTTTAACCGGTGTAGACTAGATTAAGCAAGGAGGGTAACATCTGTGCCCTTCAAAGCATTTCCAGAGGCTCTGGGAGGCTACCCCTCCCATGCCTGTAACACCTATTTCCAAAGGGTGATGGTGTAACATCCCTCTCCTAAAGGAAATACTTTTTTCTGCCTTCCTGGGCTTGGGCTGCTCAAGCAACAGGAGGGCAGAAACTTGTCTGTGAGGTGGCAGCAGCTTGGGCTGTCTGGAAAACCTCAGAAGGCTGGAATGGCAGTACTGGGGGTCCACTGTGGAGCCCCCAGAGTGCATGGGATTGTGCAACCAATACTGGACTCAGTATTGGGGTACAATTCCCAGTTGCGACACCTTACATGGCCATATTCGGTGTTACCATTGTGAAGCTGGACATAGGTCAGTACTGGGTAAATTGGCCTCCCCACACTCACAAAGTCTTGGAAAATGGGCCTGGATGATTGAGGGGCACCCAGCCTTCAGGGGTGGAATACCTGACATATAGGTGACTCATAAGTGACCTGGTGCAGTGAAAATGGCTGTGAAATAGAGCATTAACTATTTCACACAGGCTGCAATGGCAGTCCTGAAGAAGCCTTTGCATGGGCTACCTATGGGTGGCAAAAGAAATGCTGCAGCCCATAGGTATCCCCTGAAACCCCGATGCCTTGGGTACCTAGGCACCATATACTAGGGACTTATAAGGGGGCACCAGTATGCCAATTTGGAGTGAAATACTGGGTTACCAAAATGTAAGGACAAATTTGGGAACTGAGAGAACTTAAGCACTGGGGTCCTGGTTAGCAGAATCTCCGTGACACAGTCAAGCATACTGACAGAAACAGTGAAACATACTGACAAGTAGGCCACAAACAATAAGCACTGGGGTCCTGACTAGCACGATCCCAGTGACACAGTCAAAACACACTGACAAACAGGCCAAAAATGGGGGTAACCATGCTAGAAAGAGACTACTTTCTCACACTACTATAATATTGCTTTAAACTTAAATTGTTCTCATTAAAGTTCAGATTATGTTTTTTAAATCACATTCAGCCAGTGGAAAGGGGTGAAAAGACATGGACCAGATGTTGTATTTCTATAGAAAATTCATCTATTGTAGCAGCGCATACTACAGCTTATTGGGCATAACTTGCCAGGTCATACTGGCTTCACAAATGACTCCAGGTGAATTTTTATTTTAATTAAGAGGTCTACTCCTTTTATGATTAAATAAATTTGGGTGGACCTCATGGCTGCTATGTGGTACTGATATGTACATGGGATAAAGAATGGGTTATATTGTGCTCTGTATACTTTCCACTCAAACTCCAGTCATCCATGCTCATAAGATCGCCCCCCTGCTAGGGCAAATGCCAGATGGTATCATTGAGATGGGTGGGAATCTTAGCATGGTATTTTCAGAAGAAATAGATCTCATGCCCATCAGAATGTTTACTAGAGGCGTGATCTGCTGAGGTTTCTCTTAGTCTAAGGGCTAGTGTATATGTGGAGAACCCACCAACCTGGCATTAGGCAATATTTATATTACACATTCTCCTGAATTGATTTATCTCTTTATTCAAATTGAACAACTAGATAGATAAATGACAAGTTGAAAGTGGCCACTGAGAATCACTTCCTAGATAACGTGGAATGACCAGGGTCAGAGATTATGTTATGGGAGGCTTGCGTGTCAGTGATTAGATGGCAGGGAATTTCTTGTAATGCAAATCACACATGCGGAGTCCGAGCTCATCGTGTTAGAGGCTGAATATTTAAGAACAAATAATCAGGAGGTCAGCCATTGACTAGCTCTCAGGATTACCCGTTTGTGATATGAAACAATGTATGAAATCAGTTCCTTGCCAATCAGAGAAGACTATTTTAGGGGGGGAAGTAATGCCGGCAAGCTGTTGCCATCAGTGGCAATGAGGGATAAAGTCAGAAGGTGGGAAGGAGAACTGGTCAAGGCTGATGGCAGTCCAGTTAAGGATTATGTTGATTTAACCTTTGCTTAATACTACCAAACAATATATGCCTCCAACTAAGGTCAAACGCTACTGGCATGGAAGTGTGTGAGTAATTAAGAAGGTCAGGAAGTGGAACCTATTTAACAAATGGGATCTTATTGAACTTAGCAAACCAGGAGACATCTGGGACAAAATTTTGTTGGTTTTCTTGTTTTCTTTGAGCATCTTAAAAAAAGGAAAACAAATGGTCAGTGTGTGAGTTTTTCTTCTACCTGCATCTTAGACATGCACTAGCAATCAATGTTCTGGGTAACATTCTGTTGGAGACCAGCTCCCCAACAGAAGTTAGCCTCCTTGTTAGACCTGACAACCTTAGGGGGGCCTTCCCCTAGACATGTTGCCTAACGCCTCATGTTTGCTGATCTGTTTTCTTTTTAATGAACAATTTTATTGATTTTTGAAGATATGGGAAAGGACACCACAGGGCAGGAGACATGGATCGACAAAGTGAAAAGGATTTGTTGCATGCCGTTAATCATACACCTTGAGAAATAACACAACGTGACAGAATCAGCCCACACCTGCCAACCCCAAGTCTCTTGTGTCCTTGGAAGTTCATGGTAGGAGACCCAGCCATTTCCCCCATACCTTTATATGTTTGCGTGGACATCCTCTCGCCTCATAAACTGACCTTTCTTGGCTAGCACACCAGTCAACCCTGTGCTTCCACTTCAGAAGGGACGGTGTAGTGGGGGAGTCCCAATGGACTGCAATGTCTCGTTTTTGCTACCATCAGCGCAGTACCCACAAGTTCTCTCTGCCCTCGAGCCCCCCACTTTCTCCATCACACCCAACAAAACCAGTGCCGGAGACAGCTGCTGCCCCCATCCCACCACTGCATGCTGTTCTTGAAAAAGCTTTTGCCAATAGAGCGCAATTTGGGGGCATCCCATGTGAAAAAAGTCTGCAGGTCCCCCCCATGCACCTGGGGCAGTGGGGGGGAAGATCGGAGCCCAACCCGATGCAGTCGCGCCAGAGAGGGGTATGCCCCATACAGGAAGTATAATTGTATCGATCTCAACCTGGACGATATAGTTATCAACCTGGATGCCATCAATGCATCTTGCCAGTCCACCTCCTTCAGGGAACACAGCCAACCCTCCCAGCGGGCCCGAAGTTGGTTCAAGTCACCCGGAGTATTGTTGATTAGCATTCTGTAGAGCTGGGAAACACCCCCTTTCTCTAGAGCCCCCATCAGCACCTTGGCCTCTAGCAGGCTATGTTCCAGTATTGTGTCAACGTGCAGTAAGTGTATGTGAAGGGCATGTCGGGGTTGGAAGTATTTGTAAAACTGTGTGTGGGCAAGTAAATGGGTAGCCTGTAGGTCCTGAAAGATTCTCATGGTCTCCCCCTCCACACATCCCCCAGCAGAGATAGGCCCAGCAGACCCCACTTCCCAAACCCATGAAAAGCCGCCGATTCCTTCAGCCAAGTACCATGCCATAGGGGGGTCTGCTGGGTAACTACATTCTCCCAGTGCATAAGCCGCAAAGCTGCCCATCAGGCGAGTAAGACCACCCTGGTCACTGGTTCTAGGTTGTGAGTGAGTGGGGATCTGTAAAGAAGAGCTAGTATCCAATCAAAGCTCAGAGCCGTCAGTTCAGGCTGATAAGCCTGGTCCGCCCAGCCCCCATTAAACCAGTTGTGAGTGACCAGCAGTTGTGTTGCCAAATAGTACAGTTGTACAGTTATGCCCATCCCACCTTCGTAAGTACCCCTCTGACAGTACTGTAGCAACATGTGGTTCTCTCGTTCTGCGCCAAAGAAAGGAGGCTGCCACTCGGTCTAGGGCCCGGAACCACGAGCAAGGAATTGGAGACAGAAAGTTCTGAAGAGCATATAAGAACCTCAGCAGGATCATCATTTTATACAAGGTCACAGGAACCAAAGCGTTTAATGGCAGGGATTGCCACCTCGCCAAGTCTGCCTTTGCCTGAGAGACCAGTGGGGTCATGTTGAGAGCCCATGTCATCTCAGGGAGGAGAGTCACCCTGAAACCCAGGTATTTAAAACTCAGTTGGCGGATAGGAACCTGATCTTGCCAATCATAGCAGTCCAGTGAGGGGGCCAGTGGCACCAGCACTGACTTAGCCAGATTCATTCGCAAACTTGATGCCTCCTCAAAGCAGTGCAACAGATGAGGGCTTCATGGGCCAGTTTCACTAGGGTTTGCCATATATAATAGGACGTCATGGGTGTACAACGCCACGCGTTCCTCATAAGTGTGATCCCAGCTCCCCCGCGGTATATTGGGTCCATCCCTACCAGGTGAGCTAAGGGCTCGAATGCCAGAGCAAATAGAGGTGGGGCTAAAGGACAGCCCAGACGCGTCCCTCGACAAATGGAGACGGCAAAGGATAGCATGTTGTTCACTTGAACCTGGGCTACTGGATTGATGTATAGAGCTTGAACCATCCGGCAAAATCTTGGCCCCATGCCCCCCCGGATTAGCACCAAACGCAATTATTCCCAGTCCACATATCAAAGGCTTTTTCGAAATCAATAAAAAGGAGTGCTATATCAGAGGGAATGTGGTGACGTCAAGCCAACGCTACATTGAGACATTGTATACAATGACGCGTACCCTGGTTGGTCAGAAAGCCGCATTGGTCAGGGTGAATCAGAAGTGGCAGGACCCTCTTGAGGTGGGTCACAAGAATTTTGGCACAGATTTTTATTTAGTTATTAAGTGAAATTGGTCTGTAGTCCACACAAGACCTGGTCAGTGGCTCTGTCTTAGGGAGCACCACTAAAGTGGCCGTGTCCATTCTGTCCAGAAAGGAACCAACCTGGGCCCCTTTATGCTAGAGGGCCTGAAGTTGCAGCACTAACCCTTCTTTAAACCTTTTGTAGTATTCCAGCGGAAACCCATTGGGTCCAGGAGTTTTCCCTGTCCCCAGTGATCTGATTGCCTCACTTATTTCCTCCCGCGTTAAAGGTTCATCAAGTATGTCTGTGTCCATTTGTGACCACCTCAGGTGGGGGACATCATTCAAGAATTGTCAGGCCCGTTCTGGGATAATCGTCAAGGAAGCTTTGTATAATCCACTGTAATAAGAGGCAAAAGTGTCTGCTACCTCTTGTAGCTTGATGACCACCTCCCCCCGTGTAGCTAATTTCAGGGATAATTCTAGATGAGTGATGATGGGATACCAACCAATAAAGCAGTTTCCCATTTTTGTCTCCCCCACCCATATACACGGGCGGTGGAGGTGCGCCATAAGTGTCTTGTTGTTGCCAGGGAGAGGTTGTGTATCTCTCCGGCATGAGTTGCTGATTCAGTTCCTAAGTGGGCTGTGTGGATTGTCTAGCTTCCAGACGGAGGGCTCGGGCTTCCAAACTAGAGATGTGAAGCCTCTGGAATTGCTTCTGGGGCGTGGACTAGTCCCTTCGCAGCCCCCCTTAGCACTGCTTTACACACTTCCCACAGGGTACCTGCCGAAGGGACTGAGTGTGTTTCAGCAAAAGTATTCCTGAATAACTGCTTGCAATTGTTGGGCAAAGGGTTTGTGTTGTAAGTACCATGCGTTCAGCCACCACATCGGGCAGGCAAATGCCGAAGCTGACCCTAGCATGAGCTGCAGCGGAGCATGATCGGAGATACCCTGAGGAAGGATCTCAATGTGCGTGAGTTGGCTGCAGTCTGTAGCCGGCACTAGAATGAGTGTCTATCCTAGACTGCGTTCAGTGTGCTGCTGAGGTTTGTGTAAACCGAGTTTGTCGTGAATGCCAGGTTCTATATGCATCGCATAGCCCCAGGGATGCCATCCAGTTCATCAGGCTGGAGGCTGCCGCCTGCCTATACTGTAGTGAAGAACCCGAAATGTCCTGCAAGTGGTCGGGGACCCCGTTAAAGTTTCCACCTATCAGGATAGTCCCCTGAGGCAGATCCAAGAATATTTTGGTAAGCTTGTTTAGAACAGTGCGCAGGGACGATGGCGGGGCATATATGCCTATAACATTACGTGTGAGCCCCTCGATATGCCCGGAATTTTGTGACCATCATGGGAAAGGATCGGCACATTATCAACGCCACACCTCTTGACCCACGAACAAACCCGGCGTGGTAAACCCTGTCAAAGCCTCTACGTGCTAGGAAAGGACAATGATTCCTGAGTAGGTGGGTCTCCTGAAGCAGGAGCAAATCAGGTTAGTGGCAGTGGGCATGTGTGAGGACGGCTGTGCGCTTAATCTTACCCAAAAGTCAGTTGACGTTCCAAGAGAGAACTTGTATTGGTTCTACCGTTTATGTGTGTATAGATCGATGGAACATTATGGTCTGGGGCCATATTGCCCATCCCATGAAGTGGGCGAGTGGGACCGTCGTCTCCATGTCTGCCAGTGCATCCCAGTAAGCAAGGTGTATGTCTAAATCCCTGTGTGTCTGAAGTAGGAGGAAAGCAAATAACTCCCAAAAACAACACGAGCTGCCCAGTGGCAGGTATACACTTGAACCCCCCAACTTCCACCCCACCCCATACTTCCCTCCTGAAGCATCTGTCACCCTCAGAAAACATTAAACTCTTGAAAACCCAAACTTAAGCTAACCAGCTGTGGTGACCTTTCCATAAGGCCGGTTGTGTCGTTTATCTCTTGTTATGTAACTGTCTACTGAATGTTGATCAAGTGTTGATTTTGACTCTCCCTTCCCCGTTCCTCCCGGTAACTCAAAGCGTTGGACTCCGGGACAGATCAGAATCACTGGAGGGGTCCTCTTGGCCAGGGGGCAACCCCCTGACAGCCCCTTTAATTCCCCTTGAGTCTCGTTTGTGTCCTTCTCTCCGTAGAGGGCCCAGACCGGCAGACCCCTCCCACAGCCGCAACAAGGGAGAACATCCTCTATGCCTCCCAGACCGGGTATGCTGGCTCTTTGGTCGTGAGGGCAGGTGATCCAAGCCCAGAGCTGCCCCCCCTGCACCGCCCTGTTGGGGACTGCCTACAGATGTTGTCAGCGGACTCCTCGGTCAGCCGTGGCCAGGCTGCCGCAGGACACTAAAAAAAATGGGTTTTGTTGGCGTGTACCATTCTGAGGCAAGACGGTCAAAGAAAACGGTAAGGTATTTCCATTGCCCTCAATTTGTGCTTTACTTCTGTGTGGGAACGGCGTTGTTGTTGAACCTCCCTGGTGTAGTCTGGGAACATAAGAACCTTTTCTCCACTGCAGTGCAGTTCACCCTGGGCACGGGCCACCTGCAACACCACATCCCTGTCTTTATAGTTGAAAAATCGAAGTATTACTGGTCTCGGCGAGGATCTCGGGGGGTGAGAGGTGCTGGCCTGCAGCGTTCTATTAGTTCGTTCTATGGCAAACCAAGGTGTGCGGAAACTCGGCAGCATCCAAGATTTAAACTAGTCCTCTAGATAGGAGGCAAGGGAGGAAGTCTGTGTTTTCAGGGATGCCAATTATGCAAATGTTGCATCGTTAGCGATTTTCTGCGTCTTCTCCTCTGCTGTGTAACTCGGATATCCGAGCTGGGTGACATCTGTTTTCAACGTACTCATTTCGTCTTCCATGCTGGACAATCTGGATTCCTCCTCCATAATCCTGGCTGTAGCATTGCACAGATCCTGACTCACGAGGGCCACGTCCACCCTGACCTTCCTGATTTTTGTCTCTACTGCCGCTTGGGAGAAATTTGTGGCCTGAAGGATGGTGGTCACATCTCCTGCGGGCAGGGACTTCCCTCTCTTCTCCCGCTCACCAGCAGAGGTCGAGCCCCTGCCTGTGGCGAACTGGTCTATGCACGTTTGCGCTGATGTGAACCGGGCCAGTTTGTCCTTGCCCATTGGGGCCCTCAGCTGGTTTCTACGCCTGTTATAGCCGAGTAATTTGGGGGCTCCAACGTCCGTCAATCCAGGGCTCAGCTCAAGTTTATATGGGGCTCCATGAAAAGAGTCTCCACTCCAAGGCGTGTGGCCGTAGCCCCCCTCCTCAAAACTTGGAGCCACTGCTGAGATCACCGGAACCCTCACCTACGTCCACAGGGTCCCAGCAGGTCCGCACCACTGTGCTTCTCACCCTTCTGTGATTGTGCCACTGTCCCTCCTCTGCAGATCCACTCCGGTCAACACCTTTCTCCAATCCTCCCAGGTTCCATTGCTCCCGAGTGCATGCCTCCCTCGCTATCGGTGGACCCCCCTGCGTCTCCAGCCGGATCACTCAGGGATGGGGGCCACCATCGTCTCATTCAGGGGTTGGGGGAGACACCCCGCAGTCAAATCCCCCACCCCGGTCTACAGTCGCACCCCCCCACCTCCACTGCCGTAGAAGGTCTAAGGTCCTCTGGGCCCAGTCCCAAAGCACAGCCACGCTCTTCTGTAATGTCTGCCGCGACGCGGACCCAGCCAATGGCCTGCACCCGGTGCACCGGACAGGGGCCTCCTCTGCACACCGAGGCCGTTGCCCCTTTCCGCTCCCTTTGGGCAGCGGCGCACCAGTCAGCCTCTGCCCCCAGAGGCTACAACCTCAGCAGGACCAATTGACTCGGGCCCCAACCGGGCCCCAGGTCTCTCTTCAGGTGGCCTGGCCGCAGCCACCCCCTCTCACCGCCACAGTCTCATGGGCGGCAGCGCTTCTTTTCTCTTGCGACCCTGCACTTGGCTGCATCTATGCCCCCAGAGCAGAAGGGGGCTGCAGGACACCTCTCCCAGCCACCTCAGCATGCCGCTCCTGTCACTCTCCTCACGCCAGATGGCCTGGTCCCAGGCACTCCCAACATTAAAGGGTAGTGCCTCAACGCGCTGATCAGATGGTGGCTGCCATTTTGCACGGAAGCACCTTGCTCCTCAGGGTCTGCTCGCAAACAGGACTCTGCAATTAACAGGGGTTTGTTGGGCTTAGGCGAGGACAGATGACTGAGGGATTGGGAGCACTTTTAAAGTGTGACTGCCATCTTGATGCTTTGGCCACGCCGCCCAGATCCGTTTTGTTGCCCTTAGGACTCTGGGCATTTTACCACTGCTAACCAGGCTAAAGTGTATGTACCCACTCCCCTAAAACATGGTATTAAAACATGGAAACATTGGTGTATCCACATTGGGCATATTTAATTTACTTGTAAGTCCCTAGTAAAGATTACTATATGTGCCCAGGGCCTGTAAATTAATTGCTACTAGTTGACCCCCAGCACTGATTGTGCCACCCACTTAAGTAGCCCTTTAAACATGACTCATGCCTGCCACGGCAGAGTCTTTATATGCAAATCTACTGCCATGTCGACTTGGCATTTAAAACCCCTTACCAAGTCTTAAACTCTGCTTTTATTACATATAAGACACCATTAAGGTAGGCCGTGGGTAGCCCCTGGGGTAGGGTGCATTGTAAGTAAAAGGCAGGATATATGCTTCTTAGTTTTACATGTCCTGGTAATGAAAAACTCCCGAATTCATTTGTCACTACTGCGAGGCCTACCCTTTTCGTTAGGGATTGCTTAATACCTTTATTAAGTGTAATTTCTGAATGAGAAGAATTAGGGCTGTTGTGTTTGGTACCTTTGGACTTGTATTAATAAATCCTCTTTAATGGCAAAGTTGGATTTTTGATTACAACTTGAAAAAACGCCACTTTTAGAAAGTTGGCATTTTTCTGCTCTTAAGCCCTGTGTGCCTGCTGCCTGCCTCCAATATACATCTGGATTGTGTGACAACTGGGCTCTCTGAATTCCCTGTAGACAGTTGCACACAAAGGGAGCTGAGGTGTGCCACTTACATCCTGTTGGCCCATCACCAGGCTGAAATGCCCTCCTGAGCTAGATGGGAGGGAGGAGCTGACAGTTGCACCTGAATAGGGCTGTGCCTGTCCCCATACAAAGAGCTGCATAACCCCTGTGGTGTGTCTGGAGCCAGGGCAGGAAAGAGAGGAGCTATGTGCACTTCAAAGCCCCTCTTTGAATTCACCCCCACTTCAAAGGCATGACTGGGTATTAGAAATGGACTTCTGACTAACAAATCAGCACCCTTCTGGGCCTGAGGATACTCTGCCACTCTGCTGGATTTTGCTGAACTCCTGTTTTGCTGTGCCTGCCCTGCTGCCTGCTACCCTCCTTTCCTGGGATGAAAAGGGCTCAACCTGCATCTCTTCACCCCAGAACCAAGTGACCCTAAGGGCTTGCTGGCTTGCCTCCTGTTCTGAAGTCTCAGAGCCATCAAAGACTTCCTTCAATCCTGTTTCAGCTGTGGGACTTTGCCAGCTGTGAGTTCAGCCCTGCCAAGAGGTGTGAATCCAGCCCTAGGCATTGAAAGTGGGCTTTGTAGCTGTTCTTCTACAAATATCGATACACTGACGCAGTTGCGCCGATAGGAACCGCTGCATCCTCCCTCAATGCTGACGCTTTGCTGCTGCTGAGGACGAGGACTTCAATCGATGACTGTGTGGCTTTTGGTAGAAGCATTCACTACCAGCCTAAGCAGTTCACCTTTCATCACTGGATGTGCAGCTCCACGGCGATGCATCATCTTCAACGCAAAGGGTTTGACACCACACCTGAAGGCAATTGCTTCCACGCCTACCCGGTTACATGGCTGGATGACAGCACATCTCTTGGCTATGCGGATTGGCACCAATGCACCACCTCTTCAGCGCTGATGCAACCCTTCATCCAAGGTACTTTTCAGAAGGCCTCACATGGTCCTGTAGCCAGCCTGCCCTTCATTGTGGTTGGCCTGAACTTTGGGTTTATCCGAGTCTAGTGTGACCTCTAACATTTTAGCGTTATTGACTTCTAAGCACCATATGGCAGTTATTCTTTACAAAATCATATCTTGAGTTCTACTTAGTTGATTTTTGTAGTTTTTATCTTGTTTATTCTTCTGCTTTGGTGTGGAATCTTTCTGGTACTTTCACTGTGATACTGTTTAAATGTTGCAATACTTTACACATGGCCTCTTAAGTTAAGCCAGACTGCTCTGTGCCAACCTACCAGGGGGTGAGCACAGGTTAATTTAGGAAGTGTATCTGACTTACCCTGACTAGGATTGTGGCCCCTACTTGGACATGGCGCATACCTCTACCAACTAGAGACGCAATTTTTAACACCCCTGTCATATTCAATATCCAAAAAGGTAATCTTTTGCACATATAAAAAGATAATTAACAATTCTCCAGTTACACAGAGTAAGATTAAGGAAAGGTAGGCAGCTGACCTTGGAACAATGGTAGGCTAGGACTGAGAGGAAGGCCTAAAGTGTCTGAGAGAGGTGGCTAAGATTCTCCACAGTCTGTTACTTCAGAACCCGAGTGGCTAAATTTGTTAGGCCCACCTCTTTACCTTAAGAGACCTGAGTGAGTGGAAACTTTTTTTCCATACCCTTTGGACCTATCACCGCTTGAAGTGATTCTGGTCAGGGCACTGGCATAACGAAACCTGAGGGGGGCCTCCCCTGCAAAGTACATGGAGGGGGTCCCCCTCCTGGCCCACCACCTACTAGATTTGCTGAGAGGTCCCCTGGAGGTTGGGGGTCCCCGCACAACGGGGGCTTCATGGGCTTTTGTTATGCTACTGGATCAGGTTAGGAGCTGCTTTGAGCAAATGATAAAAGTTCTGTTGAGAAACAATGGGAAAGTCCTTCTACTGGGTATTTGGAAGTCAAGTATTTGAAATTGCTATGTAATTTAGTTCTGATTGTCGTGAGACCTAATGCTGCCTGATATTTGGAGCTACTGATCCCGGTAAATTGGAAGAGTGGAAGAAGGGCATGGGCTCCCAAGTATTTGAAATTGCTATGTAATTTAGTTCTGATTGTCGTGAGACCTAATGCTGCCTGATATTTGGAGCTACTGATCCCGGTAAATTGGAAGAGTGGAAGAAGGGCATGGGCTCATGCATGGTATCAGCAAAATATATTTATCTGGGAAGGAGTTGCCCGTAGAAACATGACAAGATATTCTAAAGACTATCATGGATTAAATTAATACTTAGTAGTCTGTTGGGAAGTGGGGGAGCCTTGTCTGGTCTGAGACAAGGCAGAATTGTGAGGGTTGACTATGCTGCCCTGCACCGAGTGTACAGGTCCAAGTACAGTATTGCTGTAAAGTTATATGCCAGTACTTGTTGACAAGACCATCTCTCGTGCTACATCTACTCTGCTTCCTCTGCACTATATACAATAGATATCTGTAATGGCTTCTTAGTTTTTGAAAACTAATTTAAAATATTATAAAGAAAAAAGACAATGGGTCAAGCCACTGGCTATACGTTGGAAATTAAGTCTATGGGTCAAAAGAGGTTGACCTAAAGCACCTGATTTAAGTTATGGAGCACAATTAAATTCGCCATGAACAGGAGAGCCATACAGGTTCAACCTAAGAATGTTTTTTGCATGTTTGCTATTATAAATGTTAGTATTATTTCCAATTGTTACTTTTTGTTGTTTACAATGCAGCGCAGTCCGGTACAGCAACCTACTTGGGATTAGCAGCTCATCTGCAAGGAGAAGAAGACAGCCAACCTCTCCTCCCTCAGCAAGTACCCACAGAAAGATCCCACCTGACAATTATTGACTTTTTCATCAGTGTATCGAAGAAAGGAGAGGTGATTATTAATAACAATTTCATGTATTTGTCGAAGAGAAATGTTCAGGGGAGGACATAAATAATCAAAACTGCTGGAAAGCACATGACTCTGGGAAAATGACCTCATCCTCATCTCCCCACGCCTCAAGCTTTAACCATGTGCACAAGAGCACATTATGTTCAAGATGATCCTTCTTCAATACAAATGTTCTCTGTAGAGTGCTGCAGACCAGCATGGGATTAATAAGGCAAATATTTAAGAAAAGAGTTTATGCAGACCCTGCATATTTATGTGATCAACCTCTAGATGTTAGAGGTTTGAATTCCAGACAGCACAACTCAGCCTGTCAGTGGCCTGAAGCAATTTAATGAGTGGCCATGTCCATTTTTCTCACAACTCTCGTCTGTCCTCATTAAAGTAGCCATTTTGCTGACAGTAAAAGGGTTTCACTTGCCTTATTTTTTTTCTCCACACTCTATTCTTTTCAAATTCTGAATTTTTGTGATTCTTCAATCTTCTCCTTGACCTCTTGTGGAAAAGTTCGAACTCCCCTCCTTACCTGATTAATTCATGCTCATTTCTCTCTCACTAGCAGATTTTGAGAAGCCTTTAGCCAGGGAGATGCAGGGTTCCCCAAAGAGAATATTGGTGCAAGCAAGGTCATCAAATCCTCATGTCATGGGTAGGTCGCCAGTGTAGACCCCTGATCAACGCTTTAGCACACCTTCATTTAGATTCTCTGCCACCAGACTGGCCACATTATTCTACACAAACTGAAGACAGAATAACAGAACTTTAGAGTGCCTTAAATAAGGGGCGTTTCTCTATCAAGAGAGGCTCATGCCTCGATTATGGAAAGTTTACCTATCCCCTTGAGGAATGAATTTCATGACTTTACAGAACTTAAATAGATTGAAAGAACTGAGAGATGCAACAGCCCAAATGTGTGTGGTCAGTCTCAAGTCACTGATTGACGTATAGTCGAATTCTCACCCATTGTGTCCTTCCTGCCTTCAGACAGCTGCTCAATCCACTCACACTGATCTTTGCTCACCCTTCCTTTTCAGCTTCTACATTTAACATGTATCATTAATTTTTAATGTGTTCTTTCCACGTCCGATTGATAATCTGTGAACTTTCTCTCCCATTCCTGAAAGAGAGCTCACGCTGCTTGAGCCCCATCTGATCGTGTTCTTTCTGCCCCTATTTGTCATCTCTGTCTTTATTACTTTCATTCTTGTACTTGGGCTTTTATGACTGTTTTCACATTACACAGTGTCATATTCAAGTTGAAATGGTGTTCATCTGCCTTACCCATATAAAACACTCTGCAATGTACCTCTTTAAAATATCCTACCAATGGCTAGCTCCACGTAGGGTGTAACCCCCAAATGAAACTGAAGAGCAATTTTCTGGAGTGTACCTCACCTGACCACACTCATATTCGATCTTCGATTTTGTTGCTATTACTTGAAATCACGCAGGGAATCGGGAGTCAATGGTTTTACGTACGTCCTTAAGTTTGTGGAGGGAAGGCCAAGACAGGCACCTCCATTTTGTGTTCCTCTGCATCTCCCCTGTGTCCTGATACAGCCCAGTGTTCAAGGATTGCAAAAAGACCTAGGTAAGGAGCCCAAAGTTTTTTCTTGGTAAATAGTATTATTTGTTCAAAAGTGTTTGTTTTACTGTGGACTCTCTGTGTTTCAGGCAGCCTGGCCTCTTTTAAAGTGGTGTTTTTTTAATTTATTTTTTATCGTTTTTGCCGTGACTGTGAATTCCCTTGCTAGATTGTGGCACCCCCCCCCCCACCCCGCCCCCCCTTTTTTTGTATTTTTTCCTTTAAAAAAGCCCAATTTTTAGAGTGTGCGCCCAGCACTATTGCAGTGTTTGTCTCTTAAACAATCTCCCCCTTACCTGGAAAGTAGACTCTGCTAGCTTGGAAGTGTGGATTCAGCCTGTCTGTATCCGAGGAGATTCTAAATAGAGCAGCAGTTGCCTTTCCCCCCTGCCCACAGGGACTGGAGTTTAGTTAACTTGCTCCTTATATAAGTTCCTTTTGGTTGTTGCATATGCTGTTGTGATAGGTTGTTGGGAGACGGTGTTTCATTGGTTGCTAGCTCCAGGGATGCAGTTATGATTGGTGGGTAGGGCTGAGATTCTGATTGGCTGTTGGTTCTAGGGCTGTGGTTGGTGGATAGGGTTGGGATTCTGATTGGCTGTTGGTTCTAGGGCTGTGATTGGTGGATAGGGCTGGGATTGTGATTGGCTGTTGGTTCTAGGGCTGGGGCTGTGATTGGTGATTAGGGCTGGGTCTCCCATTAGTTGGCTAAATCAGGGTTTGAAATTGGATTGGCTAGGGTTAGGACCAGCTTCTTATTGGCCAGTAGGGCTATAAAAGGCTGGGATTCAGGGCGTCTCAACCTGGGCATCGAGGCAAAGGGTGGAGAGGACAAGGGCAGTTGTCTGTTTGGGCCTGTTCGGGACAGGTAGGGACTAGGGCCAGAAATGCTGCCCAATTCACATATGACCATGAATGGTGTCAGCCCCTACACATCTCTCAACATGCAACCACATATTCTACAAAGGCTTCCAAACCATGCATCACAAACTGCTTTGACAGATTGCATTGCCACATCACCCAACACAATACCCTACATACAACACATATACACATACCCCCCACAACTACTACAGTCAAACACCTTCATTCTCACAGCAAACACTACTCTGTTCCCTCCCACTAACACTACCTGCCACCACCCACACAATACAAAACTACAACATACATTTCGCTCAGTTTCAGTTTCCCAGATACACACTCTCTGCTGATACTAACCAACACTATCCACTGTTTGCTCCACACAGACCACCTGTCATCATAATGATACCCAAACCCTGCATTCAAACACATCATCTACAAACACTCTTCCCCTCTCTTCACCAATTACACACAACCATACAATCCCCACATTTCACTCCACCACACATTACCTCTTACGGTCATCACAACTAATACTTACTTCCCTGACACACACCCATCACCTCTTACACACCTCATACATTCATCTCCAAAACACATCAACACCCCATCTAACACTCAAATTCCACTTAGCAGCACTAACTCACATACAAATCCCTCACCAAAAACAACTACACCAATATCCTCTCTCATTATTCCACAAAAACAATACCGACCACAGACATCAGCACATCAAAGCAACACAAACTTACATTACACTCATCGTCATACCCACTCCCACCCCCAGGACTACACAAAGGATACAAATTCCATCCTATCTCCACCCCTACCCCCCCACTCTTCACAAACACCTACCACAAGCACCCCAACCCAGCAACTTTCATTCACTCGCCTCGCCTCCATTGCACAATTTAGAGCCTTACATCATGATCCACATGCTCCTCCACCATCCCTAACCCATACTCCATCCACACTAAACAAACGCAAACAAAATAAAAAACATGCCACTCATAGCAACCTCGCATCCCCTTGTCTGTTACATAATAAAACTACCCTACAAAAAACACTACACTCCTGATGGCTCTCTCAGCCACCAAGTCCACCACCCACACACACAGACCCAACAAAATGCCTCCTTAAGCTGCTGGAAGAGGAACACTATATTGAAAAGCAAGACTATTGTGAGCCTCAAACAGTTATCACAACTAGCAACACTCCTGCTTCAAGCTCACATTACACTACTTACCCTTCTACTAAACAAAACAACACTACCACTAACACACCTTTTCTAAACTGCCAGCTCATAAATGCTCGATCACTCTCAAAAAACAAGCACCACATCTACGACCTGCTCACAGACACACAACCTGACTTACTATTCATTACTGAATCCTGGTTGGGCGATGACATGGCACCAGTGTTGCACGAAGCCGTTCCTCCCGGCTATCAAACCATCACACAAAACCGTATAGGCAAGAGAGGAGGTGGACTAGCTATTATATTCAAACAGGCAATGAACCTCAGTAAAACAGACAACATCTCCATACAAGGTTGTGAAGCCCTCCTTACCAGATGCCACCCTACTCCAACTTCCTCCTGTAACTTTCTCCTCCTTTACAGACCTCCACCTAACAACTCCACTTTCCCAGATGCTTTTCTTGACAGTCTCAAACCTTATTACACTATTCTCCAATCTATGCATTCTTGGGGATCTAAACATTTGGTTTGACAAATGTTATTAAATGTTGTTGTTTAAATGTTATTGTTTTGTGCTGCAAAAGCCCTCTTCCGGCCCCCTCCCTCTAGACAAGCCCCGCCCCTTATGTCCAGGAAAACTAAAATGATAATAACATCAAGTTATTATCATTTTATTTTTCCTTTCCCCACAATACAGTTGGGCGACGCTCCTCCGCCTTAGCGGAGGAGCCGCACCTGGACTATGCTCACAGTATTTTGTTGAGTTATTCAAAAGTCAATTTTTGCTTATTTCACTTTAACTTTATAAGCTTCTCAAAAATTTGTGTTACTGTTGTTATCAATAAAAATAAATTGGAAAAGGCCTTTTCATCAGAGCATAGTACTAATTTGGCCCACATTTTCTCTGTGTAATTCCAAACATCTGTTGACCTTTCCTAAATTGGATTACTAGCAGATCTAGGGCAAACACTAGTGAGTAGTGCCGTCAACTGTTTCAGGGTAAACTGTTCACAAGTCAAACGATTTGTTAACAGAGTCACATTCAAGTGCTTGTATAATAACCTGGCCCATCTTAGGAATACTTTTGGTTTCTTAGATCAGTTCAGCATCTTCAGTTGCTAGCACTTTAACACAGTTTCGAAAACATTCACTGTGTCAAGCTATATTGCGTTATTTTTGTGTTCCGTGTATGTCCAGCAGCCATATGGTTAAGTGAGAGCCTTATACATGTGGATGCCACTCCACTGTGAATTAAAGTTTTAATAACTTCACATTAAATTCAAGCAAGGCTTTTCTCACAGTTTTAAAGCTTGAATTCATTATTGAATATGGGGTTGCAGTACGTTTTTTCAGCTTTCTTCACCAGAATGTACTTGATGTTTGTCTTTTGGACAACAGATGCTTTGGGCACATACAACTTTTTAACAGCTCCTTTCCTGAAATTGAAAACAGGCAGGCAGTGATAGAGAGAGAGAATTTCAAACAAGATTTAGTACTCTTATATATCCAGAAATTGCAATGCAAGGCAAAGGACCTGTCAGGCTGCTTTGATTGCTTTTACAGTAAGGTTCATTGGTGAGACATGAACTGGCTCACAGTATAGTAGAAGATAGGCAGAAAATGTACAGGAGCAATAACAGCATGGTTTAACCTTTAACGACTACTCATTCCTCACTTGAGTCACAGAGCTGAGAAGGAGAGATGAAGAGAGGACAACAATCTGGTTGTTGCTGAAAAAATCTTCACCTATGGAGGACTATGGAGGAGTGACAGTAGTTTTACACAAATCTGTGGAACTGGGAATCAATTCACAGTGTGGGCAAGCTAGCCTCCTTTTCACCCACAGGAACAAAAGGGATCTAGGTTCTGACTAGGTATGCCTCTCTGCTGTTGGAATTTCCCTCTTGAAGCTAGGGTAATTTCGAAGATCCTGAAGAAACAATAAAGTATCTCTGCTTGGAGGAGAACCAACAAAGCAGTAGCAAATGGACATTTGTCTGTGGCATGAGTGTTTAATTGTGAGAGGTCATTATGCAATTTTATCCTGTGGTCTGATGTTCAAGAAGACTTTCCTGGAGGTTTAGTGATTGTGCACTTTCTGAGTTCAAGGGAAGAATCTACGGAAAATTGACAGTTTCTGCCTATGGAGGACTGGGATAAGGTCCCTTACCCAGAAAACAGTTGTCTTTAGCAGCTGCCTCTTCCTAGTTAGTCCTGCCTGGAGCTTTTACCCATGAATTTCAGGACTATAAAAATGGAGAATCCCACACTGGAGAGTCCTACTCAGATACAGTTTACTGCCATGCCCTGCTGAATATTTCTCTAGAAAAGATTCAACAATGGAAAGGTAAAACCGTTGCCAGCAATAAACCATAAACTTGTATTTCACCTTTTCCAATGGTGATCAGCCAGAAAGGGTACTAGGCCCTGTTCCTCCATTAATTTGACCGTGGTAAAACAACAATTATTACCATATATACGCAATCAAAGGTCTGCATCAAGGGTGTCTAAGATCTGGTCAACTGCATTAGATTGATTTGCATTGAATTTTGGTTCCCATTGCTTTCTGTGGAAATGTTTTCTTTTTAAGAACTCCTAAGGCCGCGTTTTTTTAAATTTTTTGTTTTGATGTAATTTTAATAATTTGTCTGCACTAATTTGGTATTCTTACTTATTTCTTAAACTTCAGTATTGTTATGCTGCTGCTATTCATGTGTCACATACTGCCTCTGAGGAAGGCCTTGCTACTGCCATGCTACCAAGGGTAATCTAGGGCTTCCTCACAGACACCTGTGTACTAAGGTATTGGATTGTTTTGACTCCTTGAAGCTAACTATATAAACTATTTCTCTCCCACTACGCTCTTTGTACAATGATAGAGCCTCTTTGAGAGATTTATTGAACATGCATTCTCAGACTCCGAGATCTCTGTTAAGATGTGCCTATTTACGAAGTACGTGATTTGAGAAGCGAGAGGCCTGGATCATGATAAAAATAGATGTTCTTTGTAAATATAACATAAAAGCGACTCCCATTCCAAGGACAGGGATTGGAAACATATGCTCCTTATTCCCCAAGAAACTTTATTTTTAACAATATTATTTGATGTCTTATATCAAGCAATAGAGGGCTTTATAGTTTTCCTCGTGTAGATTATCTACAGAGGCTAGGACCAATTTCCACCATTTAACCCGCTCATCACCACTATCCATCATCTGTTCCTGACTCTGGGTTTGATCTCAAGAAGAAAATTTACCCTCTGTTACTAAGATTGTGGACCCTCACATCTTGGCCAAGAACAAGCTATACTAACTATTCCTCCCCAGCCTTTTCAGCGTATTAAGTGTATATAATCAGTTACATGGATTTTTCTATATCATAATACTTGTTGTTTGTGCAAGAATTTATCCTCCCTTTAATTGACACATTTAATCTGTTGCAAATCCATGTAGACATCTTGATCACGGAGCATTGAGTTCCATTACTCATTATAAACTGGATGGATTTCTCCATACTTCCAAGTTAATTATGTTCTCCTGCCCACCATCCAAGAACATCCTCTATATTGCCTTCAGCTCTTTTCTTCCTGCCTCTTCACCGGATACCAACACCTGCAGCATATCCTTGTCCACCTGTCCAGCAAACTAAGATGTTTGTTTTCATGTGAATCACAGGGATTCTGATCCGATTTCCAATATGTGGTGAATTTGTCAACTCACTATTCTAGAATGCTCCCATCAGTGGTAAGCAAAACCTTTTTTCCTTCTCTTCTCTCTATTCATATATTATCAGGGCTTGATCTAAGGTACAGACTTGATACAAATTCTGATGATATTGCCTCAATCTCCTACCTGTGTGGGCAGGTAAGTAAAGATTTAGGTAGAGGTTCACCACCAGAATGTCATCAGAGGACCTAAGAGGTAAGGATATGGAAAGAGAGAAAATACTAAAAAGGACTATGCCACCTCAGCCACTAGACGCAGAAGGTAAAGTGAGTTTGTTACAATTTATCTATAGAACAGCTCAATAGAAAGTGTATGTGATAATTACGGAGCTACTCCATCCCCTTTGGGGCTATTGCTTTTCCCATGTCACCCACTTACGACCGGTTGATGGAGGACCATCTTTCCTTACTCCACCAGGATGTGTTGGCTCTCTTGGCCAAGGGAGCTACAGAGGGGATGCCAACATCAGAAGTAGGTCATTGTTATTCACAATATTTTCTGGTGGCCAAGAAAGATGGAGGCCTCCGTCCTATACTTGCCCTGTGCCTTCTTAATCTCACCCTCAAACAAGAGAAATCCAAAATGCTCATGCTCACTCAAGTCCTGTCTGCCGTGGATCTGAGAGACTGGAAGGTGGAATTGGACTTGCAGGACGCATATTTTCACAACCCCGTCCTGCACACCCACCGACATTACCTGCGGTTCATGGTGGGCCAAGTGTATTTTCAATTTGACCTCACTAGCAGTCCTCGCATCACAGCTTATCTGCAAAGGTCAGGGATTCCAGTCTTTCCCTACCTCATTGGCTGTGGAAAGCAAGTTCACCCCCACACAATTGTCTCCCACCTCCAGACTACAATGAACCTCCTGTGCTCACTGGGGTTTGCTATCAACGTGATAAAGTCACATCTGAGTCCATCTCAAACATTACCTTTCATTGGAGCTGTTCTGGAAACAGTGCAGTTTCGGGTGTGCAGAGTGTTGAGCATGGGCATCCAGTCATGCAGGCTCTTCGGGGATTTTCTGTAGCAGCAACAGGGGGTTCTGGACCTGCACACCCTCCGCCTTCATGCATGGAGATTGAGCGGCAACGGCTGACAGCTTTCAACTGTTCTCCCTAGGTCTGTGATGGTATTTTGGCACCCAGGCATCCCTCCACCAAGACAGTATACACCTGCCACTGGGATCAAATTTGTGGCATGATGTGAATCCTGAAACACTGATCCCCAGGTCTTGTTATTTCTTCTTTCTTTGGCAGATCAGGGCTCTGCTCTGGGCACAGTTAAGGGCTATCTTTCAGCCATCTCTGCGTTTTTAAGCTGGCTTGATCAATTTTCTTTATTTAAATCACCTGTTGTAACAAGATTTCCTAATGGCCTGCAACACTTGTTTCCCCCAGGCCATTCATCATGCCCCAGTGAGATTTGAACCTGGTCCTCACTTGCCTGAGGTGCATGCTTTTAGAGCCATTGCACAACTGCCCTCTTCAGTTATTGACCACCAAAATCATTTTCCTAATGGCCATTAGATCAGCCAGAATAGTCAGCGAGTTGCAGGCATGCTTGGTGCATCTTCCGTATACCACCATATATCCTGACAAACTGGTTCTCAGGACACATGCCTCCTTAGTTCTGAAGGTAGTCACTCCTTTTCACATAGGCTAGACCATCATGCTGCCTACCTTTTTTTGCCCCTCCTCACCCTCCTGAAGAAGAGGAGAAACAACACCACTACCTTGACCGCACAAAAAAGAATTGAGGGTAGATGATTAACTCTTCATAGGGTACTTCAGGGCCAAGAAAGGAAAGACTCTGCAGAAATGAATCATCTCTTGCTGCTTAGTGCTCTGCATAAAGATCTGCTACGCATTGGCCAAGAAGCAGCCAACTGAGGGTTTGTGTTGTCATTCTACTAGAGCCAAAACTGCGACCACTATGTTAGCTCATGGAGTTTCAGTCCTAGACATCTGTCAGGCTGCAACGTGGGCTTCCTTAATTATGTTGGTAAGCACTACTGCCTAGATAGTCTGGTCCATTGGGACGGGTATTTTGCCAATTCAGTCCTGCAGGACTTTCTGATCTAAACTGGGTTTGCAACCCACCTCTGGGAAGGCATTGCTTGGGTATCTATTCTAAGGTAAGGAATCTGTGGCTAGAAATCTCTATTAGATAAACACGTTGCTTACCTTTGGTAACGCCTTATCTGGTGCAGACTCTGTCTAGCCACATATTCCTTACCGACCCTCCCCGTTCTGTAACCTGATTTAAAGGATGAGGGTTTCCTCTTAAAAGGGTCCTAGAAATTCACACCATTGGTCAGTCTTTATCGTGGCTCCATGCTTGTTGCATGGAAAGTAGTGAAAATAAACTGATGTCAGTGCGCAGATGTTGCACCTATATAGGTGCTGCGCACATCAGTTCCATCGTGTAGCCGAATTATGCCACCTACTGTTTTTTAGGGGTGCTGCTTGAATGTTCAGATCCAATCTGATGCATGGGGATAATTCTCAGGTAAGGAATCAGCAGGAAGATAGATTCTCCACCAGATGAGGCATTACTGAATGTGTAATGTGTTCTTCTATGTTACACTCTACCAGCAGGTATTTATCTTTTCTTAATTACCTGACACGTCTTGGGCACTCTTAATAATTGTCTTCTGATGCATATTTCGTAAATATGATTTGGAAGGCTTACGCATGCGAGTCCCCCTTGGTTAAAGTATATCTTTACTTTGGTATGCCCCACCACTGGAAATGATCGAAGAATTTTGCATTCTGAATTGCCTTTAGTACTTTTGAAGACCTTAGGCTGATGTTTTGACTACATCAGTCAATTTAAATATATTACTTAATATGAAGAGCATGAAATTGGCTTTACAGCAGATGGTACCCCTTCTGTCGGCACTAAACTGTGATGAGGGTGGATTTGAACCAACCAGTAATGGGTTCTTCGGCCATTCTAATTTAGCAGTGGCAATTAGGGCATGAGTCTCCAATAAATCCAGGCCAACCAGTAGCAACACAGGATTGAGAATGTTAATGTTATAGAATGAATCCTGCAATAGTAACAACAGTAGTCAATAACCATATTTTGCACAATAAAAACAAAACACCCAGGAAGTACAGTGAAGTAAATTGAAGACCATTCCTCTTAACTGTTTGGGTACATATTCTAGATGTTATCATGATATCTAGCAAGATGTCTCAATAATTGGAATTAAGCGTAAGTATCAATGGTTTTTGACCATTCCCTGGCCTTGAAAGCCTTGCTAGGCAATAGTGATCCAGCCTTATACACTTCAGGTCAGCCCATCAACCAAGGAAGAAGGCCTCCCTTGCAATTTTGAATCTGGTAGATCATGACCTGTACAGGGGAGTACTACAGTGATATTACCCAAGGTAACTGGTGCCAGGATCCTTAGTAAAGTACAGAAAAGAGTGTTAGAAAAAGGACTGGGCACAAATAAGGTTACTGAAGGTACACAAGGCAATTGAGAACAGATGAAAGATCATTTACCATATTAATTAATGTATTATGGTGTATGTCAAGAAAATGAACTCCTAATAAGTAATCATTCTGGGTGTGTGACTATAGTTAAGACAGGTGCAGTTTTAAGTGGTGATGTGTTTGTTGTGCGGGTTGCTTTTTGAGAAGCATCAACCATCGATAGAGTAACATAAATACAATTGTTCCCTACTGATGCTCAACACTTAGGGACAGACTTAAGAAAAGTGGTGCTGCACCCAATGCAGCCTCACTGTTCTTGCACCCCTTAGTGCCCCTCCTCCGCCACCATGTGTGCGCCTCATTTAAAATACAGCGCACCATGGCACATGATGGGGGACAATAGCATCAAAAATGTTTACGCTATTGATGTCCTGTTCAGGGTTAGCGTCAGTTTTGGCGCTAACCATGAACAGAACATAGAGGCCCATTATAACCAACAATGTGTCCCCTTTTAACGCCTGCTCCGAGCAGGTGTTAAAAGTAGCCACAAACAGTGATGCAGTGGCTAAGAGATTCCACTGTGCCATTTTTGCGTTCCCCCTAATGGGGAATGCCCCCTTTGCATACATTATGCATGGTGCATGAATTATGTGGTGCAAAGGGCTATAAAGTAGTGAAATGCATGCATACATTGCACCACTTTGTAAATATGGCGCAGCGATTTCTAAAGCCTAACGCTGCTTAGCCTAAAAAAACATGGCACTAATGTGGTGCTAGTGCTTCTTAACTTTGGGCCTTACTGTTTGCTAGCAGCAGATGAAGCACAAATTAGAAATGCATCACATACCAGGCCAGTAGCATTTCTCTGTGAATTATACGTTTTTTGTGCATGTTCCTTGTGCAGAGTAAAAGGCTGCAACAGGGAGTGCAGAATTATTAGGCAAATGAGTATTTTGACCACATCATCCTCTTTATGCATGTTGTCTTACTCCAAGCTGTACAGGCTCGAAAGCCTACTACCAATTAAGCATATTAGGTGATGTGCATCTCTGTAATGAGAAGGGGTGTGGTCTAATGACATCAACACCCTATATCAGGTGTGCATAATTATTAGGCAACTTCCTTTCCTTTGGCAAAATGGGTCAAAAGAAGGACTTGACAGGCTCAGAAAAGTCAAAAATAGTGAGATATCTTGCAGAGGGATGCAGCACTCTTAAAATTGCAAAGCTTCTGAAGCGTGATCATCGAACAATCAAGCGTTTCATTCAAAATAGTCAACAGGGTCGCAAGAAGCGTGTGGAAAAACCAAGGCGCAAAATAACTGCCCATGAACTGAGAAAAGTCAAGCGTGCAGCTGCCACGATGCCACTTGCCACCAGTTTGGCCATATTTCAGAGCTGCAACATCACTGGAGTGCCCAAAAGCACAAGGTGTGCAATACTCAGAGACATGGCCAAGGTAAGAAAGGCTGAAAGACGACCACCACTGAACAAGACACACAAGCTGAAACGTCAAGACTGGGCCAAGAAATATCTCAAGACTGATATTTCTAAGGTTTTATGGACTGATGAAATGAGAGTGAGTCTTGATGGGCCAGATGGATGGGCCCGTGGCTGGATTGGTAAAGGGCAGAGAGCTCCAGTCCGACTCAGACGCCAGCAAGGTGGAGGTGGAGTACTGGTTTGGGCTGGTATCATCAAAGATGAGCTTGTGGGGCCTTTTCGGGTTGAGGATGGAGTCAAGCTCAACTCCCAGTCCTACTGCCAGTTCCTGGAAGACACCTTCTTCAAGCAGTGGTACAGGAAGAAGTCTGCATCCTTCAAGAAAAACATGATTTTCATGCAGGACAATGCTCCATCACACGCGTCCAAGTACTCCACAGCGTGGCTGGCAAGAAAGGGTATAAAAGAAGGAAATCTAATGACATGGCCTCCTTGTTCACCTGATCTGAACCCCATTGAGAACCTGTGGTCCATCATCAAATGTGAGATTTACAAGGAGGGAAAACAGTACAACTCTCTGAACAGTGTCTGGGAGGCTGTGGTTGCTGCTGCACGCAATGTTGATGGTGAACAGATCAAAACACTGACAGAATCCATGGATGGCAGGCTTTTGAGTGTCCTTGCAAAGAAAGGTGGCTATATTGGTCACTGATTTTTTGTTGTTTTGTTTTTGAATGTCAGAAATGTATATTTGTGAATGTTGAGATGTTATATTGGTTTCACTGGTAATAATAAATAATTGAAATGGGTATATATTTTTTTTTGTTGAGTTGCCTAATAATTATGCACAGTAATAGTCACCTGCACACACAGATATCCCCCTAACATAGCTAAAACTAAAAACAAACTAAAAACTACTTCCAAAAATATTCAGCTTTGATATTAATGAGTTTTTGGGTTCAATGAGAACATGGTTGTTGTTCAATAATAAAATTAATCCTCAAAAATACAACTTGCCTAATAATTCTGCACTCCCTGTATATTGCCAGTCAGTAGCTAACATTTTGATGTAAATCAGAAGGCAGTATCTTTCTTCAGAGCACCCTTTTACTTCATTTCCTCCACTCCCCTGAGATTTCTGAATGGCAGTATCCTTTAGCAGTAGGGTTCACTGGGCTGAGGTCGTGATGAGAGGTCTAAACCAGATTATGACCTAAAAGTAGTGTCTCAAAAGTGGTTTCGTAATAATAGAGTCCTTCAAATTTGAGATTCATGTTTTGCCTTGTTCATTCTGTCTCCAGGGTACCTAATTTCTGCTCTCACAGATTTTGGGTCGTTTTTGATATTTGCAACATCATTACCACTTTTAGAAGAACATATTTCATTCAGGGTCTTCTCTCCTAACCCCCTTCGATCGCCTCCACCTGTTTGCCCTTCACAGAGCTGTCTGGGTTTTAATTAGCTCATTTACCTTTTTTGCCCTCCTCTAGGCAGAAAAAGACCTGGCCTCTGGTAGCAGGAGGGCATGAGTGGTCTTAATAATGCCCATTTAGCAGGGATTACGCATCTCTATAATGGACAGGAAAAAATGAAGAACTAGAAATTATTACTTTGAAATGAAACCCACTAAATAGACTTTCAGGAACTATTGATTCCTAGAGCTACCCTAGTCTTTCTGTCTACATCCCCAACTGAAGGATAACCAGTTCTGGTCCTGGCAGAAAGAAGGACAACTCATTTCTAGGGGAGGGACGAGATGGAGGAACTAAGACCCTGAAGCTGGGAGTAGGATATGTTTCGTTTTTGTTTGATGGTCTCAGAGAGGGGTGCTGAAAAGAAAGATGTGGAAATTCTCTTAGAGAGTAGTCAGGACAAGGTGTAGGGAATGTTCCAATTACCAGCAAGTGCAAAGGATAAGAGTCGCTCTCCACCACATCATCAGAACATTAGTGTACGTAGAAAAACATCTTGAAGAAATAAGACTGTCTGACTGCTGAGTGGGAGAATCCCAGGAAATGCACACAGACTCCTAACTCCTGTTGGAGCCCAGGAAGTGGAATTACACCCCAAGGGTCAGGTGGTTGGTCACTTTTAGCTAGTACAGGAAACAGAAGAACACCTGCCTCCAAAAGGCTTAGCTGAGTAATGTGAACTGGACGTTCAGAGGGTGTGGCTGGAGAGAAGCTTGTTGCGAAGAAGCCTTCCCTTGGGATCTTAGTGCTGCAGGAGGGTCCAGGAAGAACTTTCAAACAATTTGAGAAACTTGGAGATTTACAGTTTAGAGGGAAGTGAAAATCCTTATATTTCACTTTACAACCAAGAAAAGTTAATCAATACTTACATTGGCACCGCTTTGCATTGCAAAGGGACAATTAGTGGCATATGAGAGGCCTCACAAACTAATAACATATGTTGGCTCAAGTGTATTTTCTAATGTGCATTGATACCGAATTTCTCATCACCTTGATGAAGATCCACTGAAAATGGTGTACTTTACAGAATAACTCAACCACACCTACATTTGAATGAAAGAAATTTTGGAATTCAAATTGAGCGAAATCAGAGCTCTCAGCTGGTTGGAGGCACAGTGCTTCCAGTGATGTCATTTAGGGATTGTCAAGGGTCGCAGCTGTGACCATGGCTGTGCCCATGCAACCACAAGCCTCTAATGCCAATGGCGGCATCAGAAACCGGGGTGTTCGGACAAATTAACAAATAAAAGCAAACATTTTGAAGCTCAGGCTGAGGTAAACTTGTTGCAAATTGTTTACATTTGAACAGGTATTCAGCCAGTCCGACTGGTCCTCTGACAACCACAGCAACCGACCTTTAAGGTCTCCCTAACAGAAGTTACCTACAACCTTTGAAGGTTAGAGGAGAATAGAGAAAGCCTGGGGCACACAGAATGTAAAGCCTCTCCGTAGTATCATACTTAGCCCGGTTTGGATGGAAGGTTGTCACCTGACATGCATTATACCTGCCTGGCCAGTATTTTTATGCCAAGCCCAGTGAAAATATTTGGAAAATCAACCGAGTCCAGGATTTTTCCCCTTTGAAATCTAAACTTAAAGCAGCAAACACACTGTAGGAGGCTGGCCTGGCTTATAGTGGGTACCTTGTGGTACTTACACCTTGTGCCAGGTCCAGTTATCACTTATTAGTAGAATAGAGGTGTTTCTAGCAGCTTAGGCGGTTAGAGGTAGCTATGGCAAAGCAGCTTAGGCTGAACTAGGAGACATGCAAAGCTCCTACTATACCACTTGCATCGTGTAGCACAATATCATAAGAAAACACAATACTCAGATACTAAAGATAAAGGTACTTTTATTTTAGTGACAATATGCCACAAGTATCTGAGGATACCCTCACTTACGAGGTAAGTAATATACACAAATTGTATGTATGCAGACCCAAAATAGGTAAGTAACAGTAAGAAAAGTAGTGCAAACAACGTAGAATCACAATAGGATGCAGTAGGTAGACATAGGCCTGGGGGCAACACAAACCATATACTCCAAAAGTGGAATGCGAATCACGAATGGACCCCAGGTCTATGGGAAGTTGTAGAGGGTCGCTGGGAATGTGAGAAAACAGTAAGGGTGTCCAAAATACCCCACCCCAAGACCCTGAAAAGTAGGAGTAAAGTTACCCTGCTACCCCAGAAAGACAGTATAGTCGTGATAGGGGATTCTGCAAGAACCACAACTGCTGCCAAAGCACTGAAAATGGATTCCTGGACCTGAGGACCTGCAAAATAAGGGGACCAAGTCCAAGAGTCACGTAAGTGTCTGGGGGGGCAGGAGCCCACTAAACACCGGATGAAGGTGCAAAGGGGCTGCCTCCGGGTGGAAGAAGCCAAAGATTTTGCAACAACGGATGGTGCCAGGAACTTTCCCTTTGGTGAGATGATGTCCCACGGCGTGCTGGAGGGTGCAGAAGTGTTTCCACTCAGAAGTACCGCAAACAAGCCTTGCTAGCTGCAAGAGTCGCGGTTGAGGGTTTTGGGTACTGCTGGGGCCCAGGAAGGACCAGGATGTCGCCCCTTGGAAGAGGAGACAGAGGGGGCGCTCAGAAACTCAGAGAGCCCCCACAGAAGCAGACAGCACCCGCACAAGTAACAGAACAGGCACTTAGAAGATCTGAGGACAGTGGTCAACTCAGAGTCACAAAGGAGAGTCCCACGACGTCGGAGTCCAACTCAGCGAGTTAGGCAATGCAGGACGGAGTGCTGGGGACCCAGGCTAGGCTGTGTACAAAGGAAGTCCTGGAAAAGTGCACAGAAGCCGGAGCAGCTGCAAATCACGCAGTACACAGGTTTGCTGTCTGGCGTGGGGAGGCAAGGACTTACCTCCACTAAATTTGGACAGAAGGGCCACTGGACTGTGGGATACACTTGGACCCAGCTCCTGTGTTCCAGGGACCATGCTCGTCCAGATGAGAGGGGACCCAGAGGACCGGTGATGCAGAAGTTTGGTGCCTGCGTTGGCAGGGGGAAGATTCCGTCGACCCACAGGAGATTTCTTCTTGGCTTCCAGTGCAGGGTGAAGGCAGACAGCCCTCAGAGCATGCACCACCAGGAAACAGTCGAGAAAGCCATGAGGATGAGGCGCTACAATGTTGCTGGTAGTCGTCTTGCTACTTTGTTGCGGTTTTGCAGGCGTCCTGGAGCAGTCAGTGGTCGATACTTGGCAGAAGTCGAAGAGGGAAGTGCAGAGGAACTCTGGTGAGCTCTTGCATTCGTTATCTGAGGAACAGCCTAGAGGAGAGACCCTAAATAGCCCAAAAAGTAGGTTTGGCTACTGAGAAAGGAGGCTTGGCTACTAAGAGGTAAGCACCTATCAGGAGGGGTCTCTGACGTCACCTGCTGGCACTGGCCACTAAGAGCTGTCCATTGTACACCAACACCTCTGAGTCCAAGGTGGCAGAGGTCTGGGACACACTGGAGGAGCTCTGGGCTCGTCCTCTGGGAGGTGCTGGTCAGGGGAGTGGTCACTCCCCTTTCCTTTGTCAAGTTTCGTGCCAGAGCAGGGGCTGGGGGATCTCTGAACCGGTGTAGACTGGCTTATGCAGAGATGGGCACCATCTGTGCCCATCAAAGCATTTCCAGAGGCTGGGAGTAGCTACTCCTCCCCAGCCCTTCACACCTATTTCCAAAGGGAGAGGGTGTAACACCCTCTCTCAGAGGAAATCCTTTGTTCTGCCTTCCTGGGACTGGGCTGCCCAGACCCCAGGAGGGCAGAAACCTGTCTGAGGGTTGGCAGCAGCGGTAGTTGCAGAGAAAACCTCAGAGAGCTAGTTTGGCAGTACCCGGGGTCCATGCTGGAGCCCCGGGGATGCATGGGATTGTCACCCCAATACCAGAATGGTATTGGGGACAATTTCATGATCTTAGACATGTTACATGGCCATGTTCGGAGTTACCATTGTGAAGTTGCACATAGGTATTGACCTATGTGTAGTTCACACATGTAATGGTGTCCCCGCACTCACAAAGTCCGGGGAAATTGCCCTGAACAATGTGGGGGGCACCTTGACTAGTGCCAGGGTGCCCTCACACTTAGTAAAGATAAGGTGCAAAGTTCCTAAGTGAGGGTTAGACATATAGGTGACTTATAAGCCACTTAAGTGCAGTGTAAAATTGCTGTGAAATAACGTGGACGTTATTTCACTCAGGCTGCAGTGGCAGTCCTGTGTAATAATTGTCTGAGCTCCCTATGGGTGGCAAAGGAAATGTTGTAGGCCATAGGGATCTCCTGGTACCCCAATACCCTGGGTACCTAGGTACCATAATACTAGGGAATCATAAGGGTGTTCCAGTGTGCCAGTGAGAATTGGTAAAATTAGTCACTAGCCTGCAGTGACAATTTTAAAAGCAGAGAGAGCATATACACTGAGGTTCTGGTTAGCAGAGCCTCAGTGATAGTTAGGCACCACACAGAGAACACATACAGGGCACACTTTATGAGCACTGGGGTCCTGGCTAGCAGGATCCCAGTGACACAGGCAAAAACAAACATACACATAAGTAGAAAATGGGGGTAACATGCCAGGCAAGATGGTATTTTCCTACACCCCCCCCCCCCAAACGAGGGACAATAAGGCTAACCTTGCCCAGATGAGTCTTCATTGTCTAAGTGGAAATATCTGAAGAGTCCATCTGCATTGGAGTAGATACTCCCAGGTCTATGTTCCACTGTATAGTCCATTCCCTGTAGCGATATGGACCACCTCAACAATTTAGGGTTTTCACCTTGTCCTGCTTTCCTTCTCTTATCTTATGACCGAGCTTACAAAACCTCTCTGGAATGCACTTCTTAGTTTAAAGAAGACATTTATTGTTATTATTACTTCACCACGAGGTTCCTGGAAAACGAAATTAGTAGGTTGGAAGCACACGTTTAAAATTAGTTGCAGCAATGAAAGCAAAATATATCAAAGTACTTCTCAGTTGCAATGTACACAGCAAATACATGTGATTATATTATAGCATAACTTCAAAGCAAAGCAGAAAAGTCAAAATTGCATCACCATAGGGCCTATCCCTCTGCTTCATCTTTCTGTGACCTGCAAGTTGATGACTCCGGTTCAACTGCGAGAAAGAGATTTTCTGCCCAAATGGGGACAGGCAACTGACGTCCGTTCCTGTCTGAAGTCAAGATATTTCTCCTTCGCTGTTGCCCAGGGCCATCGTTAAAAGCAGACTCAGTGTGAGAACCGAATAAACTTGGAGAGTGGCCAATTCTCCAAACTTCACTCTTTCTCAGACTGGATTGAGAGGTAAACACAATCTACACGCTCTTATCAGCTAGGGTTTGGTGTGAAAAACACAGCTTGGTCTATCATGTGGAAAAACATAGCTTGGAAAAACACAGCTCATCTGCAATGTCTCAACTGCAATGTCTAACTCCACGTTAAAGCCAATAGGCAGCTAACCTAAATCCCAAATGTAATGTCTAACTCCATGTTAAAACCAATAGGCAGCTAAACTGAATACAACATGTAATGTGCTACTGGTGAACATTGAGCAACTAATATGCGCAGTGGTGAAACACAAAGTCATTGGTCAAACACAATTCATAGCATCACACACCTTTCATTTGGTTTAGAAAAAGTAGAGGTTTGTGGTCTGTCTGAACAATAAAGTGAGTACCAAACAGGTATGGACTCAACTTTTTCAGTGCCCAGACCACAGCAAAGGCCTCCCTCTCTATGGCAGGCCAACGCTTTTCTCTAGGGGTCAGCCTCCTGCTGATAAAAACAGGTTGATCCTGGCCCTCAGTATTAAGCTCTGATAGCATTGCCCCAACCCCCAGTTCAGAAGCATCAGTCTGGACTATGAACTTTTTGGAGTATCAGTTTTTTTTAGGACAGGTGCAGAACACATGGCCTGTTTGAGCTCATCAAAAGCTTTTTGACCGCTAGCTGTCCACAATACCTTTTTAGGCATCTTTTTACTAGTGAGGTCATTAAGAGGCGCTGCAATGGAGCCATAATTCTTAATAAGCCTCCTATAGTACCCTGTGAGGCCTAGAAAGGCTCTCACCTGGGTTTGAGTTGTAGGGGGAGCCCATTCCATAATGGACTGGATCTTCCCCTGCAGTGGTGCAATCTGTTCCCCACCTACCAGGTGGCCCAGATAAACCACTTTCCCCTGCCCTATCTGGCACTTTGAGACCTTGATAGTGAGGCCTGCCTTTTGCAGGGCCTCCAAAACTTTCCACAGGTGGACCAGGTGATCATCCCAGGTGGAGCTAAAGACAGCTATATCATCCAGATATGCTGCACTAAAAGCTTCCAACCCTTGCAGGACTGTGTTCATCAAGCTTTTAAAGGTGGCAGGTGCATTCTTCAGACCAAAGGGCATCACAGTGAATTGATAGTGCCCTCCAATGGTTGAAAATGCAGTCTTGGGTTTAGCATCTTCTGATAATTTAATCTGCCAATACCCTGCAGTTAAATCAAAAGTGCTTAGATACTTGGCAGAAGCCAGTGTATCTATCAGCTCATCTGCCCTGGGTATAGGGTGAGCATCTGTCTAGGTCACTTGGTTGAGCCCTCTATAGTCAACACAAAACCTCATCTCTCTTTTACCATCCCTACTGTGAGGTTTTGGAACAAGCACCACTGGGCTCGCCCATGGGCTTTCTGAAGGTTCAATCACTCCTAGGTCTAACATTTTCTGAACCTCTTGTTTTATGCAGTCCCTGACATGGTCAGGCTGCCTATAAATCTTACTTTTGACAGGTAAACTGTCTCCAGTATTGATTGTATGCTCACACCAAGTAGTGGTACCTGGTATTAGTGAGAAGAGTTCAGAAAACTGACTTAAGAGATTTATACAGTTGTCCTTCTGCTCTGCAGTAAGACAATCTGCAAGTACTACTCCCTCCACTAAGCCATCAGCTTCAGTGGTGGAGAAGAGATCAGGGAGAGGGTCACTCTCTTCTTCCTGTCCCTCATCAGTTGCCATGTGCAGGGTGAGATCAGCCCTGTCATAGTAAGGTTTTAGGCGGTTGTCATGGAGCACCCTAAGGGGACTCCTGGCAGTGCCCAGGTCTACCAAGTAGGCAACCTCACCCTTTTTCTCAACAATTAGATGGGGTCCACTCCATTTGTTTTGGAGTGCTCTTGGGGCCACGGGCTCCAATACCCACTCCTTCTGTCCTGGGGAGTACTGGGTCGGGACAGCCTTCTGGTCATGCCATTGCTTTTGCAGCTCCTGGCTGGCCTGAATGTTTTTACTGCCCTTTTTCATGTACTCAGCCATTCTTGATCTTAGGCCAAGTACATACTCCACAATGTCCTGTTTAGGAGCTTTTAAAGGTTGTTCCCAACCCTCCTTAACAAGTGCAAGGGGACCTCTCACAGGGTGCCCAAAGAGGAGTTCAAAGGGGCTAAAGCCCACTCCTTGTTGGGATACCTCCCTGTAAGCAAAAAGGAGGCAAGGTAATAGGACATCCCATCTCCTTCTGAGTGTTTCAGGGAGTCCCATCATCATACCTTTGAGAGTTTTATTAAACCTCTCAACCAGACCATTTGTTTGGTGATAAGGAGTAGTGAACTTGTATGTTACACCACACTCCTTCCACATTGCTTTGAGGTATGCAGACATGAAGTTACTACCTCTGTCTGACACCACTTTCTTAGGGAAACCCACCCCGGAAAAGATTCCCAGGAGGGCCTTGGCCACTGCAGGAGCTGTAGTGGTCCTTAAGGGGATAGCTTCAGGATACCTAGTGGCATGGTTCACTACCACAAGGATAAACCTATTGCCTGAAGCTGTTTGAGGGTCAAGGGGGCCAACTATGTCAACTCCTACCCTTTCAAAGGGCACCCCAACCACAGGAAGTGGAATTAAGGGGGCCTTTGGAGTGCCACGAGTCTTGCCACTGGCTTGGCAGGTCACACAAGAGCGACAAAACTCTTTGTTGTCCTCTGACATATGAGGCCAGTGAAACAGGGGAACAAGCCTGTCCCAAGTTTTACTTTGGCCCAAATGCCCAGTCAAAGGAATGTCATGTGCCAAGGTAAGAAGAAAAACTCTGTATTGCAAAGGGATGACCAATCTCCTGGCAGCTCCAGGTTTAGAGTCCCTTGATTCAGTATAGAGGAGATTGTCTTCCCAATACACCTTATGGCTATCACTGACATCCCCATTCTGCTGTTTGACAGCTTGCTGTCTCAAACCGTCTAGTGTGGGACAGGTCTGCTGTGCCACCCTCAGTTCTTCCCTAGCAAGCCCCCCTGCACCCAAAAGCTCAGCAGTGTCTGCTGCCAGCTACTCTGGTGTTGGTTCTGCATAGGGAGAGGATTCCTCTTCCTCAAAAGGGAATCTTCTGGTGAGAGGGATAGTGGGCAAGGATTTACCCTTACTACCCCTAGCTTTTGGGAGCACTTGGTCCATTGTTCCAGGATCCGAGTTTCCCTGTCCTTTTTGCTTTTTGGCCTGAGCCCTTGTCAAAGCAAAACAATGCTCAGGAATGCCCAGCATTGCTGCATGAGCCTCCAACTCCACTTCAGCCCAAGCTGATGTATCCAAATCATTGCCTAGTAAGCAATCTACAGGTAATTTAGTGGCTACCACAACTTTCTTTGGACCAGTAACCCCCTCTCCCCCCAGTTGAGATTCACAGCAGCCATGGGGTGGCTAAGTGTGTTATTGTGAGCATCAGTCACTTGGTACTGCTGACCAAGTAGGTGTTGATCAGGGTAAACCAGTTTCTCTATAACCATAGTTACACTGGCTCCTGTATCCCTGTAGGCCTCAACCTCAACACCATTAATTAGTGGTAGTTGCTTGTTCTTACCCAAATTAAGGGGGCAAGCAACCAAGGTGGCAAAGTCAATGCCACCGTCAGAGACTAAAACAGCCTCTGTGGTCTCCCTAACAAGACCAACCCCAACTACACTGCCAATAGTGAGCCCAGCTATACCCTTGGATTGGCTATTTGTAGTAGACTTCCAACCACCACTGCTATTACTAGGGGCACTAGAGGTTGCAGTTGGGTTTGTGGTAGTGGGAGCCTTGGTGTTTTTCTTTGGACAAGTGGCATCACTTGCCCAATGGCCGTTTACTTTACATAAATAACACCATGGCTTTTTCTGATAGTGAGAAGAGGATTTGGACCCACCACCCCCAGAGGATTTTTGTGGGCCTGATGAAGACTCAGAATGTTTTTTTCTCTTTGTCCCCACCCTTGTCAGAAGACTTACCATCCTTTTTCTTGCCATCCTTGTCACCCCCTGTATGAACATTTCTGTTCACTCTTGTTCTGACCCATTTGTCTGCCTTCTTTCCCAATTCTTGGGGAGAGATCAGATCTGAGTCTACCAAGTACTGGTGCAACAAATCAGACACAAAATGTTCAAAATATACTTTCTCAGGATTAGATTATACAGGTTTTCATAGTCCGTCACCTTACTGCCATGTAACCAACCCTCCACGGCCTTCACTGAACAGTCTACAAAATCTGTCCAGTCTTGAGAGGACTCTTTTCTGGTGTCTCTGAACTAATCCTGTATTGTTAAGTGGTTAAGCCAACTCCATCCAAGAGTGCATCCTTCAAAACTTTTAATTGTTAGACTCCTTACTGTCAGAGAAAGTGATGCTATCACTACCCTTTCCAGTGAAAGATAGCCACAAGATAGCAGCCCACTGCCTTTGAGGGACCAACTGTACCATACAGGCCCTCTCAAGTGCAGCAAACCATTTGTTAATGTCATCCCCCTCCTTGTAAGGGGGGGACTATCTTATGCAGGTTTCTGGAATCTTGCTCTCTAACAGGATTGCTATCAAAAACACTGCTGCTGCCACCATGGGGAACTAACCCCAACCTCTGCCTTTCCCTTTCCACATCCAGAGATTCCCTGTCTAAGGTCAGCTGCTGCTGTTAAAGCTTCAGCCTGGCCTCCTTCAACCTCCGCTTTCTGAGTTCCCTTTCCATTAAGTTATCCTCAGGGTGGGAGGCTTGGGAATTGTGAGACACAGAAGAAATGTGGGAATTGGCAGAGAGAGACCTGTCCCTAAATGGCTGGACTCTAGTAACCTGGCCTTTAGGGGTGAAAGGTGCCCTACTAGTGTGTGACCCCCTCCCACTACCAGTGTCACTAGATGGCCGGTTAGCTAACAGGTCCTTGGAAGAACCCTCCCCAGCATCCTCAGGGGACACCTCTGAGTCTGGCTGGGTACCCCCTCCTCTACCTCCTGATCCTGGGATGGGCCAGACTGGTTTTGGTCACTTTCTAGGAGAAGGCTAAGGAGAAGATCTTTTATAGGGTTTTTACCAATTGTTAAACCTTTCAATGCAGAGACCCCTCAAACCTTTAAAGTGTAGATTCCCATATGTTGCCTGGACAACTGTGGGAGTAAGCTCTAATCCAGACATGACAGAAAATGTTTAGGACAGAGAGAGAAAAACATTTTTTGGAACTTTTAAAAGAACAGAGAAAACCTTTTCAAACTTTTGAAAGTTTTCAGAAATTTTTTAGAAAGTTTTTTAGAGAAGGAAAGTTAAACTGTTTAGGTTACTGTGTACATTCTGAAGTATTTGGTATATGTTTTTCCTATGAAAAGCACCAATGATAAAAGTGGTAAAGCAGTTACAAGTACTTATCCCACCGCTGCACCACCAATGTAGGAGGCTGGCCTGGCTTATAGTGGGTACCTGATGGTACTTACACCTTGTGCCAGGTCCAGTTATCCTTTATTAGTAGATTAGTAGTGTTCTAGCAGCTTAGGCTGATAGAGGTAGCTATAGAAGGGCAGCTTAGGCTGAACTAGGAGACATGCAAAGCTCCTACTATACCACTTATATCATATAGCACTATATCATAAGAAACACAATACTCCGATACTAAAAATAAAGGTACTTTATTTTAGTGACAATATGCCAAATGTATCTCAGAGTATATACTCCTTTAGGAGGTAAGTAAAACACACAAAATATACACACAAACCATAATCAGGTAAGTAAAACACTTAGATAAGTAGTGCAAACACTGTAGAACACAATAGAAGCAATAGGAGAAAATAGGCCTAGGGGCAACACAAACCATATACTCCAAAAGTGTAATAAGAACCACGAATGGACCCTAGGACTAGTGTAGTGTGTAGAGGGTTGCTGGGAGTGTAAGAAAACACAAAGGGTGTCCAAGATAGCCCAACCCAAGACCCTGAAAAGTAGGAGTAAAGTTACACTACTACCCCAGAAAGACAGTAATGTCGAGATAGGGGATTCTACAAAGACAACAACGACTGCAAAGCACTGAAGACGGATTCCTGGACCTGAGGACCTACAAAGGAAAGGGACAAAGTCCAAGAGTCACGCAAGTGTCCGGGGGGAGCAAGAGCCCACTAAACCCCGGATGAAGGTGCAAAAGGGCTGCCTCTGGGTGGAAGAAGCCAAAGATTCTGCAACAATGGAAGGTGCCAGGAACCTTTCTTTTGGTCAGAAGATGTCCCACGGCGTGCTGGAGGATGCAGAGTTGTTTTCACGCAGAAAGAACGCAAATAAGCCTTGCTAGCTGCAAGAGTCGCTGTTGAAGATTTTGGGTGCTGCCAGGGCCCAGGAAGGGCCAGGAGGTCGCCCCTTGGAGAAGGAGACCGAGAGGGTGCTCAACAACAGAGAGAGCCCACCCAGAAGCAGGCAGCACCCGCAGAAGCACCTGAACAGGCGTTTAGAAAATCTGAGCACAGCAGTCATCTCAGCACAACAAAAGAAGGTCCCACGAAGTCGGAGGTCAACTCAGCGAGTTGGGCAATGCAGGACGGGGTGCTGGGGACCTGGGCTGTGTTGTGCACGAAGGAAGTCTTGCAAAAGTGCACAGAAGCCCTAGCAGCTGCAGATCACGCAGTACATAGGATTACTGTCTGGTGTGGGGAGGCAAGGACTTACCTCCACCAAATTTGGACAGAAGGGCCACTGGACTGTCGGGGTCGCTTGGATCCAGCTCCTGTGTTCCAGGGACCACACTCGTCAAGATGAGGGGACCCAGAGGACCGGTGATGCAGAAGTCTGGTGCCTGCGTTGGCAGGGGGAAAGATTCCGTCGACCCACGGGAGATTTCTTCTTGGTTTCCAGTGCAGGGTGAAGGCAGACAGCCCTCAGAGCATGCACCACCAGGAAACAGTCAAGAAAGCTGGCAGGATTAGGCGCTACAATGTTGCTAGTAGTCTTCTTGCTACTTTGTTGCGGTTTTGCAGGCGTCCTGGAGCAGTCAGCGGTCGATCCTTGGCAGAAGTTGAAGAGAGAAGTGCTGAGGAACTCTGGTGAGCTCTTGCATTCATTATCTGAAGAGAAACCCGCAGGAGAGATCCTAAATAGCCCTTACAGGAGGATTGGCTACCTAACCAGGTAAGAGCCTATCAGGAGGAGTCTCTGACATCACCTGCTGGCACTGGCCACTCAGGTCTCCATTGTGCCCTCACATCTCTGTATTCAAGATGGCAGAGGTCTGGGACACACTGGAGGAGCTCTGGGCACCAGACCTGGGGTGGTGATGGACAGGGGAGTGGTCACTCCCCTTTCCTTTGTCCAGTTTCACACCAGAGCAGGGGCTGTGGGCTCCCTGAACCGGTGTAGACTGGCTTATGCAAGGAGGGCACCATCTGTGCCCTTCAAAGCATTTCCAGAGGCTGCGGGAGGCTACTCCTCCCCAGCCCTTAAAACCTATTTCCAAAGGGAGAAGATGTAACACCCTCTCTCAGAGGAAATCCTTTGTTCTGCCTTCCTGGGACTGGGCTGCCCAGATCCAGGAGGGCAGAAACCTGTCTGAGGGTTGGCAGCAGCGGTAGCTGCAGAGAAAACCCCAGAGAGCTAGTTTGGCAGTACCCGGGGTCCATGCTGGAGCCCCGGGGATGCATGGGATTGTCAGCCCCAATACCAGAATGGTATTAGGGGGACAATTCCATGATCTTAGGCATTGCACATGGCCATGTTTGGAGTTACCATTGTGAAGTTACACATAGGTATTGACCTATATGTAGTTCACGCGTGTAATGGTGTCCCCGCACTCCCAAAGTCCGGGGAAATTGCCCTGAACAATGTGGGGGCACCTTGGCTAGTGCCAGGGTGCCCTCACACTTAGTAACTTTGCAACTAACCTTCACTAAGTGAGGGTTAGACATATAGGTGACTTATAAGCCACTTAAGTGCAGTGTAAAATGGCTGTGAAATAACGTGGACGTTATTTCACTCAGGCTGCAGTGGCAGTCCTGTGTAATAATTGTCTGAGCTCCCTATGGGTGGCAAAAGAAATGCTGTAGCCCATAGGGATCTCCTGGAACCCCAGTACCCTGGGTACCTAGGTAACATATACTAGGGAATTATAAGGGTGTTCCAGTGTGCCAATCAGAATTGGAAAAATAAGTCACTAGCCTGCAGTGACCATTTTAAAAGCAGAGAGCATAAATACTGAGGTTCTGGTTAGCAGAGCCTCAGTGATACAGTTAAGCTCCACACAGGGAACACATACAGGGCACACTTTATGAGCACTGGGGTCCTGGCTAGCAGTATCCCAGTGACACAGGCAAAAACAAGCATACATATAAGTAAAAAATGGGGGTAACCTGCCAGGCAAGATGGTACTTTTCTACACTGAATACCTCTTAAACATATCATTTTGCCTCAATAGATAATCTGCTGGTGATTCACCTTTATTTTGTGTCCAAATAGAAATGTTAGTCCAACATTTTTCATTAGACACACATCCCGCCAGCATTCAACAACACAGCCTTTGCCATATTAAGGGCCCTTGTATCTTGGAATCCTTTGGTTGCTGACCCTTCAACCTAGGATGTTGATAGTGACTTTACCTCCTGTGGTGGGGTAGACTCTTAGCAGAAGAAAGGCATCAGAAATGGGCAGGGTGGAGCCTTCATCATCTGTATCACTAGATAAAAGGAGGTTACCACCCTCTCCGTTCAATCTGGCTTCTAGTCAGTCGGTCTGCAGTCCTTCTTAGACAGACTTGGGTAATGTTAGGTCTGTGGTCATGATGACCTCTTGCCTATTGGACTGAATGCACTCTTGGGCTCATATTTACACTTTTTTAGCGCCGCATTTGCGTCACTTTTTGGCGCAAAAACTGTGCAAACGTACAAAATACAATTGTATTTTGCAAGTTTGCGTTGCTTTTGCGTCAAAAAATGACGCAAATATGGCGCTAAAAAAGTATAAATTTGGGCCTTGGTCTAAACCGCTCCACACTCATGCAGTCTGTCTTTTCTGGTTATTCGTGCACTTCTGTTGGGTGCTCTACATGGGGATCATTTAGGGGTCACCAGGGATCGCAGCTGCGACCTCTGGCTCACCCTTTGCGACCCCTGGTACTGCCCTTGTGACCCTTGGCCTTAGATGTGGCATTACCAGTGTTAGGCTCCAGACTCCTTTTCTGCTATTTTTTTTATTATTACATGAGTAGTGATTAATAATCTATCATTCACTATTAATGTAATAAAAAAGTAGGACAGCAGGACCTGGAATGTAATTTCCACTGGCATCTTAGGTTAGTGTATTGAAATAGTTTTCAGTATATTTAATATGCGTGCATGTGGATGATAGTTTGGGTGAGTGTGTATGTGTGATCATGTATGTGGGATAGTGCGTGTGTGTGAAGGTGAGTAAGTGAGAATGTATAGGTGGGTCAGAGTAGCAGTGAGCAAAAGAGTGAGAATGAGTAAGAGTGAGGGCAATAATTGTGATGTCATGAGGGTTAAGGTCATGCGACATGACTTCCTGTGACATCATTAAGGTCAAAGAATTATGTCACTTCCACATTTTGGTGAATTGGCGCCCATGATGCTCTACTGTCAGTAGCTTGCACCACAGCCTTCGCTTGCATCCTACCTCCTTGTGCTCTATTCATCAGTAGTCCCACTGACACTGCTCCATTTCCTGTTGCATCTGCAAAAGTCCCCTCAGCGAAAGGGTCCAACTTGGGGAAAACATGCAGCAATTCATCACCCTTCGGTGCTGGCTCTCCCTCTCTTTATCTTGTGGCACGTGATCTGGGGGACTCAATGGGGAGAAAGAGAAGCAGTAGATGTACAAGCTCTAACTCATAAGGTGGCTGAATCGGTTTTGCAGTTTCGACTGCGTCTGCCCCGTACCACAGACATTAGGTTCATGGTTCCAGTTGCACTTCTTATCTTCCTCACTAGTGAGTCCCACTCACTATTTCAGGTATTTCAGGAATTTGCAAATTGATATATTGCAGGTATATAGCGTCGGCCGGAGTTTTTTTTTGGTGGGGGTTTACTACATTTACATTCTTCTATCCCCATCTAGGCTTATTTATTCATTCATACACCGAAAACAAGAAAGAGCCTGCTGTCCTTGTGCCCACAGCTCATCCATGGAAGGGTGTATGAAGGAAACTGAAAATAGGGTGTGGGGGTACCTCAGTTATTTCTCTAACTGATCTTGTGGGAGGAAGGACAAATATCAAACACTCACACCCTAAGACCTCCAACTTTGGTTGTGCACCCAGAGAGGTTAGGGAAGTTGCTTGGGCAGCTGGATCAGAGGGTTGTTTCTGACACACGTTCATCCTTCAGGGGTGTGTGATTTATGCCCTGGTCCTCATGCCTGTCTTCCCCGCTCCTGCACTGTTTCTAGAGCCTGCTCACTCTAAGATGTGAATTGCACTCGCACACAAACTTTGCTACTGGAGCCCTCCCCATTTCTACCCACCCAGAGCCACTAATTTGTCTTTGTCTCGTATCCAGACAACACCTTCAGTCATTTTTTAACAAATTACAAACAATATGAAAGAATGAATGGCAAGCTGGCAAGCACTTGAGGGTGGGCCGGGCAGCACTCAATCCGCTCCGAAGAAATCTCTTCTTTACTTTTGGCACTTGGGGTCGTCATGTGGAGTCCAATCCAGTGCCTGCTCTGCTCACCGAGCGAAGACAAATTCTGTCCAACGCACCTAAAACAGACACTCGGGATATCGCATAGAAGACTAACACATGTTTAACGCAAAAAATAGCCAGACAATCAAAATAAGCAAGGCCAAAACACCACATTAGCGCACCATGGCTTAGCACTCTGGCCAGTTATAGCATGCAGTGCTAAAATACATACATTCCCGTGCTACATCTACAGACTTATTTCATTGCAAAACATGGGAAGACAAAACACGTGATGGAACTAAACTACAAATAATGGCTAATGGCCAGGTATCCAAGCTCTTCTCGAAGAATGTGAGAAGACCTTGTACCTTGCTGGGTAAAGTTTTTTTTTTAAAGTAAAAAGGCTGATTTCACTCATTTCTACAATCCTCTCTTCATTGTGCCATCTTCAGAAAGAGGTTAGGCTTAAGATGGCGATTGAGCTAAAAATGTGCAATATACAACACAGTATAACAAAATGACTGTGCATTTAAAATAGATGTAAGTGTATAATAAAGTGTATCCTTTAGTGGACTTTAAGCAGGTATAAAAATGAAATCACAATTAATTCAAACAATGTGATATGTAATAAATAGATGTTTTCAACCTTAATCCAATTTTTTTGCCCAGTAACTGAACATTTCCAAAGCGACATAAGCGTGTAAGCACAGACAGTCAATCAGTTATTTGTACAGCATGGCAAATCACCCACGAGGGTCTCACGGTGCTAGAGTTTGCTGACTGCTGCTTGGTTATTGGTTCATTCAAACAACCAGGTCTTGAGTCCTTTTCTAAATTACTGGAGCGGTGAGGTGGTCCTGAGGTGCAGTGGGAGTTTGTTCCAAGCTTTGGCCCCCAGATGAGAGAAAGAGCATCCTCTACTGTTGGCTCGGCGGAACTGGGGGCAACTGCAAAGAAAAGGGAGGTAGAACATAGGTATCAACAAAGAGAGGGATCGGGAGAATTAAAGGTCCAGTGTACATACTCCCAATACGTGTAATCAATAACAAAGGTACACTGTTCCTGACTCTAGGGTGAACAGTTAAAGTTTAGGAGCTAGAACCCTCACACACTCGAAAAGGGTGTCATGCTTCATCATCGGGAAGCTCCTCGTCAGACCGGCTGGTGCAATGTCTGACGGGCTCCCCTTTCGGGGGCTCTTTGCCGGAGATCTTTTGTTGGTATGTGGTGGCTGCCGTTGAATTGGGAAGGTCAGACACTCTAAATGGCAGGAGAGTGGAAAAAATTTAAGATTGATTAGAAACCCCTGAACTTGTTCTGTTTAATATCTATCCAGAGGGGTTACGATCAAGATTAAAAAACATAATTAAGTGGAAGTTGAGAATAATGCTCAACCACTTTAGAAAGCCTGGAGTACTGGGAAATTGTCACCTGCCCCCTAGGATCTGGTCAACATGTTTCGCGTAATATTGGTCGTGAAAGATCCTCTAACGCTTCATCAGGACCTACATCAAACTAGACTTCTCCTGGCTATATACAAAAAGAAAACACTATCTAATTATGTGTATGAGAGGTAAATAACAGTCACTTACATTTATGTGAACTGTCTCGTCAGTAGTCTGAAACAAAAAAAGGTCGCCCCGCCCTCTTCGTGTGGGGGGCCCCTTAGGGAGTAGCACGATCCAGCCTATAGCTTTTTTCTATAGGCGTCTTCAATTTGAGACACCTACCCACAGGCGTGCTCACCCTGGAAACGGGGTAGAACATAGGTGTCTGGTTGGTTGGTGGAAGGTCATGCACTTGTTGATGCATGCGTAGGGTGTGGAAGCAGGTGGATAAGACTGTGTTTACCTGATGCTCCATAGATATCATGCTGCCCAAGATGATGCTGAGGTTTCGAGTGTGCGCTGTTGAGACAGGGGGTGGTTCGAGTTCTTTAGGCCACCATGGTGATTCCCAAAGATGAGGACTCCTGTCTTGTCTGTGCTCAGCATGAGGCAGTCACGGCAGTAGCCACGGGGGTCTGACGAGGGCCAGGCCCCTCTTTATTTGTTTGTGGCCCCCCTAAAAAGCACAGACTTCCTGTTATTTAACCATCTGTTCCGACCTGTCACTTTGCAAATTAGGTGATCGTGAAGTGGGCAAGGAGCATGGAGTTTGGATTCAGCCCCTGCCGACCTCATCCACTGATTTTCAACAAGAAATTGAAATGCTGCTGGGGAGCTGAGAATTTACTACGACCGGCCGCTGCAGCATTTAAAATCCATGTTTCCTTCAAACCACGTGGATGAGCCACAGGGCCTCGGGGAACATGGAGAAAAGAAGAGCTGTCACACCTGCCTGCGGAGAGGGGCTTCAGATCAAACCTGGGATAGCATGGTGTGTAAAACTTGTGATTCGAGGTCCAAGCCATGGCCATCCGACAGTAAGAGGGTAATTATCGATGATGTCCCTGAACTGCAGTTGTCTTAGCAAGTGAGGTGTGGGCAACTCAAACAGCAGAGAGTTAATTTGTTTTTAAGTCAGGTGGGGTGGAGGAGGACTTTGCTTGGGGTGGGATGAGAGGTCCCCAAACAAGGACAGATATTTATGTTGGATTTACACATTCAGCTGCACACCTGGGTTAAATAATATAGTTTGCTGTCACTGTGGTATTTGTCATTCTAAGCATACATGCCAACATTTGAAGAGAGATAAATTGGAGATTTTCAAAAAACTATTTTCCTACTGACCTGCATTGAAGTTGGGACGATTTTAAGTGGATTACTGCTAAATAAAAGCCATTTTTTTGCTGTAGAAATCGTGAGTCTTTTTGAATGGGGCTGTTGGCATGTAGGCAGAAGGTATCCATGTTCATGTTTAGTTACAGAAATGCTGTGGTTATAGTTTGTTTAAAAGAAGACCTACACAATTTCTGTCATTTAAGCCCAGAATGTTAAAGTTCTGAAAAATCCAGTGTTGACTGCAACAAAATAGTTCTAAGTGTAGCTTAGTAAGTTAAATGCTAGCCCTGGGTATTGGCCTGTCACCTCAAACGTTTATCCTTGTAAGGTTGGTCAATTTTCCTATAAATTGGCCGACAATGCCAACTGTTATGCACAGCGCAACAAGAAGGCACAATTTCAGTACCCAGTATTGTACAAAAACAAACATTTTATTGACAGAAGATGACCATCATTAAAACTTGCCTACAAGTGAGGGAGATGTGCACCCTCAACACTATAGTAATATTGACCCTGAAATGTTGGTGATTCCTGATGCGTTCTGGGCCTCCATGGCATGCGATGATAGTACATAGGTATGCAGACAGAGTCCATTGGTGTGAGGCAGGGGTACATGTGGATACTTCATGAGCGTGGCAAACTGATATTTGGTTACCATTCTGCTTTCACTAAGCTGGTATCTCATTACAAAATTAAATTTTGTGTCATAAAAGTGCTCCTCTTATGTTTTTGAGAAATAAATTCATGATTCTAAAATTATAACCCAAGGGAGTATAATGATGGGCTTTTCCGAAGCAATGCAGAGGTGAAAGCCTTTTTTGTAGAGTGAATTTATTAAATGGATATTTCTCTTAGTACTTTATTTTCAGACAGCACAGCTCAGAAAAAAATGGAGACAAACCTTGCCCACTGTTTCCAAGCTGTATTTTCCAAGCTGTATTATCTGGATATTAAAGCACTAATTCAACGAAACATAGAGTTACATTAATTCACTTTATACCCTGCAGGTGCACAAAACAGGCTCTCTGCTCTGCACCAGTCAAGCCCATCATGATACAGCCCCTGATTGTAAAACGCAAAAATCCATGTATCCTCATAAACTGAAAAGCTGATGCTTGGGAACAAAATAATACATTTACAAAAATAAATATAACACACATCTGCATTTTTGCCACCTGCAGCATAGCCTCTTTACCATCTCTCTGATTAGCTTGCATTTATACCTTCAACTGCTGACAATTAGTGAACTTTTTTCTTTTAGCCTAAGCACGCCAATTGAGTGTATGTATTTTCTAGATGTCTCCTTCTTGTGCTTCTCTCCTCCCCCATACTCTGAGTCGCTCTCTCTTGCCTCTGTGCTTCTGTCCACTCCTGTGCTTGTGTTCTCTTCTCACGCATGTGCTTCTTTGCCCCAGCCCACTCAATGTGTCCTCTCTCGCCCATGTGCTTCTCTGCCCAGACTGCTGCTCCAAATTGCTTTCTCTCATCCATGTTGTTCTCTATTCGTTGTTTTCTTGTCTTCCACGTGGCTCTACCCAAACCCCTGTGTAGCTTCCCCACCAGCCATCCATGTTACATTGAATAATGTTGCTCTCCCCACTCGCCCTGCTCGCCTGCCCTCCCTCCTAGTTGCTTTCCCCAGACGCCTGCCATATGCCCTTGTTGCTTTCCCTGTTCTTACACTGTTCAGTTTTTTAAAAAAAATACATTTTTGCTGCTTTTTTTAATTGATCCATTTCAGATTGATAAATGAAAATAAGTGGCTGTGCCATTTTGCAGGCGCACATGAGCTCTCACTTACAAAATGTTGCAGCTGCAGGGCCCTTTTGTTTTTTCTGAACAGCATAAATGCTGCTGTACAGCACCATGGAAAACCATTGCCAAAGTAAATAGATCCAAAAGGCAAGACCTATTGGCTTTGCCAATGCTTGTTTTATTTTTCTACTATGTACTTTCAAGACATATTTTCATTTATAACTCGTCACTGAGCATCTACCAAGAAGTGGCTGGATGGCAAAGTGTCAAAAAGTAAAAATGTGGACGTGAAGTGATAAGCCCTGTGAAAAACGTTTTCTGAACTACCTTTATTGTACAAGATATTTTGGACCTTCTTACAAAAACTGTGCTGAAAAGAATATCGCCAATTTATGACCATTTCCTCAACATGTTTAGAGATTTTTGAACCCTGAACAAAACTGGGCTGGTCGCATTTGCTTTTTACATGTGAAAGTGCAAACATATTTCGGGAGTCCACTTTCCAAACCTGTAACATTTCTGAAAATGTATGGAGTTTAGTGCTGTAAAACCTATTGGGCCTAGCATTGTGAAAGCATTCTTATGAGGAGAACATTATCATGCCCTCTAGAGGAAGTTAGGCTTCTCTCGCTTGGTCGAATTCATAGCTGATATTTACCTCCCAACATTTTCAAAGATCACCAGCTAGCAGTGCTTAAAGGTGACCCTCCATATTCACAGGAAAGCATAAGTTTTACTGGCTGCGCTCGCTGCCATGCCATGATGTAATGCTCTTCAAGTCAGCCAAGGGTCTGAGAGGAGACGGGCACCCTTTTGGCACAAATAAACTGACAAGGAAAAGAGGCACAGGTTGAATGCTAAGTTAAGAAGCCATATGGGTATGCCCCTGCTTGTCCCTACCTCTAAGAGTGTTGTCACCATCACCAGAGAGGCTACCCCTGCCTGCCGCAGCACAGCAATGTGAACTTTGTGCATATGATCTATGCATATGTGCCATGCTTGAGCATCAACAGCATCTGTTCTGCCCTCGTAGTTCCTTGATAATGTTTTGCTCAATGCAGGATGGTGGTGCTGAAGGTAATATTGTAACATCTCAGCTGCATTGTTGCAGCATGCATCACTGCCTACTAGTGCTTCATGAAATGAGAATGAAACTTGACTGTGCCAGTGTGACCCGCACTTAGGACCCAGTGCTGACAGTTGCCATCGTCCCAGAGCAGGACCTGCATGCTACTTCACTTCTATGGCAAGTCTGTTTCACTAGTGACAGTGACTGGCTTATTTGCTGTGGCTGTCAGCTGTCCAGGTGAACAGCGGGCAGGAGACACCTATGGGCCTGCAGTCAAGCTGCCCACATATTATCCCAAACCTCTCCAGTAATGGGTCAATCACTCCCGAACCTTGCCCTCCCTTCTTTTAGCTGAGACTATACATTTGTGACTGTAGCTACAAGGACTGTCACTCATCAATACACCCAGACTAGACTGATAACAACTGTAAAGAGAGTGATAGTACCCAGTAACTCCTGCCTACAGACAGCACAGGTAGAACTAAGAATAACACTTCACTGGTTTACTACTACTTTTGGCCTGTTTGTTATTCTCCACGTCTGACTAAGATCTATTTTATACCCCACCCCATGCCTTTTCTTGAAGCTACAGTCGATCTAACCTATTAGTCATATCATGCACATAGTTTAGTTTGCAAAGCTGTTTGTGTCTTCCAAAACTGCGTTTTGAACCTACAGATACTTTAAAGACACCTTACATAGGCAGCACATAATTTATGCCAGTGGACAGAACATGCCTTCTTTTTGGGGAGTGAAGCTTTTTTCATCCTCTGAATTTAATCCAGAGTAAGAGAGAGAAAGGTAGAAAAGTGAAGAAAAAGCAGGAAGAAAGAGATAGGAAAAAGTGACAAAGGGAGAAAGCAGGGATGCAAAATATTTTGTTAAGTGAATTTCTAGAGCATACCTAATCAACCATGAGGGTATCCACTCGCTGAGTATGGCAGGCCTGAGGGGGAGATCATGCTTTTTTCGTCTGGAAGATCCATGTCTTGAGGCTCCTTTGGAAGTCCCTGAAGAAGGGGGAGGTTCTAAGGTGTTTTGGGAGGTCGTTACAGGTTGTGTCTGTGAGGTTTGAAAAGGAGCATCCTCTGCTTCTGGTCGTCTTGATGCAAGGGATGTGTACACTTGCCTGGGACAAAGATGAAAGATGTGTGATAGGTTGGTAGAATTTGAAGCGGTGGTTGAGCTAAGCTAGACCGGTATTGTGGAGACCTTTGTAGGTGTGGATGAGTAGTTTGAACTTACATCTTTACTAGATTGGGAGCCAGTGGAGATTGTTGATGTATGGAGAGATGTGGTTATTTTTATGGGTGGTTTGGAGTCCGCGTAGGACATGGACTGGGATTCTGATGTTGAGGCCATTTCTGTATTCAAGCATACTTCTGATAAAAGTTTGTCTTGTGTTCATTGGGATCCACTTGAAAATCTTGTGTAGCATTTGTAGGATGTGGAAACATGATGAGGAGACGGCGTTGATCTATATGCTCATGGTTAGGTTGGTGTCCAGGATGATCACGAGATTCTTGGCATGGTCTGCAGGGTGGTTGAGGAGCCAATTTGGGCGGGCCACCAAAAGGAATCCCAGGGGGAGTGGTTGTTGCCAAAGAGTAGGACTTTGGTTTTGTCTGTATTGAGCTGGAGGCAGTTGTTTCACATCCAAGCAGTGATTCTTCTTGTGCAGTTGAAGTGTGCTTAGGCGGGGCTGGTTGAGTCAATAAGGGAGAGCTATGTGTCATTCAACAGAACCTGCAAGTGTGAGAGACAAGAGTAAGTGGAAGGTAGTGGAAGAAAAAGGTTTGAGGTGGAATCAAGACAGGGCACACATGATATTAGGAAACCCCGGCATTCAGCAGCTCTGGCGTGGTCTCCTATTAAAAACCTTGGGCCAGTGCACTTTTTCAAACAATTTAAACACTGCTGATAGGTGATTCTAAGTAATCTTAAACCCCTTTCGCAAAATATGAGTCCAATCTCAAGTATGAAAACCCTGTTTTAAATTTACCTGTTTTGGGGTTTAGTGCTTTCGTTTGATATCATGGGAGGGTGGCATTAGTCTGCACCTATCAACTGCTATCACGGATTAATGAACAAAGAGAACCCTCTACCACTCTAACCCCTCCCAGCCACAAGCCATTTTGTTATAAACAAGTTCTAAGACGCATGCTTCATGATTTCTTACTGAATTACAGTAAAGAAAACATGCCTGGCATTAGCTAATTCTCAACTGAACACACTTATTGCACTTGGGGGCATATTTATGAGCCCCTTGCGCCAATTGAGCATCACTTTAGGTGATGCTCCAGTGGCGCTTAGCTCTGCTCCATATTTACAAGGAGGGGTAATGCCACAAAAAGTGGCGTTACTCCTCCTTGAAAATATGGGCCCCTCTGACAGTTATATGAGTCAGAGGGGCATGCAATGGGTGTTGCTGTGGATGTGCATTTTGACGCTGCCTCCGATTTAAAGGATTTCATAAACCTGAGGCAGCGCGAAAATCTAACGCCACCCCCAGGGGTGGCATTAGCAAGGCACAACGAGGAGGAATACTTTTATTCCTCCTCCTGTTTTGCTTTTTCAATGTGTGCTGCAGAAAGAGTAAAATGCCAGAAATTATTGTATGTGTGGGGAGGTGTACATTCCTGCACAAAAACGATCATTTGAAAATGACACTTTGGCACTTCTGTGTGTGCTGCATTATGCAGCACACACAGAAGTGCCAAAGTGCCATTAGTGCTTGTTTATGTGCAGGAAGGGACACCTTCCTACACAAACAATCACACCCCTCAATGCAGACATCCTTACACGACGATGCAAAGATGCCTGCTTTGGCGCTGGCAGCTAAATTTAGCGGCAACACAGGGGACAACACAGAGGTTGCGTTGTGAAAATGACGGAGTTCAGTGCCGCCAATTTTGGTGCAGCGTCGTGCTCCGTCATTTTCCCATAAATATGGGCCTCTGTGTTTCTATTCAGTGCACAATTTTCCTGTTTAGCACATACTTGATGGGTTTTGTTGGCAGGCTCTCTATAGTGTACAGACTCTCATTAGCATGACCTCGTTGTGATGTCATTCATCCAGCTTTCTCTGCACACTTTGCCATCGTGGACTAATAACGGCAATATATTTTGGAGAATAATGCTAGAAAATGCACTATTTATCAACATTTGCTTCATGAAAGATACTCCAAATAAACCCCTCACTCTCCCGAGGGTATATTACCATCAGAGCCATGGAAATCTGATAAAGCATCACCGTATTGCCTTCAGTGTCTTTCACTGTCACCCACCATAAGGGTTTCCTCTGCGTTTTGCTGTTATAGCCTCTCCTGCCTGAAAAGGGCCTTTTTGCTACTTATAAGGGTCTCTTTTTTTTTTTTATCTGTAAAGCAGGACAGGCGCTAAAAACCAACCGTTGCCTGTGATGGGTCACAGGTTAAAGTTACACTTTTAATACTGATGAGAGAGAGGTGCACTGAAACATGTTAAGTCAAATAGGAAAGAAAGTGTTATAAATAAATTGAGAAGCTTTTGGGAGGGAGTGAACATAATAAATGGAAAAAGCTTCAAGTGTGAATAACAGAACACAAAGGAAGAAACATGACTGGGAGATTGATGTAGAGAAACAAGAATAAAGAGGCATTAAATTCAATGGGACAAAGGCTGTGCCAGTTCTATTAATTCATCATATTGGGCCTGATTCACAAATTGCATTTTGCAGTTCGTAAAGAAGTCCTACAGTAGTATTACTCATTTCCTTCAAAACACTACTCACAAACCTACAGGTTGAAATTACCACCTCTCCTATCTTTTCTGTACTACCTGGTAGTAAATGTTGGTGGGCTCTTGGGAATGGCAGGAAAATGGGGTATACTTAAGACCAAATAGGAGCATTTTTAGGGAGTGGTAAGGCGGGTTTATGGTGGGACATGTTAATACACACACCCACCCACCCAAAAAGAGTAAGACCACTGATATTTACAAACGACCCTTCTATAGCCACTACAGCCCAAAGGGCCACAAACAATTATACATGTACCCCAGCCCAGCCTTGGAGTAAATCTAGCATCACATTCGACCACTCACAGGTACTGCCACAAGTAAAAAGGGCGGCATGGACTCAAAATAACACCCCACCTGAAATAATGTTAAAATAATGAAACTATTTCAACATTAACAATAAAAATATATATTTGATGCATAGAATTGTTTTGCACTAAAAGGTTACATTTAAACGTATGATAATTTAGCAAATAATTAACATTTGTTTAAATATTAAAAGATTTAATACAATTTTAAATATTTTTGAAAACCTAACTATTACTTCAATTTACTAAATATTAGTATAATATTAAAATGCTAGTGAGTGTAGGATTTGTTTTAATTTTGTTTAAAAATAATATTTTTATATTAAATGCATATATTTTGATTATTACATTATTTATTGAACATTTAATGTGATGTGTTAATGTGTTATAACTTCAATTTTATTACAAAAATAATGTAATATTGTTTTTAAGAATTAATCATTTGTATTATTTTTCACTATCTTATCATAGGGAGATCTCCTCCCTGGTGGTGAAGGCCTCTGCCTATGAGTGAAAAGGTATTGATAGTAACTTTACACTTGTAAATTTCATCTTAGATGTTTTCACTCACTGTTTTCAGGGAGTGGAGACATGTAAGTCTTCACTTAGGTGTACATTTGATCAGAGATGGTGAATAGCAAAAAATGTAGATTTATAACTTAGCCCAAGAGTAATTTTACACATGAGTAAACCTACCCATGTAACTTTAGGGACGGCTATACACGAGCAGACAACACCCCAGGGAAACACTTTTATATCTTAATGCACCTTTCTGTAAAAATGTATCTCTTAGGGTACTTTACTTCTAGGATTTTTCATAAGTTTAAATTCCTGGCTGGGCCAACTCAATCTTTAAACCTTCACAGGTCGCTAAACCAACTAGGATCAAATTTAGTTACAGAAATACATGTTAATTACAGCCCCTAGAAAGTACAAAGTGTGGAACTAACAGCTATATAAAAGCATTTTATTTTTACAAGTTAGTCCATAAAATTTACAGAAGGAACCACCCTCCTTGCTAAATGTTAAAAAATTGAAGAGGACTGTTGGTATGGTAATTCAGCACTGTGATGTGTCCACTACAAGAGCATGTATTGAACCATCAAGTCACTGGGGGAATTATTGAAGCAATTCGTGCTTATTGAGAGCCCTTTTGCATTCCGACGGCAGACGGAGTGAGAGAGAGATGTCAAGAGGTAGTAACGTCACAGGAGGCGGAGCGAGCTTGGTGCTCGCACGCTGCTAGAGACGCTGCTGGAGGCACCGGGGTGTGGCTGGAGACACCGTGGAGACGCCGTGGCCGAGGCCAGAGCTGAGGCCAGCTCTTTGAGGGCACAAGGCTTTCCAAAGTGCCCACGTTGCTGTGTTTGCGCCCATTGAGACAACAGCACGAGCCAAGGACGAGTGTCTAACAGCCAGCAACAGTAGTTTAAAAAAAAGAAAAAGCACCCGACTTCTTCGGATTCCAGAAAGCAGCAGTCAGACATCCAATGAAGCAGCGAAACAACCCTTCACCGCCTGCAATCAACACTGGAGATTGAACAGTTAGGTCTTCAGAAGAGAAGTTCCTCTTGTGAGGCAGCCTTAGATGTCTACAAGACCAGAAACATCAAAAGTTCACAGTGATTGCTTCATAGCAGCCCCTGCACATCAGGCCGTATTGGTTGGACCATGAAAGGCAATGTCTTGAGCACCAAAACGCCTTCCCCTCTCAAGCTGGATGCTTAACTTGCATGTGCAATCATTTTGTAGCTCCATCATTCCATTGCATGTTATAGTGCTATTCACCAAACTCTCAGCTTTTGGAAAACTGTAAAGCAGGTCCGGAGCCTGCGATCTTGGGGTCTGCTCTTGTGCCTCCCTACATCTCAGTGAGAACCCCACCAGGAGAGAAGCGTCCACAGATGCAGGTGGCTTCAAACGTGGACAGAAACAAAACGTAAGTGAATGTCCTTATCACTCATTACCTGCCCTACCCCGCCCCTACTTTGCTTCAAACCAGTTGGATCGTTGCACCAGTTTCTCCAGTGGCGTGCTCGTGCCCCTCCACTGCCTCCATCGTTCATCTAGTGCCAGCTCAATGCTAGTCATAGCCAATAGCCTACAGCTTACAGCCTACTGGCGTGTAGGAGAGGCGGCACCCTGAACACAAAGCTGGACTGCTGCGCCAAGTATTCCCAGCCCTCTGGGAGGCGTGCTCGTGTCCCTCCACTGCCTCCATCGTTCATCTAGTGCCAGCCTAGTGCTAGCCACAGCCTACAGGCATGGAGGTGAGGGGGCGTCTAGAACTCAGAACCAGATTGGACAAAGCACCTGGTCCACCAGGAGCACAGGTGTGATACATAACACGCACAGCGAGACGAGTCTGAAGGCTGTCTGGTGGGTTAACGGCATCCACCCCATCTTAGTCGGACATTGCTGCCGCCACTGCCAATTGGATAAGGAATATCCCTTTATTTCCACCCCTTCATATTTTACTCCACTGCAGCACAGGACATCATCAGAACCAACTGCATCAATAGCATCAGTCGCAGAAGGGACAGAGCCCTCATGCAGCATATGAGTCTAGTACAGGTCGGAGGACGAGCGGAGCTGCTGTAGCCAGCTGCTGCTGAGTGTTGTGCCCTGCGGGTTCACAGAAGCAGCCCAACTAGGTCTGGGTGTGGCGCGTGAACTCGCTAGTGAGATCCTCTCGTTCCCTGAGAATCCCGCCTTCCTCAAGTAAGCCGGGAAAATCTTGCCAGTAAGGTTGCAGAATCTATTCACCGCATTGCATCAAGAGCTAGTGTCAGAACACCATGTCAAAACAGCACGCAACTACTGAATCTTTTGATTGTTGGGGAAATAAGGACTAACTTGAACAAAACCATTGGTTGCTGCCCCTTTAAACGTCAGTAAGTAAACTAGTATAATGCGTTCCGACAAGCTTTGGGTTGATCCTGTTAGAGCGGTCCGCACTAATAATTTACCTGTGTTCGGACGCTCTTTAGGCCGATGAATCTTTTGACTAATTGGGAACTCTCTGTACTCTTATTCAATCAATTTCCTGAAATCAATAATCAATAACGAACATAAGCAATACCTTGATCAACATAACACTTAACAATTAATCCAGAATACATTTCGGCGAACCCTGACCTTTCAGTCAGGAATAACCACACCAGTTTATTGCAAAGTTAGTGAATTTATTTCCCTATATTAACAAAGCTAGCACAATATATATGTGTCTCAACACCAAATGATAAACATAAATGAACATTAATAGCTGTCCATAACGTCGAAACAAGTGCAATCTATGAAGCATTTGAATCACAAGGCATTCGATAATAGCAATGCAAATCACTAATATGATAATCTGTAATGAACTAATGGCATACATTTAGTCAGCATAACAAGATCTCAAATTGCATCGTGCGACATATGGAATCCTCATCTAACCCCAAATTAGCATCGGCATGTGGGACTTCATGCAAAAACAATTTAGCAACACAAATTTAGAAAACTCTTAGCTGGGGCTCTTATCAAAATCAGCAGTTGGTTACCTAAAAGAAACACAATGCAATTTTACAATTTCCTTTCATAATTACCAATTCCGATCAGCAATCAATGAAGTCTTCGTCTCACAGGTATCGTTTCTCGGTCAGCATGGGCACCGTTTCGATCGGCATGGGACTGGACAAAGGGGCAGGGGTGAACGGGGCAATCGCCTCACGGCGGCAGGTTAAGGCTACTACTTCATGCAAAGGGACAAATCAAAGTTAAAGTCTCTAGGGCAAGAATCATTAAAGTCTCTTTCTCTCGACTAGAGAAAGCATCAAAGTCTCTCAAAATGGCATCGCAGCAAAGTGGGCCATAATAGCTACGAAGTCTGCAAAATGGCGGGTATCGAGCTGGTAAAAGGCTACCTTCTTCTCGTGCACCTGGGTTTTATAAACAACAGTTCAAGTCCTGTAGGGTCTCCATTGGAGGGTTCATAGGTTAGCTTCAAATTGTCCAATCAAAACGACAGTTCTCAAGCTTTTACTTAAGCATACATTATCCTTGGAGATGGGTACGCAAATCGCAACATTGTCTCCCAATTAGCTCACTTTCAGAGCTTCCATTGTCCGCACCTGCAAGTCGACCTTGAATTAAAGAGAAAATATGCCATGCTGGCACGAAACTTTAAGATAAGCATGTGAACAGTTTCTGTGGAAAAGTACAGCTTCAAGCAGAAATACACGTTTAATAGCACATTGGAAAAATACGAACATCTAAACCGTGAGACCAGGCCACTAGGCCAAAGCCTCCGCTAAAGTAATGCTAAGCTAAGGCATTTCAAACAAGCAAATCGTAGCACACGTTTATGATTATGTCGGATTAGTGCAATTCTAATACACCACGTTATATAAAGCACGCATATAAATGTTGGCAAACTACTCTAAGGGCACATTTTGTCCCCGTACAATCTTTATTAGTTCGGTTAATGTCACACATGATTATTTCAGCACTACGTTTAAGCGTTAATAAATCAAAACCTTCATTTTCTGCTTCATCAATCCCTCCTCTGATGACTACTTGTCATCACACAAATTTAGCCCACAAATTTTATTCCATTAAAATTCTGTCAGTTCCCTCTTCCTTTTAGTTCCCCTAGTTTGCGCTTTGTATTCTTCTGCCATTCTTTTCATAATTTTCTCTTCTTTTCTTCTTTTAATTCTTTCCATAATCATTATTATTCCCCTTTTTATTCCCCAAATTCCAAATACACAAATTATTACTATTAATATTCCTTCTATTATTTTCAATAATATTCCATTCCAAATTCCCCCAATCCAATGTCCCACTGAAGCAAGTCCCTTTCCAACCTTTTCCCACACTCCTGGTTCTTTCAGTTCCTTCAAATCTGCACTTTCTTTTGTTAGATTAGCAAGCATAGTTTTAATTTTCACACTATTATCAGGTATATAGGTACAACAGTGTCTTGCACCAATCATTTTGCAAACGCCTCCATCCTTTGCTAAAAGAATGTCTAAAGCAAGCCTATTTTGAAGAGTCATAGCTCTTTCCGCTGCAAGTTCAGCATCTATCAGGATTATAGCACCTGAAAACTTTGTCAACATGTTATCCACTATAGTAGACAACTTTCTTATTTTGATGGAATTCAGCACAACTCCCAATGAAGGAATCATGGCTCCAAATATATCACCTACCACAGCAGCTGCGGTCTCTCTTTTCTGGATACGATGGGATCCAGATGTCTTTTGAATCATCGATACGTCATCCAGTTGATAAACCTTTGGGAACACTATACCCAAATAACATCTTCCCCACCATCCCTTTGGAAGACGATAATAGGCATTATGCCCACAAATGTAATATACCCCTGGAATGACAGGGTCAAGTCCGTTCATCATGAATGTCCATTTGGCCTTAAAAATAAACGTATGTTTGCATTCACTCGCTCCTACAAAAATGTTGTCATAATAAGATTCTCCTCGGTATATACAAAATTTCCCTACATGCCAAGCATCTAAAGCAATTTTCCCCTGTGTCTTTATTGCAGCAAAATCATAATTATCTACTGAAGTCCTCTTATGTAACTCCTTTTCTAATTTCGCCTTCATTTGTGCCCTTCTATCATCTGTGCGATCTAAAAAGCTTATTTCTACAGCAGAGACTGAGCAAGTAAGGTTCTCCCTATGAGCATGAGCCGTTTCAAAAGGTTGCATTGGCTCGAAAAATTCCCTCATTATTTTAGCATCCCAATCTTTAGCAATCTGGCTAAGCTGCGCTATTATAGGAACATAAGCAAAGGTAACATCATAATTCGAGTAAAAATACTGTATGTTAGTTTGACCATAAAACCTAGACATTACTATACTACATGTAATCCCGTATGTAAGAGGCATGTGGTGATAAATCACCCCTTCCTTTACTGATGTCGGTATCTGGGTACACACATAACAATCTTTCGCATCCATAGTCTCAACATACTCTGTTAGTAAGCGATAGAAAACGTTATACGAAAGCTCTTTCTTATCGTGCAAGAGCCTCTCATCCAATGCTAGTCTTTTCAATGGTGTTAGTTCAGTGACAGTAACAGGAACAAAAGTAGAAGCCTCAATAGTCTCATTCTCACCCTTTCCATGCATTCCAAGCACTATTGCCATTATTATTATTACACATGTAACTACCAAGCCTATACATACATATTTACAATATTTCTTTCTATTGTTTTGCATAGCGTACCTAGGCATGATCTGTATAGAATCAGAGAGCTAGAAGCACCTATAAATGAAACTACTTAGCAATTCAGTTACAAAGCTGAACGAGCGCAATGTTCACACCGTCTTCTTCAAAAGGCCAGTCACTTATCTGTTAGCAGCATTTGTCTCAATTCGGCAATAACTCAGTCTTTATCAGTTTAGCAAGTCTTATCCGGTTTAACAATGTCTCAGCTGGTTGTTTCTTTCACGTTAGATTGTAGCAAGCAATATCATTTACTATTCTTTCAATCAACAGAGTCTATGAAACTTTTCTTTTCTATTGGTATCTCTTCTTCTTCTTCGTTCTCGATGCTTAGAGATACAAACTCGTCAGTCCAATCGTCATTGACTGCATATGCCCATTCAGGACCAGAATACCTCCTGTTTGGTATCCTTTTCCTTTTCAATTTTGCTTCTCTTTTCGACTCTGCTTCGCTGGCACTTTCCTCCTTTGCCAAGTCTTTTTCTTCACTTGACGATTGTTCCACGACAGTCACTTCCTTTCTTTTCTCTTTCACTTTTGGCCTTCCTCCCTCGTTCAAACTTTCTTTACCCTTTTCTTTTATCGGTGAGATACTTAGGGGGTTATTCTAACTTTGGAGGAGTGTTAATCCGTCCCAAAAGTGACGGTAAAGTGACGGATATACCACCAGCCGTATTACGAGTTCCATAGGATATAATGGACTCGTAATACGGCTAGTGGTAAATCCGTCACTTTTCCGTCACTTTTGGGACGGATTAACACCTCCTCCAAAGTTAGAATAACCCCCTTAGTCTTCTTTTTGCACCGTGTCCGTTTGATGGACCTGCGATCTTTTCTGTGGAATCTTGAACTTTTTCCTTTTGTTCTGCCTCGTTCCCTCCTTCTGGGGAATCAATCACGTTCTCTTTTCCCTTTTCTGTATCGTCTGTTTCTGGGAAAGCCCTCCTCTGATCAGGCTCTCCTGCTTTTTCACCCTTTTCGAGCTCTTCGTCACCGTTACTTTCGTCAGGCTCTGTATCACTTTCAGCTGCTTCAGGTTCTTTGTCATCTTCAGCTGCTTCAGGCTTTGTGCTACCCTCAGCTGCTTCAGGCTCTTTGTCACCTGCAGCTCCTTCGTCGCTGTCTGAACTTTCTCCTTGGTCTTCCCCAAGTGAGTCAGACTCTTCGCCCTCCAATAATATCTCTTTCTCTCCTGCTTCTGCTTGTTCGCTTTCAGTTCGCTTCTGTTCTATCTCAGCACTCGGCACTGTTTTATCAGGCACTGGCAATTTCAGCGCTTCAACTTCCTCATCGGTGGGACACAGCACCTTCTTTGTGTGACTGGCGTGAATCCAGTTGGGAACTCCCGCACACTTCACAGCGGTAGTTGTCATCAGGATCACTTGGAAAGGGCCTTTCCAACGGGGTTCCAGACACGATTTTCTCACGTGCTTCTTTACCACGACCCAGTCACCTGCTTTCAGTGCGTGTCCTGGACCTTGGATCGGTGGCAAGGTGGTTGCTTCCACCTGGTGAGAGAAAGAGCGAACCACGTCAGCCAGACCTTTGCAGTAGTCTAACACCATATCATCTGTAATATTCAAGAGCATGTTTGCGGGAACTGCAGGAAGTCTCATAGCCCTGCCCATGAGAATTTCGTGCGGAGACAATCCAGTTTTTCTATCAGGAGTGTTTCTCATTGACATTAGCACTAAGGGCAATGCGTCAGGCCATTTCAAATTTGTCGATGCACATATTTTTGCCATTCTCGATTTCAGCGTACCATTCATCTGCTCCACCAGTCCTGATGCTTCAGGGCGATAGCTACAATGCAGCTTTTGCTCAATGTTCAGTGCTTCGCAGAGTAACTTTATCACCTCGTTGTTGAAGTGACTTCCCCTATCTGATTCTAAAGAGATCGGGAATCCGAAACGTGGTATCAACTCCCTCAACAATAGCTTGGCAACTGTAAGGCTGTCATTCCTACGTGTGGGGTATGCCTCAATCCAGTGACTAAAAATGCATACAATCACCAACACATATTTCAGACCCCCATGCACAGGCATCTCAATGAAGTCCATCTGCATTCGACTAAAAGGACCGCTTGCCCTACCAATGTGACTCGCGTTTACGACCGTTCCCTTTCCTGGGTTCATCTGCTGGCAAGTGACACATCGATGGCAAACTGCTTCTGCAGCTTGACGAAATCTGGGGTTAAACCAATCAGTTTTGAACAATCTTATCATGGCATCTCTCCCTAGGTGAGCTTGCCCATGATAGAACCGCGCAAGCTGTGATAAGAGACTATTTGGCAAAACATATTTTCCTTCATGTGAAACCCATAACTCGTCTTGTCTCTTTATACATTGTGATTTGATCCAGGAATCTCTTTCATCCTCCCTGACATTATTCTGTAATGCTTTTAGTTCCTCTATTGTATCTACGACCTTCAAGGCAAATGCTTCAGCCGGTTCGAGTTCTGGCTCACTTATTGAGTTCCATTCATCTCTCAGTAATATACAGTTCAAGGCACAAAATCTTGCGACTTGATCCGCATATGCATTTCCCAGAGAAACATAGTCCTGTCCTTTCGTGTGAGCACTGCACTTTACCACTGCAACTTCAGCTGGCACTTGAATGGCATGTAACAATTCCCTTATTCTTTCCCCGTTTTTCACTGGGGATCCTGAAGAAGTCAGGAAACCTCTCTGTGACCATAGTTGTCCAAAGTCATGCACAATCCCAAACCCGTATTGGCTATCAGTGTAAATGGTGACTTTCATCAATGCAGACAGTTGACATGCTCTGGTGAGGGCTACAAGTTCTGCTACTTGTGCAGAATAGACTCCTTGGAGCCATCCCGCTTCCAAGACCCCTGTTACAGTACATACAGCATATCCTGCTTTCAAAATCCCCATCCCATCTCTTAGACATGAACCATCCACAAAAAGAATTTGGTCATTTTCATCAAGCTTAGTATCTTTAATGTCCGGTCGGGGTTTTGTGCAAAATTCAGTCACCTGAAGGCAGTCATGCTCGACGTCTTCAGCGTTCTCAATTTCGACATTTTCCCCAGGAAGCAAGGTTGCTGGATTCAACGTAGTGCACCTTTTCAGCTGCACATTCGGTGAGCCCAGAATAATCGTTTCATACCTTGTGAGTCTTGCTCCAGTCATGTGTTGCGTTCGGGAGCGGGTCAAAAGTATCTCAACTGAGTGAGGGACCATGACTGTTACTGGGTGTCCCATCACTATTCCTTCACTCTGAGTGAGGCTGATACCAACTGCTGCTACGGCGTGCAAACACCCTGGGAGTGCTGCTGCGACCGGATCCAAAGTAGCTGAAAAATACGCTACTGGTCTGTTTACGCCACCATGGGCTTGAGTCAAGACAGACAAAGAACATGCATCACGTTCATGGCAAAACAATGTGAAAGGCTTCGTGTAATCAGGCATACCTAAAGCTGGAGCCCTGCACATGCACTCTTTCAATTCAACAAAAGCATCCATCTCATCTCCTTTCAGCTCAATTTGATCCAAATCATCTTTCTGGGTCAGTTTCAGTAAAGGCTTCGCTAGAGTGGAGAAGTTGGGAATCCACTGGCGACAGTAGCCCACCATTCCCAAAAACTTCCTCACCTCCCTTCTCGTCTTGGGCGGACTCATTTGAAGTACACTTGTAATTCTTTCCTTCATTATTCTCCGTGACCCTTTCTCTATTTGGTGACCCAAATATTTCACTTTCTTCTGACAGAACTGCAACTTGGAGGGGGACACTTTATGTCCATTCCTTCCCAAATGATTCAACAGAGCAATGGTATCGGCTGTGCAGCCACTTTCTGTCTTTGATGCAACCAGTAAGTCGTCAATGTACTGTACTAGGGTTGACTCGAATGGCAACTCTAACTCTTCCAAGTCTTTCTTTAGAACCTGATTGAATATCGACGGTGACTCAGAAAACCCCTGAGGAATTCGACACCAACTGTATACTCTGTCTAGGAATTTGAAACAAAAGAGAAATTGGCTTCCCTCATGAAGAGGCACAGAAAAGAATGCTTGTGACAAATCGATAACTGAGAACCATTCGGCATCGCAAGGGATCTGAAACATTATCACAGCTGGATTCGGTACAACAGGGCAGCATTTGACTATGATGTCATTTATTTTCCTCAAGTCCTGCACAAGTCGGACTTTTCCACTTGGCTTTATTAGTCCCATTATTGGTGAATTACATGGACTACTTAACACTTCTTTCAGTACTCCCTGCTTTACAAATTCATCAATGAGTTGGGCAACTTTCATGAGAGTATCTTGTGGCATGTGGTATTGTGGGGTCTGGGGAAAGATTGCATTGGGCTTTACAGCCACTTTCACCGGTTCCACTCCTTTCATCAATCCCACCTCTTTCCCTGTCATGTCCCACACTTCCTTTCCGACTGTTTCTCGTAATTCTGCTGGGATATCTTCTTCAGTTATCATCGGGAAAAGACAAATCAGAGGATACTCTTCATCGACCGTTTCCATTTCATCCCCCTCTACACTGTCCTCTTCTTCCCCATCACTGCTCGTCTGTATTGTTATCCCTTCGTTTGAACACATGATCGAACAACCCAATTTGCACAACAGGTCTCTCCCTAACAGTGCTATCGGACTTGAGTCACATACCACAAACTGATGTACCCCTTGATAGTTACCGATGCTGACTGGTACCGGATCTGTAATTGGGTTCGTCAGATGTCTGTTTGCTACTCCCACCACTTGAACTGTCCTCCCTGAGAGTGGCAAATTTGGTACTTCACTGCTCTTAACTGTTGAACGCGTGGCTCCCGTGTCCACCAAGAATGAGACACGATGACCCATTACTCTTCCCTCTACGTACGGACCCCTTTGATCAACTTCTAAGGATGCCGCAAGCACACAATCTCCTTCCTCTTCTGAGCTTTCACTCTCCCATACGTTGTTTATTCCACTCTCACTGTGTAATGGGAACTGTTGTACTGTGCCGTTTGTACTCATTACCTGACCCGTTACCTGTGGAGGAACCACCACTTGCTGCTGACTCATTGGTGCCAAAGGTATTTGCATTTGCTGATTAGGTACCATAGGTAACTGCTGTTGCATCGGCTGCATTTGCGTCATCTGCATACGAGGCATCTGCTGCGGCTGCATAGGTTGTAATCCCTGCAATTGATTTATGGTCTGAAAATTTGGGTTTGGACTTCTCATTTTCGGTCCCCTCATTGTCTGAAATGCATTGACATCATTGTTTTGCTGACCAACACCTGCACCTGCACCTTCCTGCACTACCATCGGGCACTCGCGTTTCCAATGACCTACAATTCCGCACACGTGACACGGCATCACCTTCTTCATTGCCTGCACACCCGTCACAACAGTGTTCAAATCCGGACCATTATTCACAAAACCTCCTCTGCCTCTGCCTCTGGCCTGTGGTTGAAACGCCATGTTTCCCTGCAACTGCAACTGCGGCTGCGGTACCTGTTGTTGGAACCCTTGCATCCCTTGCAAACCCTGCAAACCTGTCTGAGCTGCTTTAAGTTGCATCATCATCACCTTCTCTTTCAGCCTTTTCTGTTTCACTTCAATTTCGTCGCTACAGTATTTCGCATAAGTCAAGACCTCATCAATCGGTTTCGACTGCCAGCAAATCAAATGCGACTTTATCATCTGACTTATCTCTGGTCTCAGCCCTTCCACAAATCTGAACACAAAATGAAGCATATCTTTCGCCTCGATCGTTTCCGTGCCACTGTAATTCTTGAACGCCTTCAACAACCTCTCATAGTAACTATGAATCGATTCTTTAGCCTCTTGGGCAGTTCGATCAATCTTCTGCCAATCCACATTTTTCGCGGCAACCTTCGTCTTCAAATGCTCAATCACCTTATAGTACAAGCTCATCACCATAGGTGATGGTGCACCCGTCTCTCTGTCTCTCTCTGGTTCACTTGTCGGCCAACCTACAGCTCTTTTGCAATCCTCCCACAAATCTGCCGGAACCACGATCTCAAAGAGAGTGTTCAGGTCTTCCCAGAGACATTTTGCAAGCTTCACAAACCTATCAGTCTGTTGATACCATTCAATCGGCTTCTCTCTCAGTTTGGGAAAATCATCCGTAAATGACTGAATGTCGCTTCTGTGCCATGGTACATGTATTAATTTTCCACCTGCTGTCTCCCTCATTGGTAACATAGTTACTGTATCACTACTCTGCGGTCTTTTCTCATTGTGCTCTGTAGCACTGTCCCTCCTCTTATCCTTCCTCTTTACCCACCTGCTTTCCCATTTGTCTAAGCACCTCCACACTTGTGCACTCTGCAACAATTCTCTAAGGTGTGCCTTCATGCCTGCTGACCTCATGTGTTCAAAATCTGTGGTCCCAAAATCCAACCTATAGCTCCTGCCCAAGTGTTTCGTCTTGCCTATGTCAATCCCATTTCTGTCCGCTACTTCCTGCAAACTTTTATGTACCTTGTTCACTTCTTTCGTGATCTTTGGACATAGATACCTCAGCTCTTCTTCCGTGTAGGACTCTAACCTATTCACACCCATATTCCCTTCCACCAATTCTTGTGCTTCCATGTTCAGCCTCATCCTATTCAAGTAATCTTCTCCTTTCCCACTGTCTGAACTTTGTGTGGAATTTAGACTGTTGAACCACTGGGTCAGCTGTTGCGCATTTACCCCCATCAGTGTAGCATTCACATCGACTGCCATTGATGGTTGTGGCAACTTTTCAGTATTCGATGTTAAAGGTATTATCAGTGGGGGACTCGACCTCACCAGTGTAGACTGAGCACATATGGGACTAAACTCCATCAAGGATCCAGATCCACTTGGCTGAGCCGCTATCGGAGTTATCCCTGGAGTGTTCTCTATGCACCTCCTCTCTGTCCCATTCTGCAGCATTGGTCCCTGTCTGCTCGTACCTAAGTTAGGCTGGCTATACAGAGGTACCGGTGGACCTACAGTAATGGGTAGTGATATCGCATCTGGATTCTGTCCATTTCCCATATTCTGAGGCATGTTCATCCCCATATTATGGGTCATCATTGCCGGCATGCCCATCTGACTCCCCGTCATCTGAGCATGTGCGTTTCCTCCCTGCATCTGCTTTTGAGGCATCAAAAACTGAGTTGATTCAGCTTGTGTCATTATTGGGTTGTGACCATTCTGTACTCCCCTTACTGTTTGTTCTAGAACCATTCCTCCACTATTGTCACTGCTGTAGTACCCTGGCATCTGCGGTTGATAATTTTCTGCTGGTTTCATTATGGGCACATCTGGATATATTCTCCTAACCTGCGGTATCTGCGGGGTAAACAGTAAACTCGGGTCCTTAGATCCCGATGGCGCTCCTGAACTCTGGGTTTCACTGTTCTGTACCAGTGCCGGAGGGGCAGAACTGGTACTTGGACCTTGTCCATTTTCCGCATAAGGTGGTGGACGGTCGTTCAGCAATTGCATTATTAACTCCTCATCTTCTAACTCCTCTTCTCTTCTCAACTTTTCCTCGTCCTCTCTATCCTTGGGACACTTCCTGTCTGTCTTACAGGTAGCTTTCTTACCTGTCTCTTCTTCTTCCTTAGTAATTGCGGGAAACAATTTTATTCCCTGCAATACATCTGACCTCCACACCTTCTGCGCATTATCCCACCTAGCATCCGCTAGTGTCTTTTCTACCTTCCTCATTCTGGTCTCAAACTTCTTCTGCTGTTGCTGTCTGGCCATTAATTCCCAGATTGCTAGAGCCTCAAACTGTGCCGGCCTTGGAGGCACCTTCATGTCGTACATCGTGAATCTCAAATTCTCTAGGATCCTTATATTGAATGTCCCATGTATCGGGAATGCTACGCTCCCATGTTTCTCTGTCAGTTTGTGCCATTGCTTTAGCCAAAGGCACGGAGCTACCCCCTTTTCCTCCATTACAATATAAGCTGGTGTGCCCTCGGGCGGCGTCTCCTCTCCTACGCTCGCTTTAATGTAAGACTCCCCCTTCATCGCGCTCCTGAATGCTTTAAAGAATTTCATTTTCTCGTCTTTTATTTCACCAAGTTTATAATCAATAGGTCACTTTAATTCCACAAAGTTTGTAATCAATAGGTGACTTTAATTCCCGGAATACTCTTCACCTGCCTTTCCCCTTCCAATCGAGTCCCACGGACTGCGTCCAATCTGTGCGCGACCCTTCTCTGCAACCAACCTATCCCAGCGCGGCTCTTAGTGACGTCACACTCACACACACTGCGGCTGACAAAGCCTCGCGGCTAGTCTTCCTTCACTCACCTCCTCTAGTAACAACTTCTTGCATATATTGCGAGCTACCAAAAAATAAAACAGATCTGTCGGTTTACTACAGGAAGGGTAACACAATTGCTTCAGGACCTTAGGGACCTTTCACTAGCCTCGGGACTTTTCACTAGCCTCTGGCCGCTATTCCGTCTTTCTCAGTCCCCACATTCGCAAGCAAATCTGACCCGCAGACCTACTCTCAACTTGTCAATGATCTGTTCTAGTGCACTTAGAATCTTGTCAAAGCCCGAAGTCGAAGTTTCTTTCACTCCTTAACACACGTACCGACTTGTTGACCACGCCCGATCAACCTACTAAACCGCCCAGACCACAACATGGATCAACATACTCCGGAGTCTCTTGACCTCGCAGGGCCCGTCTCAACAACAACAACCACGTGGACCTTTTTATGCACAAAGCGCCAGACGCACATGAAGTTCGACGACTTCCCTACTCTCACACTCGGAGCCGCACCTCCGTTATCTCTATGAAGTTCGACGACTTCTCTACTTCTACACTCGGAGTCGCACCTCCGCTATCCTCAAAAAGAAAAAAAATCCTCGCAACCTTTTCACACACCCTGCGGCAATAAGCTGTGCAAGCGCAAAACCCTAACTTCACTCATACCATCACTAGTACCGCCAACGCCGAATCCACACCTCCATTCTCTCCATTCGCAAGCTCCGAGATCCCGGGAAAGTCGCGGTGGACCTAGCCCATCATCATTCTGTCAATCAGTTTTATCCAAGAAAAATCTAATCCAACTTCTCGAGTGGGGTCTCAAAATGCGTAACCGTTAATTCAACACCATGTACTCTACTAGTACAGGGTCCCAAAAGACGAAACCATCCTCTGCTACCATCTACTGTTAGAGCAGTCCGCACTAATAAGTTACCTGTGTTTGGACGCTCTTTAGGCCGATGAATCTTTTGACTAAGTGGGAACTCTCTGTACTCTTAATCAATCAATTTCCTGAAATCAATAATCAATAACGAACATAAGCAATACCTTGATCAACATAACACTTAACAATTAATCCAGAATACATTTCGGCGAACCCTGACCTTTCAGTCAGGAATAACCACACCAGTTTATTGCAAAGTTAGTGAATTTATTTCCCTATATTAACAAAGCTAGCACAATATATATGTGTCTCAACACCAAATGATAAACATAAATGAACATTAATAGCTGTCCATAACGTCGAAACAAGTGCAATCTATGAAGCATTTGAATCACAAGGCATTCGATAATAGCAATGCAAATCACTAATATGATAATCTGTAATGAACTAATGGCATACATTTAGTCAGCATAACAAGATCTCAAATTGCATCGTGCGACATATGGAATCCTCATCTAACCCCAAATTAGCATCGGCATGTGGGACTTCATGCAAAAACAATTTAGCAACACAAATTTAGAAAACTCTTAGCTGGGGCTCTTATCAAAATCAGCAGTTGGTTACCTAAAAGAAACACAATGCAATTTTACAATTTCCTTTCATAATTACCAATTCCGATCAGCAATCAATGAAGTCTTCGTCTCACAGGTATCGTTTCTCGGTCAGCATGGGCACCGTTTCGATCGGCATGGGACTGGACAAAGGGGCAGGGGTGAACGGGGCAATCGCCTCACGGCGGCAGGTTAAGGCTACTACTTCATGCAAAGGGACAAATCAAAGTTAAAGTCTCTAGGGCAAGAATCATTAAAGTCTCTTTCTCTCGACTAGAGAAAGCATCAAAGTCTCTCAAAATGACGTCGCAGCAAAGTGGGCCATAATAGCTAAGAAGTCTGCAAAATGGCGGGTATCGAGCTGGTAAAAGGCTACCTTCTTCTCGTGCACCTGGGTTTTATAAACAACAGTTCAAGTCCTGTAGGGTCTCCATTGGAGGGTTCATAGGTTAGCTTCAAATTGTCCAATCAAAACGACAGTTCTCAAGATTTTACTTAAGCATACATTATCCTTGGAGATGGGTACGCAAATCGCAACATTGTCTCCCAATTAGCTCACTTTCAGAGCTTCCATTGTCCGCACCTGCAAGTCGACCTTGAATTAAAGAGAAAATATGCCATGCTGGCACGAAACTTTAAGATAAGCATGTGAACAGTTTCTGTGGAAAAGTACAGCTTCAAGCAGAAATACACGTTTAATAGCACATTGGAAAAATACGAACATCTAAACCGTGAGACCAGGCCACTAGGCCAAAGCCTCCGCTAAAGTAATGCTAAGCTAAGGCATTTCAAACAAGCAAATCGTAGCACACGTTTATGATTATGTCGGATTAGTGCAATTCTAATACACCACGTTATATAAAGCACGCATATAAATGTTGGCAAACTACTCTAAGGGCACATTTTGTCCCCGTACAATCTTTATTAGTTCGGTTAATGTCACACATGATTATTTCAGCACTACGTTTAAGCGTTAATAAATCAAAACCTTCATTTTCTGCTTCATCAATCCCGATGGTGGGAGGACAAGACCCTGAAAAAGAGCAAGGCATTGCCACCCAGTGAACTCCCCAGCAGTATGTTTAAGCACCTCTGAAATTGAAGGGACACAGCCCACTGAACAGAGGGAACTCAATTTGGAATCATCTTCAATGCCATCAGCAAAAAAAGTGGAGTATAAAATCAGACTTTTTTACTACTGGGCATTCATGTTTGCAGGAAAAAAAGTATCAACAGATCAAGCAGATGTGGTAACCAGGCTTAATTCTGAGAAAATTCCCCACCCGGGAGATCGTTCTTTCTCTCTGCAAGAGCCTGAGAGGTTGGACCTCAGCAAGGAGAGCCCAAAGGTTGAAAATGACAGACCAGACTGTTCAAGGTCGATTCTAGACCTGGATTTCAGCGTCTGGGAGGATCCTCCTCCAAGAACTCAGAAAAGGAAGGAGTCCGATTTGTCAGACTTGGGTGGGATTTCTGACCATCCCCTTATAGAACTCATTGATATGGACTCCCTTGAGCGTGACACTAGTATGACACAAGGGAAAACCACTCCTCCCCATGAATCCAGTCAAAAGCACAAAGAAGATTTGTTGTGTACCATCATTTCCCTTAGCCCATTTCAGGATAGTACCCACAAATCCCAGCCCCAAACGGATGTTCCAGCCAATACGTAGGGCTCACTCCTGTCGACATTGGATGTCATGGCAACCACAATAAAGCATCAGGCAGATAAGCAAGATATTCAAGTCGACTTACTCAATATCATGGCCAAATATATTGTGGGTATTGATTCAAAACTACAAGCCCTTAACGATTTGATCCAGAGAGCCAAAAAACAGATTATGTACAACAAGTGGCATGTGGTTGTGCGATCTCAGGGAACAGTTCTCAGATCATCGTCCCCATACTAAATGACAAATTAGTGGAAGTCAGAGCCCAGGCCCTAAGTACAAGGGAAAGACTCCATGTTTTAGAACTCGATGAATCAGGAAAATGTGAAGAAGAAAACATCGTCATGGAAAATCTGTCAAAAGAACCCTTCAATGCATCTTCCCCACAAGCTACGACACAAATGGAGTCCAGAAACTCACTTAGCAGTTCACATGAAGGGGTCGACCACATAGGGAGCCATTGTAAGAATTTAAGTACTATTAGAAAAATTGAGGTGAGTGCCCCCCATAATGCCTCGCAAAGTCCAGTACATTTAAGGTCGCAAAGGAAAGCAAGGAAAAAAGCAAGATTAGTTAAGCACAAAAGTATGTCAATTCTTTACACATTATAAGCAGCCAGCCATCAGTAATGCTAATACTAATGCTTTTTTGCCTTCTGATACCAAACTATCCGCAACGATCGAGGAATGTCCTAGTTCAGGTCAAAATTCTCAAAGTGCTTCTGTATCCTCAGTAACAGAGGGCCAAAGACACAAGGAACAAAGCCCTCTCCTCAGTCAATCAATGGCGGGGAAAAAATAATGTGGCAAAAATGTCATATTCTATCAGTAAGCCGATCAAGAAGAGACCAGTTCCCAAAGAATGTACGCCAGTGAATTCTCCAACAAATACTGAGCCTTGCGGCATAGTAGAACATCAGCATTTAACAACAGAGGATATCAACCAGGAATATGAGAAGGTGGGACAGGCCCAAAGATGGAATGAGAGGAGTTCATCCAGCCCTAGCACGCAGTTAAAATATCTGCTGCAGCATCAACCGGATACAGGTTATAAACGCACGACCCAGAGCAATTAAGTATTTACAAATGTCACATTGGCGGCGTCGCCCACAGAGGCGCATAAACTACTTTTCATCCCCCATTTTAAATTCGAGGGAAATTTTGACACCCTGAATAGAAGAAACATCCTTAAATTGATTGGGGAAATAAGAAGCCTATCCCAGATCTCATTGGTGGACCTGCTCTCTGTTGAATTTAAACCCCATCCACTTGGGAGCGATCGAGAGACCACACTCACCACTTGGTCCACAGCAGACCATGTGCATCAACTAATATCAAATCCAACACTTTTTCATCATGGGGCATTGAACTACGTCACATAAACCGTCCAAGCTACTCAGGCCCACTTCGGGCCCCCAGGAACTGTTATAAATCAGTGGTAAGAGGGGCGATAGGGGCAGATACAATCCCTTTGGCAAGGGAACACTTATCAGTTGTGAAACGCAATGGCAAAACAGGAATAGGCCACATATTCTGGGCCTCCAAAGAATCTCTCCCTTATCCTTTGCAAAAATGTCCCTGACAGCAGTCAAAAGGTCAGGAATCAATGTGCAGTTAGTCCCCATGTCAAAATGTGTTCATGGAACGTCCATGGTATTCAAACGCTTTTACATGATCAAGAAGTACAATGCTTTTTTCAGGCACACAATATTATCCTATTCCAAGAAACCTGGTGCACAGAGCTGATTGCGGTGTCCGGGTACAACACCTCATACATTCCAGCAAGGACCAATAGCAAACACGGCCACGCAAAGTGAGGCCTGGCGACCTTGATTTCCGTGGCCCTCATATGCCAGAAAACATCAATCGATATAGAGTCAAACTGGATCCAGGCAACCAAGATCACATTAGGCAGACCACAGTGCAGCAAAATAGATCTAATCCTTATAAATGTGTATATTCACCCAAAAAAAGCTCTTAGGGGCGGTAAATTGGAAACTCTGGGTGAATTTATCAAAACCATACTGAGATAATACCAGGAGACCACTCTCATCGTTAGTGGTGATATCAATCTTAATCTATTGTCCCCAAAAGAATCAAGGTGCAAACGTCCACAGACATCAGCTAGAAAAACTAGGTCTATCCTTACTAAATGTAAACAGCAAAAAGGACTTTCCAGCATCTATTACCTTTGTAAGTGGGAAAAAAAGTTCAACCATTGATTACATCCTCTGCAAGGGCACTGGTAAAGAATTTTCAAATTAACTGCAGAGTGGAAAGCGATCATTTTCCACAAACATTGGAACTACCATATAAACCTGAGTTGCTACAGCTATCGAATGATTTAATAAGTCCTCCAGAGTTGTTTAATCTTAAGAGATTGAAATGGTGAGAGAAAGGGATAGCATCAGTGATGGTCGAGGTGTTCCAGATGGCTGGTGCCCTGGGAGAAAGAAAAACACTTGCGGATATGCAACAAAAGGGGCCGACCCTCAACGTGGATTGGAACAAAGACTTGGCCATGCTATGTCGCGGCTTGTTGACAAAATTTCCGGCCACCTCTAACTCAAACTTCCAGGGATCGTCCTACTTACACAACAGAGGCCGTGTTAGGCAACCTTGGTTCAACAAACATTTGTGCAGCCAGAAATTACAAATTTCCCGCCACAACCAGGAAATTGGTAAAAGCGATCCAACGGGGAGAAGGTGAAGAAGTTCACATTTTATGGATATTGGAAAAAAAAGTATTGTTGGGCCACAAAAAGAAGTTATCAGGAACATACATGGTCCAAATTATTATGAGCAAGCCGAATGTCAAACAGCAGGCTCTTTTGGGGGTTGGTGAACGATCTGGCAGTAGGGAAAAGCAGACATCACAATTGTGTGATAACTCGAGCAGCCTGGGTGAGCCATGTCAGTAGTTTGTATGGGCTGACAACCAATCCGTCAAAAGGCAGAGCCAGGCTTCTTCCCACAGTGATTGGATCCAAACTATCAACCAGCAATAATCAATTACTAAATCCTCAAGCCGAGGGAAGGATCTTAGACACCGCCGACAAGGAGGATCAAAAGCAAGTTTGGAAGCTAGAACAACTAGTTGGTTTGATTAAGAAATTTAAGTCCGAAGGGGCAGCTTGACCATATAGACTTCCGAATGCAATCTTCAAAGCTGACCCAGTATATTGGGCACAATACTTTCTGCCACTTTTCAACTCTATTGCCCACTTTAACCGGATCCCAGAATCTTGGAGAGGCAGTATAATACATACCATCTATAAAAGTGGAACCCCACTCTCCCTTCAAATTATAGGCTGATAGCCCTCACTGATGTAGAAGCCAAGCTATACGGCTCATGTTTGCTGCAGAATCTTCAAGCCTGGGCTGATGAAAACAAGCTACTCCAGAGGTTTCAAACAGGATTTAGGGCAGGCATGGAAACGTCCTCAAATTTAATTGCACTTTCCCTTAAAGTAGAAAAAGCCAGTTGTAAGAAGCTGGGCCTCTATGCTTGTTTTATTGACCTCAAATCGGCCTTTGACCAGGTTCCCAGGGAAAGGTTGTGGGCTAAGCTGGCTAAATGGGGCATTCCCAACAACCTACTGATGGCCAATATAGATCGCTACACAGATACCTGGGTCCAGATTAAAATCGGAGACCATTCAAGACTAGCAAATAGAATACCCACAAAATCTGGCCTAAAGCAAGGTTGTGTTCTGGCAACAATTTTTTTTCATCTATACCTGGCAGACCTTGCTGGCATGTTAGCACAAGTGAATAGTCTTCCCCAGGCACTGGGTTCAGAGAAAATTGGGTGATTACAATATGCAGATGATATCGTCCTGCTGAGCCATACCCCCTAAGGTTTACAATGAATTTTATCAGCATTTAACATCTTTATGGCCGAGCAAGGTCTAGAAATCTGGACAAAACTAAACTGAAAGGTTCCTTGGGGCAAATTATAAACAATTCAATTGGTTCTTGGGAGAGAAAAAAGTGGAGATGATGCAGTCGTACAAATATCTGGGAGTCCATCTTGAACCACGCCTGAAATGGAAATGCCAATTACAGTCAATCAAGGCAAAGGCCAACTCACTAACATATAGCTTTAACCTGCTCAAAAATAAGCTGGATTGCTCCAACTTGTCCCATTTATTAAAAATCATGTCTGCACAGCTGCTTCCAGCCATCTCCTACGGGTCTGAAATACTGAAGGGCCGTGAGATCGATACTCTGAATCAAAGTCAGATTAAATCATACAAGGCCGTTTTTAACATCCCAAAAAGTGCCTCCCCGGCACAGGTTAGACTTGAGATGGCCTTAAAAAAATCAAAGTTTCCAGCGACATGGCGCCTTCCTCAAAACATCATGGAAGTTGCATGTTGCAGAGGATTCTTCCATACTCTACTCCTGCTGGAAAGAAGTGCAGGCACAGCAACTTGGTAATATGAAAGGAAGATGGGGAAGCTACCTAAGCCAGGTTGTCATTAACCTGGGAATGGAAGAAGTCTGGAAACGTAACATTGGGAAGACCAAATTTAACAGATTAGTTAACATTACTATTCGCTCACTCTCGCTTATCACAGGTAAAACCAGTCTGGCCAAAAGACGGCATGCCTGGGCAATCCTGGGGTCCTACTCGACATTGTCCCCAGAGAGGTACTTGGCCGTCCACTTTTCTGCTCACACCAAACATCAATTCCTGTTATACCGTATGGGTTTCTTCGACACCAAAGAAGATCGTTCCTCCTGGAAAGGCAAGCATATCGACCAAAACTACCGCCTATGCGGCTATAATCAAGAATCTTTCCTGCATGCCTTTTGTATTTGTCCCGCTATTAGGTCCGGAAAGAAGAAAATTGTTAAAACATGATTTTATAGCTAATATCCGCTCATGTAGACCGGCGGTAATCATCTGGCTCAACGGCGAGTCAGTCTCATTTTGCTGTAAGGGGGTAAAAGTTTTACAACTGCTCCGTAAGAAATTGAATAAAGCGGACTCTGAAAAATTGCTGCAGGTTAGTTCTTAAAGATTGAACTCAAACATTTAGGCCCTCATTACAACCCTGGTGGTCGGTGGTAAAGCGGCAGTAAAACCGCCGACAGGCCGGCAGAAAAAAAATGGAATCATGACCATGATGGAAACATAGACAGCCACTTTAACACTCCGACCGCCACAGCGGTACAACAAACAGCATGGCGATCATCGCCACCAGACAGGCGGAAGACAATGTACCGCCCACACTATTATGACAGGCCAATCCGCCACCTTTTCCGGGGCGGATTCAACGCGAACAAAAACACGGTGGAAACAGGACTTGGAAGGGAAAACACTCACCTCTACATACCCCACGAGGAACCCGGACGCCATGGAGCCTGAACTCCAAATACTCCCTGCGATAGTCTTCCTGCTCCTTTACCAGGAGCACGACCGACGGTGGCGATGACCACAGTGAGTACTGCACCTACAACACAGGGGAGGGGGGAGGGAAAAGAGAGTGACACACACAAACACGCAACACCCCCACCCTCACCCACAACACACACACACCAATACATGCTGAAACATTACATTTAAACCCCCCCAAGCCCACCCTGGAAGAACGCAATGACAAAAGGAAATGATTTGAACGATTGTAATCATGTAAAATCCATTAGTCAAACCTTTTATATACACAATAAACAAATATGTACACCAAGAATTCAAGTCCAGGTACTGCACCTATATAGTCCGTGGACCACTGGGCCCAAAATGCATGGGCTCTCCAGTGGGTGGTTTGCCCACTGCTTTATCCTGGGGAGTGCAAAGCCACAGTCTCTCAAGTCTCTCCAGTGGGTGGTTTGCCCACTGCTTTCTCCTGGAGAGTGCAAAGCCACTGTCTCTCAAGTCTCTCCAGTGGGTGGTTTGCCCACTGCTTCATCCTGGGGATTGCAAAGCCACGGTCTCTCAGGTGGATGCCTTTCTCCACTGGTTCTGGAGGGGGCTTGGTGCCCAGAGTGCTTCATCCTGCCAAGGACCGAGGTAGTGGATGTGATTCTCCACTGGTTCTGGAGGGGGCCTTGTGCCCACAGTGCTTCATCCTGCCAAGGACTGAGGTAGTGGATGTGATTCTCCACTGGTTCTGGAGGGGGGCCTTGTGCCCGGAGTGCTTCATTCTGCCAAGGACTGAGGTAGTGGATGTGACACTCCACTGATGGTGGGACAACATCGAAGCTGCCCAGGCCCCTGGAACTGACCACCAACCTCGTACGAATTACCAGTGGGGATGGCAGCCATGTCTGCGGTGGTGGCGGCACTGGCTCAGGATGTCGCGTGGCCGCTGGCGGTGCTTGTGGCGGGGTCAGTAGCGACGGTGCTTGCGGCGGTCATTGGGGCGACGGCGGTGCTTGTGGTGGTCATCAGGCCGGCGGTGCTGGTGGCAGCCTCACTGACTCTGCTGCAGGTGGCTGGCTCACTGACTGTGCTGCAGGTGGCTGGCTCACTGGCTGGCTCACTGACTGTGCTGCAGGTGGCTGGCTCACTGGCTGGCTCACTGACTGTGCTGCAGGTGGCTGGCTCACTGACTGTGCTGCAGGTGGCTGGCTCACTGACTGTGCTGCAGGTGGCTGGCTCACTGACTGTGCTGCTGGTGGCTGGCTCACTGACTGTGCTGCTGGTGGCTGGCTCACTGACTGCCGTGCTGGAGGCTGGCTCACTGACTGCCGTGCTGGAGGCTGGCTCACTGACTGCCGTGCTGGTGGCTGGCTCACTGACTGCCGTGCTGGTGGCTGGCTCACTGACTGCCGTGCTGGTGGCTGGCTCACTGACTGCCGTGCTGGTGGCTGGCTCACTGACTGCCGTGCTGGTGGCTGGCTCACTGACCGCGGTGCTGCTGAAGGGCACATTGTCTGCGCTGCTGGTGAAGGGCTCAGTATCTGGGGTGCTGGCGGCGGTGTCTGTGGCGGCGGTGCATGTGGCGGTGCCAGTGGCGGTCTTGTCCACCGTACAGGTTGGCAGCGATGTTGAATTGCCTTTCTTTTTCAGGCCCTTCCCCACCTTGGATGGTGGCGCAGCTGTCTTGCCACTCCCAACTATTGTCTTGGCTGAGCCCTTGGTGGCAGGTGTTTTGGCCTTCTCTCTCCGGGATGTGGGCAACTTCTTCTGTTTTGGAGGTGGGGGACTGTCCTTGGACTCGCTCCTTGGGACTGGCAGCCCTGTTGCTTGGAGCACTCCAGAATCTGGATATTGCTGGCACCACTGTGCCCCGTGATGTGGTGGCTGAGGTGCTGGGTTGGGACCCGGAAAGGCGGGCCCTAGGGGACGGACGGGAGGGAGGTGTAGGGAAGAGGTCAACATTTGAGAGAAAGTTTTTTTTTTTGACACACTGGGACGGGTAGATGGAGGGGGTTTGGGAGTGGAGGAAGAGGTAGTGGTTGTAGGAGGTGTTCGTATGCTGACTTTGGGTGAAGGTGCATGGGCTGGAGGCTGTCGTGAGGTGGATGGCTGTTGGGTGGGTGTGTGACTGCGTTTGTGTAGTTTGGGAGGAGGGCTCACAGGCACACTGGGAGAGGACACGGGGGATGTGTGAATGGTAGTGGGGTGGTGAGTGCACATGAGCGGTGTGTGGTGATGGTTGTGCTGGTGATGGAGGTAGTGGCTGGAGATATAATGCATGCAGGTGTGAGTGGAGACGTGACAGGGAGGGAGGAGGGAGACGTAGAGGAGGGGGACACAGTGGAGGCAGAGGATGTTGGTATGTGTGCATGGGTATGATGCTTGTGTGAGTGCTTGTGGGATGTGTACTGCTCATGTTTGCCAGAGCCACCCTTGTGTGTTGAGGTGTGTGCATGCTGGTCTGATGGTGTGTTTGGGATAGGCTGAGGTACTAGGGATTGGGTCTGGGTGGAGGAAGTTGGAGGGGGGAGGCTGGACACAGGGACAATGGCTGCCATCAGTGCGGAGGCCAGAGCCTGAAATGCTCGCTGTTGGGCTGCCTGGTCAGAATGAATGCCCTCCAGGTATGCATTTGTCTGTTGCAACTGCCTCTCTACACCCTGGATGGCATTCAGAATGGTAGACTGCCCAACAGTGAGGGATCTCAGGAGGTCAATAGCTTCCTCACTGAGAGCAGCAGGGCTGACTGGGGCAGGGCCTGAGGTGCCTGGGGCGAAGGAGATGCCCTCCCTCCTGGGTGAGCGGCCACGGGACACACACTGAGGGGCTGCTGGGAGGGCAGTGCTGGTAGGGGGGGTGGCGGCTGTACCTGTAGATGCGGTGGGCACAGAGGGGCCCACCACCGCAAGGGAGCTCCCATCAGTGGAAGACTCGGTGTCGCTGGTCTCAGCTCCTGTCCCCGCCGTGGAGCTCCCCTCGCCCTCCGTCCCACTGGTGAATTCAGACTCCGTTGTCTGGCCCTCCAGGGCCATGTGGGATGCAGCTCCCTCCTGCTCCGGTGGCGCAGCTCCTCCGCCTGATGATGCTAATGCACACAAGAACATGGAGACCACAAAAAGAAAGACATGTTCAGTGCATACAATACCACTACCGTCGGCGGACACTACAGACACAGCAGCACTCTGCACTACGCCATGCACTTAGAGTTTCCTAATTAATCACAGGGACATAGGGTACAATGCCTATGCCCGATTGCTGCACACATGGAAGTCACAGGAGCCTGATTAGGTGTAGATGGCTCTTAGCACTGGTGGGGATGGGGTGCCACTTAGCCTGCCTCACAAATGGTCCTTACCTACAAAGCTTGCCCTAGCCGAGGGGAACCCACTGCCCACCTCCCCCACCCAGACACCTCCAATGCATGCAGTGTCAGCTGAATGAGAGTGTACTCACCCCCTTGTAGCTGCTGTGATGCCCTCAAGCACCCATCCAACTCTGGATACGCCACAGCCAGGAGCCGGAGCATCAGGGGGGTCATGGTGCGACGGGCACCCCTCCCACGTTGGGAGGCCCTCCCCAGCTGGGCCTCCGCCGTCTTCTTGCTCCAGCGGCAAAGGTCCTCCCATCTTTTACAGCAGTGGGTGCTCCATCTGTGGTGGACCCCCAGGGTCCGGACGTCCTTGGAGATGGCACGCCAAATATCCTTCTTTTGGTGGGCGCTGACCTAGAGGAATAGTACAGGGGAAAATGTAAAACTGTTACCGTCCGGACCGTCACAGTTAGTCATTGTCCCATGTTCCCACCCTTGCCCTGACGCACATACACTCATTGTCCGATCATGCAGGCCTCATCTCCCCCCCGTATCTTCCATCCACACCACTCCAAATAGGCATTGCCCATACAGCATGCTCACAGTGTACTCACCTGTTTGTCTGGAGGACCATAGAGTAGCGTGTACTGGGGGAGGACCTCATCCACTAGTTTATCCAACTCCTCTGATGTGAAGGCAGGAGCCCTTTCCTCAGACACATGAGCACTCGTCGCTTCCATACTGAGGTCACAGCAACACTTGCAGTGTAGGTCCTCTCCTGTCGAAGATCAGGTATCAAGTGAGTGAACAGAGAGAAAATGGCGGTCACGTTTGCGGCGGTGCGTACTGTCACCGCCGGCATACATCGTCATTGGCTCCTGGAACCCATAGGGCCCAATGTTAACCAATGAAGGATTGCGCTGCGGTCTTCGACCGCCTACCGTGACGGTGTACAATGCCAGCGCAGTTACCTCATATCCCCTTGTCCCACATTACAGGACAGGCAGCCGCCATTTCAGGGGGCCACATGGCATCAATTTTTAATGCGTCTTGCATATACACAGAGACAGGCACATAGCGTATTGACAAATGTGTGCAATAAAATGATTTTTCACTACCTCAATGTTGGCTGACTCTGTGCTCGCTGTTCTCATCCATAGGGCACGTCCGCTGGGGCAGGTGAGGAGATGGCGGCATCCTCCGGTGTACAGACCGCTGGTGGACCTGTCGACAATGGAAGAGACATGTAATGGTCACCTACAGACTTGATCGTGCCACAATCCAGGAACTGTGTGCCCAGTTGGAGCCAGACCTGATGTCAGCTATCCGCCATCCCACAGGAATCCCCCCTCTAGTGCAGGTCCTGTCATTACTCCATTTCCTGGCAAGTGGGTCTTTTCAAACAACAGTGGCCATAGCATCAGTGATGTCCCAGCCTCTGACCTCCAACGTGTTGTCCAGAGTGTTATCTGCCCTGCTGAAACACATGCGCAGCTACATCGTGTTCCCTCAGGTTGAGGATTTGCCTACAGTGAACGGTGACTTCTATGCCCTGGGACATATCCCCAACATCATAGGTGCCATTGATGGGACACATGTGGCCTTGGTCCCCCCCGCAGGAGTGAACAGGTGTACAGAAACAGGAAGAGCTACCATTCAATGAATGTGCAGATGGTGTGTTTGGCCGACCAGTACATCTCCCATGTGAACGCCAAGTTTCCTGGCTCAGTGCATGACGCTTACATTCTGAAGAATAGCAGCATCCCTTACGTGATGGGGCAAGTCCACAGGCACTGTGTGGCTAATAGGTGAGGACAAGGACCCTATACCCTGTGAATAGTTGTCGGGGTCTGGCGTTGTCTCTAAGGGATAAGGTGTGTCTAACTGTTGTCCCTAGACATTTTCAGGTGACTCTGGTTACCCCAACCTGTCATGGCTACTGACCCAGTGAGAAATCCCAGGACAAGGGCAGAGGAACGCTACAATGAGGCACGTGGGTGAACTAGTAGAGTGATAGAAAGGACCTTCGGCCTCCTGAATGCCAGGTTCCGGTGCCTCCATATGACAGGTGGTTCCCTATACTATTCACCAAAGAAGGTGTGCTAGATCATCGTGGCTTGCTGTATGCTGCACAACTTGGCTTTGCGACAACAGGTGGCTTTTCTGCAGGAGGATGGTCCAGAAGGTCTTGTGGCAGCTGTGGAGCCTGTGGACAGTGAAGAAGAGGAGGCAGAAGAAGAGGACATAGACAACAGAAACAGCGTGATCCAGCAATACTTCCAGTGAGACACAGGTAAAAAGACATCACTGCCTCCTACATCTGATAAAATTGTTAGACCTATCATCTGTCTGTCACTTTCACCCAGTGTATGGACCCTGAATTGTCACTTTGCCTTTCCATTTCACAGATGTGGCTCCCACTGTGTGACCTCTGGTATGTTACCTCATGGACTAGAGCTGTGTGACATAGGTACGTTGGCAATAGAATGGACATTGCTATTTTCCTCAGTTATTGCAAATACACATTTGTGAAAGCACAGACTGACTCCAGATTGTTTTGTGATTCAAGGGTGTTTATTTAAGTGCTAAATAGTGGAGGGGGTTGTAAAATGGTTAGGGGTGATGGTGGAGGAATGTCCATGGCAGAGTCCAGTTATTAGTCTCACAGGTGCATTGCCCAAAGGGGCATAGGAAGTGGAGCTAGGGAAGTTTAAGGATGCACAGGGTGACAAAGTGGGACAGAAGGTTGATATTCAGGGTGGTCTCATTTCTTGGCGGGGTCTTGGCATTGTTCTCTGTCTTTGTCCTGGATCTCAGGGACTGCTTGCGGGGTGGTTCTCCATCTGCAGGGGGTGGGATGCTGGTGTCATGGTCCTGTGGCGGTGCCTCCGGTCCACTAGCGCCGGCGGAGGTGGTGGGCAGTTCCTCGTCCAGGCTAGTGTCAGGGGCCCCTTGTTGTGCCACAGTGTCCCTCCTGGTGTTCACAAGGTCCTAAAGCACCCCTACAATGGTGCCCAGGGTGGTATTGATGGACTGGAGTTCCTCCTTGAACCCCAAATACTGTTCCTCCTGCAGCCGCTGGGTCTCCTGAAACTTGGCCAGTACTGTTGCCATCGTCTCCTGGGAATGATGGTACGCTCCCATGATGTTGGAGAGGGCTTCGTGGAGAGTGGGTTCCCTGGGCCTGTCCTCCCCCTGTTGCACAGCAGACCTCCCAGTTCCCCGGTTTTCTGGGCCTCTGTCCCCTGAACCGTGTGCCCACTGCCACTGCCCCCAGGTCCCTGCTGTTCTTGGGTTTGTGGGTTTGTCAGGGTTCCCTGTAGTGGTGGACACACTGCTGCTTGACGTGTCCTGGGGACAGAGGTATGGGCCCGCTGGGTGGGTGATGTGCTGGTGTTTCCTGAGGGGGGAGGCTCTGTGGTGGCCTGTAACTGTGTCAGGGTAACCGACTGTCCCGAGGTACCAGATGGGCCAGGCTGGTCATCTAGATCCAGTTGGACAGAGCTGCTATCATCACTGTGGGCCTCTTCTGTGGGGGGGGGGGGGGTGGACATGTCTGGAACCTCCTGTCCGGTGACATTGGGTAGGGGTCCTGCAGGGGTGTAAAGGCATGATTATTGCATCTGTGTGTGCCATGGTGTGCAATGGGTGGGTGACCCTGCACCCCAGGAGATGGGAGTCCACCGCCAGTCCTCTGAACTGCAAAGTGGTGTCTTGAGACCACGGAATGCACCTTCCCCCGTAGGTCGTTCCACCTCTTCCTGATGTCATCCCGTGTTCTTGGATGCTGTCCCACTGCGTTGACCCTGTCCACGATTCTGCGCCATAGCTCCATCTTCCTAGCTATGGAGGTGTGCTGCACCTGTGATCCAAATAGCTGTGGCTCTACCCGGATGATTTCCTCCACCATGACCCTGAGCTCCTTCCAGAAAACCTGGGGTGTCTTTGCGGTGCCATGAGGTGGTGTGGGTGATGTGTGAGGTGGTGTGTGTTATGTGTGAGGGGATGTGTTTGTGTTTGTGTGTGTGTGTGTGTGATGTGCGTGGATGTTGTGTGGGTGATGGTGTTGAGTGCCTGTGGATGCTAGTTTGTTGATGGTGGTGTCTCTCTCTGGCCTTCTGTCGCAATTCTGGCCGTAAGGGATTGTGGGTGATGTGGGTATGTGTTTTATATTGTATTGGGTGTGTGGGAGTGGTGTGTGTATGTGTATCAGGTGTGTGTATTTCGAATTGTCCAATGTGGTTGTGTTTTGTAAATGTGTGTGTATTTTGAGCACAGCGGTGTGTTCAGCCAATAGTTTACCGCAGTTGAAAGACCGCCGCGTGGATTCGTGGGTCGTGATAGTGTGGGCGTATTCCTGTTGGCGTGACGGTGGAGGCTTTGTTATCGCCAGTTTATCACTGACCTTTGGTGTGGCGAACTTGTGTAGGTGTCTAGATTTTGGCGGATTCCAAGCTGTGGGTTGTAATAGCTGTAGCGGAATTCCGTGGCCGCAGTGGTGTGTTGGCGGTCTTCTGCACGGCGGTAAGCGGGATTTACCACCAATGTTGTAATGAGGGCCTTCTTTTGGTTAGAAATGATTTCTAGCTGTTTTAGCTTTTTATCAAGAGTTAATTTTATATTTGTAGAATGTTGCTTTTATATTGCAATGGTTTTTATTAATCGAGCAATAAATCTGAAATCACTAAAAAAGAAAATCACCATCAAGTCACAGGTTCAGATCATGACCGTTTTCCTCAGCTACTTATCCTTCCCTTGATAAAAGGAGCACCACTGAGATAGGTGACAGTACACATCTGACATCGGCCCCCACTTCAGCAGTGATCAAGCACTTTACAAAATAGACATTTTGTAATTCCATTAAAAATGTTCATCTGCCTGATCATGATTCTCCTGGCTGCCTTGTTAAGTTATCTGAGCCTCCACCTATAACACAGTGACTAGCCATTCATATGTGCCCTTCCTATTTTTTTCCCCATCACTCCAAAAGTGTGAACTTGTGCAGAACTGCTTCTGAAGTAAAGGGTCCGCACCTTCAGAGTGACAAGGTAACATCTGACTGTCATGCATGCACTTGTTTGTTGTTTGGAGCATTGATGCACCAGCACACTGCAAAAGGCAAAGGGGCAGAAAACATCATTCAACTTTCCATGATGCTGCAAAGCCAATGAGAGAGCTTGTGTCACAGTGGAGGGCCTGTAACAATCAGTCATCATGGGGTTCAAGCTACATGGTGATAGGAAGTATTACAGGAACTGAGGTGTCAGTCGACACAAGGTCTGCCAGGCAGCAGGAGATAAGTGAGGCATTGCAATCCAAATGGCAGCCGAAGCTGAACTGAATAGTTGGGTGAGTATATAATAAGACTTGAATGCTGCTGGTATGTGTGTGCAGACAAGTACACATTCTTCAATAGTTTAAGGAGCTTCATCCGCTGCCAATTAAAGAGAAGCTATGGTTTGAATATCTCACATTGGCTCATAGAGCCTTCTATCAGGTTGGCCTTCTTTATTTGGCCAATAGACCCACACCATATCATCCTGTGGGAAATCTCTGCTCCTCTGGCTCGATGCTGGCAGTGGTTCCCTGAATCGGAAGGAAAAGATTGGGTGGCACTTCTTTCTCCTTTTTTGCTGCCATGGCTTGGAGTGCCCTTCCCTTGAATTTACGGGCAGTGAAGGGTGAGCATTGTTTCAGACGCAATCTTAAAACATGGTTGTTTCAATTGTCAGTAGGCTGCCTTCTGTGCTTATTGTCAACTATTCTGCCTAGCACTAGAACACTCTTGAGTAGCTGTGTGCTTTACAAATCCTTTTTGATTGATTGACTGACGTGTGCGTTTGCATGCATGAGGGAGATAATATGATGTATCCATCCTTCCTTTGCCTGTTGGTGCCCACTCCTGCTATAATGGAGACCTTAAAAGAAATAATGGTAATGCATGTTATATCATGGGCATCCATGACATGATGGTGTCTTCCCTTATTAGATTGCTGGTCCTGGTATACGTGTGACAATTCTTGTCATACTATGGGCACACAAGTTCAGAACCAAGGGCATAATACTGGATATGATATATTATGGTCGTTCGTTGCATGACGCAGTGATAATACTATCAGTTATACTACTGGACATTATATATTATGGGCATCCTTTGCATAACAAAGTGATAAATGGGCATGCAAGATAGAATATAGTCATGTGTCACAGTAGTATGTATGTGCCCTTTATGAAAGTCGCACGCTGCTGTGGTGGCACCAAACATGCATTATAATTGAAAATGAAAAACGTGGTATTGAAGGAAGCAGTCACTTTTTTCATGTACTGATAAACTTTTGTTTTGGTAAATTAACTTTTTTGCCAAATTGAACAGCTTGCATTTGATTTCAAAATGCATTCATTTGTATATGTCATACATTGAAAAGGTGATGTTTCGAGTCAAGATGATTGCAGTTCTAAATATATATACACATCAACTGGAATGAGACACGGATTGCTTATGCTCGTGACTGTGTCTTTGTTTTTTAGAAGAGAGAGAGAGTCAGAGAGAGAAAGTGTGTGTGTGTGTGGTGCGTTTTTGTGTAGTTTAATATGCAATTTATTAGCACTGTGGAGTATGGGGACAGTACTGACTCATAAGAGGTAACGCCTCGAGTGGGTCATGATGCCCCTCCCTTCCCTCAACCATGGTAATAAATAGCATATCATAATTTGCATATTTGCATATATTGGTCTGTAATGTACTGATAAGTGCAAGCTTTCTTCAGAATAATAACTGTGATTGCTGATGGACATTGGCATGGATTTGTGGAGATGTGTGGGCACTGGCAATGCTTGGTCAGTACAGGGTTTTCACATATATATCCAGGAGCGCTGTTCCATTGGTGCAGCAGGTGCAGTGGCACCAGGGCTCACAAGTCCTGGACATCCACTGAATCCTAATTATTGCTGTATCTAATAATTGAAATAGCAGACAGAAGGGGCATTTTTTACCTTGCACTATGAACTAGGAACCATGACACACTAGCTATGATGCTGGACCTATTAGTGGTTACTGATTTGGTCCTACAACATACATTGGAACTTAGCTTGGAGCTGGCAATAATGTATAGCAGTTCCAAACATTTTGTCAAATAAGAACTGATATTAAACCATAGATAGCATACACTGCGACATTTGGCCCAAAATTGTTTTAAAACAGACTATATGACCTGTATTTTTCTCTTGTGTTCCTTGATGTACTAATTCGTATTCTGACCTATAAAGTTATCTTTTAATTTATCCAGCTTTCATCAGTGTTACTGATCTACTGTATTTTGAAATTTACAATTGGCAACAGTCTTTTAAAACAATCCCCAGGGGACGAATCTCCAAATCATCTGTGAAGTTTTATTTATATTGTACCCCATTTCTATTAAGTTGAGTATTCCAGTGTGATTTGTGACGTTCCATATAGCCCGACAAAAAAAATCCTAACACCATGGAAATCTGTCTTTATCCTGACCAAGCTTACTGGCCCATCATGATTTATGAACAACACTGGGTGTTAATGTTTCCATCTGTTCCTTTAGGGAACCTAATACCATTCTTGCAAAGATGTCTTTAAGTTTAGTTTTGACTTACATGCTGTAAAACACACCATTTGTCACAGTTAGTGCAACACTTCTCCAAACAATGCCACATCCAACTTGCCCGTTTTTCCCCTAAACTCTTCTTTGTAATTGTTGGGGGGGCTGTGCCTCCCCAAATACATACTGCTGGCTACAGTCCTGGAGGTAGCTATCCCTTATCCAGTCAATGATGTTTAACATCCATCTGTGGAGGTTGGTCTGGTGGTGGAAGGTCTTCAGACAGTGAGAGGATGAGCTGGGTGTAATTCACATAGGAAACGGTGTGATCTGATGAGGTTGGCCGGGGTGGGTCATATAAGTGTTGAAGATGGTGGGGCTGAGGGATGAACCTTGGGGTATGCTGCAGAAGATTTTCCTGGGTTCAGAGGTGAACGGTGGGAGACCAGTTATCTGAGTTCTGCCGGTGAGGAATGAGGTAATCCATTATAGGTCATGTCCCTGGGTTCCGATGTGATGGAGTCTGTTGATCAAGATGTGGTGGGAGACGGAGGCTGATAGGTCCAGGAGGATGAGGGCTGCCATTTTTTTCTTCAGTCCAGGAAGGCCCTGATGTTGTTGGTTGCTGTGATTAGGGCTGGCTTGGATCAGTAGCTCACACTTGTTTACTGTTCCTGGTGTATTTCTGCAGCATCAGATCTGTTAACTAAACTAGAAATAGATGTCTTTGAGAAGTTGCCAGAGGTTGTAGCCGCTACTCCTGGCTTGCCTTAGCTACCCCTGGCACAACGCTGGTGACTCCTACCTCAGTGGAAGCAGAGATGCAATGGAAAGAGAAGACAAGCATGACAGTTTGAGAATCCTACTCACTTTCTACAGTCCACCCTTTTGTTCGAGACCACTCTTTTGCCCTCTTGTCCTTTCTCTTAACTTTCATTATTTGTTTGTATGTTGCAACATTTCACAAAGTGTTTGTCTCCCCTTCTTAAGGGGTGCTGCTTTGTTCTGAAAATTGTATACTTTCACTGCTTATTTCAGGACTTCATAAATACTGCTGCCTAATCACAGACCATTAAATGGCCCCCTGTTATTATTTACTATACAAATAAAACAGGAAGAAACAATTAAAGCCCGCTGGTCTGAGGATTGGAAGAGGAGGAAGTGTCACCGTTCTGAGGTGTCTCCACTTCTTGAGGATATTCTGACATGAAGTAAAGTGAAAATAAAGGGTGTGGCGACTGTATTCAAATAGTGAAGAATGACTACATATAAATCAATTACATAGGACCAGATTTACTAAGGTTTTTTTACAGATGCAAAATAATGCAAAATGGTACATATTATTTACTATCAAGCACAAAAGGTATTTTCTGCTGTAATGGTGCCTTTCCTCAGAAAACAAACTGTGTTGCATAAAATAGGTGTTGCTGGTGAGAATCAGCACAAACACCCATTGGTTTTGAAACAATGGGCCTCATTTTGAATTTGGCGGTCTTTAGACTGCCAAACTTGCAGTTGTGATTGAACCGCCAGAAGACCGTGGCCACCACCAGGATCATTGATCCTGACAGGGTGGCGGCGGTCAAAGTCGTGGTCAGCCACGGCAGTGCCAATGGCAACACAGCTGTGCTGATCCCGACTTTGTTTTCCGCCAGCTTTTCCATGGCAGATTTACCGCCATGGAAAAGCTAGTGGAAAGCCAGTGCTGGGGGCCACTGGGAGGGGCCTCTGCACTGCACATGCCCATGGCCTCTGGCAGCCCCCCTGCCAAAAGCCCTCCTGCCAGACGCCCCTCTGCCCGCACTCTCGGAATGCAGACTGTCTGCTATGCAGACAGTGCACATTCTGAGGGTGCTGGTGTATGTCACATTGGCCTCAGCTCCCTTAGAGGCCAATGCTGTTGCACTGTTTCCTCCGTGTTGACTGGTGGAAAAGACTTGATATGATGTTTCTGTCTGTCAGCTCAGTGGAAACATCGTAATATGACGGGGGTGAGGCCCAATGTCTAATCTACTAGGAAAGCCAGGGCTTTGCATCAAAGACTACTGCCTAATTGAAGTTGGAGTAAACAAGGGGACATGTATTCCTGTGTTCAGAAACACAGACATTGTATTTATGCTGTAGTGTACAATAGTTTGAAGTATATTGCAATAACGTTTTCACGTTTTTAAGTGCCTTTTGTTGAAACTATTGTCTAACAATGTAGCATCTACAAAATTAACTCATCAGAACAGAGTTCTTCACTGTTTAAAAGTGAATTTCCTTTCGCAGTGACTGTGTGGAACATGATGGTTTTGAAACATAATTAGACAAGTACAAGTTGAAGACAAACAGGGAAACTAGAGTGTTATAGGAGCCAGTATGGAGCAAAAGAAGCAAGTACGAGGCAAAAAGGGGCAAGAAAAGTACAAGTAACAGAAGTGGGGCTAAAAAGGCAGGCAGGGCCATGGATAATGTGCAAGGTTGGATGCTGTTATATTTTGTGGCCCAAGTCATTGTATGCTTGATCATCATTCATGGAGGTGTTTTCTGTAGAAGATGCCAGGGCTACCTTGCACAATAGGCTAGGTTTTTGTTTTAGGAGCAGCAGTAGAACTTTAACTACTGCTGCCCTTTCTGTATCCATTCTGTAACTGTGTTGAAAGGTTACACCTCAGTTACCCATACCCATGATTTGCTTATTTGATGACTGATGTAGTAGTTGTCTGTACATTTGAAGCTGTGTAGACACCCTACACAGTTGTCTTGGCACAGAATCTTCTGTTAGATTCTTGCTCTGGAGGGTGTATTTGGGCATTTGGTGCAGTGCCTGCTCACTTGTGATGATGCCTAGCCAGTGGAATCTGTGCCTTATCCTCTGATCACCTGTCTAGGAATTTGATGATGTGTCTTGGCATTTGAATCTTCCCTGAGCATATGTCTAGTGAGGCATGTGCTGGCTGCATCAGCAGAGATGATTGCTACAACCATCAAAGCAACATGATAGTTGAAAAATGGCTGCACACATGGTATTTGATAGTACTACCTTCATTCATATACAACTAGTAGTTTGAATCGACCTTTGTCTGCTTTTACTATTTTTACACATCTTGTGCAGTCTTACACTTGTTGTAGGAGGTGTAATGACAATGGTGGCACTTCCTGATATGCCACTGACTGAAAGGTTTTGCAAAAACAAGGATGACCCTTCCTCCATGGGAACCAGGGCTGAATATTTGTTACAATGACAACTGCAACCGAGCTTACATATATAGCTCCCTCAAACAATACAAAGTTGAAGATATAAGGTGAATTTCCCCAAGCAGCAAAAACTAAATTCGCCAAACTTTACAAAGAAATCTTGAACAGGGTCGTCGTTAATTCTAATCCTGAGATTTAGGTCGTGTATACTTCTTGAAGTCACTACATACATTAGAAATCATGCACACAGCTAGGCGAGCTGTCCCATCCTGGAACATACTCTCCCATCAGAGAAAACAAATAACAAAGCATTTAATCCGAGCAACAACTACCCTTAGTTATACAATGCCCTTCCAAAATTGCTTTAATGTGTAAGTGCATAAGTGCCTAATACATATCTTTAAAACAACTAATTCCTGCATGCCCATACTAAGGTGCAAAAATACAAAAGTGCCTCGTGCAGATCATTAAAATCCAAAGGTTTCGAAAAGTAGAGATACATTTCTCCCTGAAGCTTATAAGTGCATTAGCTCCAAAATAAAGTGCAAAGATGCATAACGTTTAGTGCAAAGCACTAGAAAAATGGAAGAAACCAATTCTGGCAAAAAACGTTTATTTTCAAGAGGAATGAACCCATACCAATATTGTGGGAGGCGTACTTGAATCATGGGGGTACAGTATGATTGCGCGTCTCACATTCAGCTAAGATCCTCGGGAGTCAACTCATGTGCCATGCATACGCCTCCTTGAAGCCTCCTTCGTCATTTTTGCATACCAGTGATCAATAGTTGGGCTATCTAACGTTCTCCATTTATGCAATATTAGGCTGCGGGCGACTGCTAAGCAACAGACACAAAATATTGCACATTTATGTTAGTATGAGTGATGGCAAATGATCGTCCCCAGCACAACTGTAAATTAAACAAAGTAGCTTAATTTTTTTAATAATGTATTCCAAAATTGATGACGCACAGGACAAGTAAAAGAATCTTTGGCTAATTTCCCGAAGCATTAGATAGACACCGAAAGCATTTATCGGGACTGTGTAATCATATAGACTGTGGTGACATGCCATAAAATATCATAAAACTATTGACTTTGGGTGATGGCGATATCATTATCAGCATTTGTTCAGAAATTGGTTTGTTGTGATTGGAGTTAATTCTGTGAACACAGAAAATATTTATAGTCATTGTTGCTTTTTAAATCATATTGCTTTTGTAATATTATGGTGCCATTGAGAACCGCTGTTTTATAAAAAGAATTGAGTGAAAGGAGACCTCATGTGATATCATTTCCTGTGGCATACTCTGCGTTAAAAGGATATCACAGTTAAAAAGGTTATGTTATGTCACTTCCGTTACCCTTGGCTTTTGTTGAATTGACGTCCATGAGAGCCCCCGATTTCCTTCCTTTCAAATGGCCTCTTAATTTAGTCAGATTACATCTGCATAACAAGCGATGAACCTAAGAATTATCTTTAATTCAGATATTTCCTTCAAGCTACAAAACTGAGGTAGAAGGTGTCAACTCAACTGTCGATCCCCAAAATAATCACACTGTTCCTCCAGATTTAACACTGCATAGAGTTTAAACAAGCTGGGATTATGGTAGCATGATCTACACTGTTCTCCTGAAAAATCTCTGCTCTAGACAACAAAGATTGCACAACCATTTGGCCAGAATGTGTTTAAACTCAAACAGATGTAAGTATGTCAAGCCAGCTGAAAAAGGTTTCAACTGGTTCCCGGTGAAACACAGAACCGCATGTGATAGTTCCTTAATTACACACACACAGCATTTGGGCAAAGATCATTCATATTTTCAAGAGTTGGCACCTTGTTACTAGCTTGTGATCAGCCTCTTTTCCATCTTATGCAACAATGATACTTTAAAAAAAAAGGACAGAAGCAGGTCCCTTGGGCATATGGCCCAAACTCTGTCAACTATCAACCATCAGCTAAGTAGGTCGAGCACACAAGCGCTGTATCGTGAGCTTTTAACCACACCCATCGCACAGCCATCACTTTCACTCGTTCGTGGGTTTGCTTTTCAAAAAACCTTTGTTATCATTGGTAAATGCTTTGTTTGTCCCACCTTGGGGCGGTTTTGTCACCGCCTTGCAGACAGCCCCTGTTACATGGATAATTGCACAATTGCCGATACGTTTGACTGCGAGGGAACTTCTTCTTTTTTGTGTCTCTCCTTTGAGCTCATGGCGGCCCTGGCACTTTGAATCAGCTCGCTTAAGTCAACTGTTTTACTTTTCATTTTCAATTTAAGTGAGAAGAAAAGTCCAGTTAGGAATTTACAACGCCAATAGCTCTAACTCGAGCAAACGTGAGCCCTAATGCATTGCAAATGCTTGTTTTTAGCTTGCTATCTTCAAGTCAGGAAACTCCTGAAAGTAGAATAGCTTTATAGCTCTGCCTTCAGTTAGTAGGCAACCTTAACATGCTAGATCCAGGATCAGATCGAATTCTAACCTAGAATTGCTGCCATTTTCGTATGTTGTTTCCCTAGCACTCTGAAGTAGCTAAAGTGCTTAGTGGCACTGTATAAAACTCATAAATATATAAATAGCTTTATTTTGTTTTCGCTGATTTTTACAGTCCTTATTCTAAATCTCACCCCCATGTTGTATAATACCATGCTCGGATCCTTGGTTTGAATCAGAGTAGATTCCACCTTTTCCCTGCTTCTGGAGTCCCCTCAGTCCTCTCGCATGCTCACATTCACCCTAGGATTCCCTTACCTGTTTGCTATGTGCTTCCCTTGTGCTGACACAATCCACTTGCGCAGTTCGGATGCCTTTATTGTCCCATATGCAGCAAGATTAATCATTTGGTCCTTCTTTAGCTGCTCTGTCAATATAGCTCGCATATTTACCACATTACATTACTGGTGCCTGGACACCATTCCTATATTCCTGCCATTTAGATGTCTACATTTCAGGCATTTTAACTAGTTGAGGGAAATTCCTCTTTGCTTATTTATGGCCCGAACTCCTCCATAATGGCAGCCTCATACTTCTACAGTGTCAACAGCCCTGCAATTTCCCATCTGTTGACCTGATTCCCCACTGAGTCCATGGTTTCCTATGTTGTTCCTCCCCAGTGTTGTAACACAAGAGTCCTGCATCTTATGCGATGCAGGGGGTCCCTCATGCTTCAGGTTCTGTCCCCCTCCTCTTGGCCACCTATCATCTTCCCTCTGAAAGTCTGCATGAATACCAGTCAGGTTTCATCGTGCCCCTTTGTCCCCCTTCCATTAAGATCCTCTTGAGCCAGACTGGGAAGGCTCACTCTCTCTCCCTCACATCCTTTGTCTCTCCCAATGTTTCTTCTATCAAGGCTGTATCACACTACCCACGACTCTCAATACAGGCAGGATTCCAAAATAAGCACTTGCTCTACAGAGTCTCCTTGTTAATCTGGGTCAGACATGTGGTCTCTACCTCTTCCCAATAATCTATCTGCTCTGTCTCATGCTCCTCTTGACGGTGTCCTACCTATTATCCACCTCTATTTTAGGTTTCCTGAGCACCCTTCTCTAACTGAAGTGTTCCATCCTTGGGGCAGGTTTCACCTAAAATTTTAAGATCCTCAAGCACATCTGAGGTTTCACAAGTTACTCCCATTATGTGAGTTTGATTTGTCATTGAATCCCCTCTTTATGCACAGCCCTTTGTATTAAAATGTTGAACCACAAAATTAAAACTATTCCTACTCATATCTTCAACCTGAATTGTTGAAAACATCTCAGCTAAATATAATTATAAGTTTAGCTCTATTTGGTGGGTTGGCTCATATAAACTTAAGGCTACAAATTAAGTACAGATCGATACCAGCTGACTTTATTGGCTTAAAAAGCGGCAGGCAAATTGAACACAAAAAACTGTGTAAAAGAGATCTGATTGATCAGCAAGAACTGTAGAGCATACTCTACTGGGTGGTGGGCAAAGGGCTGTCCTGTCTGCAGCCCCTAAGAGTCACACAATGTGTGATAGAAAAAGCTAGTGCTTTCCAGATCCATAAAATATTCATATCTTTATTTTGGCTTCTGAACAGGCATATTGCCCAGGATTTGTGAATTCTCTTACCTAATTGTGCTTTATTTTGATTTAATTCATAATGTTGGTTGATGAAAAAATATGAACATGAAGAAATCATATTTGGCGATCTAAGGAATTGTTTATGAAACTGGATCTCAATTTCTATATTTCAGTTCAACTGGAAAAAGCTGAACCGTCTTCTGGAAGGAGGTGCCAATGTAAATGCAACTGATCTATATGGACAAACAGTACTACATGAGGTAATACATATGGTTTGAGGACACAACAGTTCTGTTGTATTCTGCTTTGCATGTTTTTTAATATTTATGTATGTATGCATATACATAAAGGTATTTGTACAGTAAAAGCGCACTTCTAAGGACAGCTTGCAAGCAACAGAGCTTTGAATAAGGATGAGGGCCCTAAAGTATGATTCAATGTTGTTACAGGATGAGCAAACACCCTCTGTTAGAAATGTCATCCTTAGGGTGACATTCCCCCAAACATTTTGCCTTCACACCTCCTATTTGGCTGATTTAGCTTTAGTTGGCCTTAGGACTCTGTGTACTTGACCACTGCTAATCAGTGCTAAAGTGCTAGTGCTCTCTCCTTTAGATATGGTAGAATTGACTTACACCCAATTGGCATATTCAGTTTACTTGTAAGTCCCTAGTAAAGTGGTCCCACATGTACTCAGGGCTTCTAATTAAATGCTACTAGTGGACCTGCAGCACTGATTATGCCACCCCCTCCCCCTTATAAATGTCTCAGGCTTGGAATTGCAGCCTGTGTGAGCAGGTTTATACTGCCATTTCGATCTAGCAAAATAAACATTTTGCCAAGGCCTAAACCTTCCTGTTTAATACATATAAGTCACCCATATGAAAGGCTCTATACAGCCTAAAGGACAGGGTGCAGTGTATTTAAAAAGCTGGACATGTACATTTAAGGTTTTCGTGTCCTAGTAGTGGAAAAATCCTAAATGTATTTTTCATTACTGTAAGGCCTAACTATCCCATAGGAAAACATTGGGTTTCCTTATTACATTTAATGAGTGTTAACCTTCAATTGGAAACAGGTTGGCCTCAAGTTTGGTGTCTAAAGAATTGAAATTAAAAGACATCTTTAATGGTATAGTCAGATTTTCTGTCACAAGTCTGAAAATGCTACTTTTAGAAAACTGGCAGTTTCTTATTATAACCATTTGGCACCTAAAGCCTGTTCCTGGGTCACATGACTAGGAGTAGCTGGGAGTTGGTCTTTGTGCATTGCTCCCACACTGTGAGACAAAGGGAACTAGGTTTTGACAGGATGGACCACTCTGACTTAACAACGGTAAGGAGCTATCACTTACCATACTTGTACATCACAACAGCTCTGTCTGAGCACTCTCACAAGGGTTTTTTCACTAGTCTTTTGTGTTCCCGGACACACTAGGGCCAGTGCAGGGGGAAAAAGGATGCCTGATACCTCAGGTGACCTATAGAAACCAACCTCTCCTACTTCAAAGTAGGCACTAGGTATAATTATTGGACCTGAGACCCCAACTCTTCAGTACACATCTGAAAGAGTCAGAAGAAGGACTGCTGTTCTGTTTTGCTGCATGAGAGACTGCCCCACTGCGGTCATGGTGCCCCCCTTTCTGAGTAAAAAGGACTGGACCTGCATCTTGAACCCAGAGTCATCAAAGTGACTCCAAGGGCTAATTGGCTGTCATCCTGACCACAGCCTCAGGGACAGAAGGCTTCAAACACTGTGAACTCAGAACGTGGACTCTGTCTGCTGTGAATCCTACCCTCCTAAGTGGTGACATACCAGTCCTAGAGTCTTGAAAGTGGGCCTGAATGTGCTCTGCCAGCTAAGCTGTGGTCCCAGCAGAACTGACAGTGTGACGCTACGCCTCCCAAAACTTGGTATCGGACTGGCAGCGTGACACATCACCTCACAAACTCTGCATCGGAACCGATGCACGATGCATCCCCAAAGCAGAACTCCGCATTGCAGCTCACAGCCTTCTCAGAAACTTGCTGCATGATGCAGCCTCGATGCAGGTCTCCTTATTGCAATCTCCTCATTGATGGCACCCTTGGCTTCACATCGCATCCTCGATACAGGATCTCACAATGGTCCACAACCAGGATTTCAGGTACTCTTCCGGCCTGTGCTCCATCGTGGTTAGCTTTAACTTGTGACTTTGTCCTGTTGCAGCACAACCACACAACACCTAAAATAAACATTGATAAATACAGATAAAATTAGTAAAAAATAAATATGGATAAATACAGACGGAAATGTAAAAAAAAAAAAACGGAAGCCCTAGTTATAATACTCTTGGAATAGGGTGGACGTTATATCAGTCATGCTTCTGAGGGAGTAATCCGTCCACCAAACTCTAAATCAGGCCTAAAGTCTCTGTCAATTTTGAATCCAAGTAATTTTTACATTGTGGATCAGCTGGGATGTGAAGCTGTCAAGTTTCATAACAGAATGCTATGCTTGGTTGTTAGGAGCTGTTGGCAAACAGGAGGATTTCCTATTTAGTTGGATTAAGCTTTAGGTAGGTACCTGATATCCTGTTCTGAATAAGAATTAGGCCGGTTGTGGGGTCAAAAGTCCTTGGTCAAGTAGATTTTAAGGTAGAGTTGAGCTGTTATGAAGTTCATGAAAATGTTCTGTGGCCTCTGCTGTAGTCCAGCAATTCTTTTAAGCTGGTAACTTCAACGAAGCACTACATGTGTACACTAGCGTTTTGGGTGATTTCACTGTACATAGCTGAGCTACATGCCCTCTTTCTTGCCCTTGACAAGGCTGAACTATTAGCTTCCCGCACTTTGGGCCTGATTATGAGTTTCTTGAAATATTCCGACTGATGCGTTAACCCCTGTTCACACATGGGTCTGAATTACGAGTGTAAAGGTATTTAACACATCCAATATTTATCAGATGCATTAAATAACTCAAACTTTGTTAAATTTAGGTAGGTCAAACCTACTGAAATTTAACAGGGGGAAAAACATTATATTTACTGTATCATGTGGACTGTGGTGCATGAAACACCAAAATCTGCATGTATTTCCCCATAAACTCATAATAGGTGTTATTTATTGCACCTGATAAATAACAGTACCACAGGGTACTTTATTTATCAGGGGTGATAAATAATGCCTCAATTCGTAATAAGGCCCTCCTTGTGCTAGATTGTTTTCTGTGTAGACAATGTGTATTTGCTACCTTGTCGCTTTAAAGGAATATGTGATTCAGAAGATAAGCTTAAAAACGTTAAATGGCTGTGGGGAAAGATGCCTCTTGCACAAGCTTCCTTTGGTCCATGTGCAGTATATCATGGTCCACAAAAGTGAAGGAGTTCAAGTTAAAGGGAACTGTATGGCTGATAAAATTGAGAAGGCTGTGTTGAAAGCCTTCAAGGTTGCTGTTGTAACTAGATAGTAGGCAAAGCTTGATGCAGATGTTATGATAATAATAATAATAATAATAAAGGCAATATTAAAAGGGGAAAAGCCTCCTGATAGCTTTCCCTCCAAATAAGCAAATGCCTAAAAAGCAAGGTAGTTTAGACCTCATAAGGGCAGCTCATGATGGGTTAAATTAGGCGCATACTGGTATCAGTGCTCTTGTGGCAATGCTACATCAACATCAGCAATACTTGTAGCATTATTTCTCTCTCAGGGGAACTCCATGGATAATCGAATGCGCTGACTAGTCCCGCCCACATGCGGGAATCCCAGAGCACTTGTACATAATATATCTTCTTAAGCGTAGATGTTTTCCTTTCTTCAGTAACGCCTGGAGAAACACTTCATATATTGATGTTTTGCAGCCTATAAAGAGGCTTCAAATTGACTTTATAAAAGGATGATATATGCTCAAAAGGACCAGGAAAATTAAAATCTAAATCTCATTCACAAACCTGTATTTAATGAAAAAGATGAAGACGGAAGAGCACAACATGGCCTTACAGGCTGCAACTCTGCAGTTATGAAAACAGAGTCCACACCTTTAGAGGATCACAGGGCACCAGTATCCCATCATGTGTGGCAGCTACCTCAGTTCTTTTTTCTGGCTCCCGGCGACAGCATCTTGGAGCTTTGAGCTCGGCCTTGTTGGCTTTTTTTCTTCAAAAATCTCACTCAGAACATTTTGACAATTATTTCATTCAACAGATTTAGGGGGTCATTACAACCTCGGCGGTCTGCGTTGCAGACCGCCGAGGTTGCGGGAGCCAGAATACCGCCAGTGCTGGCAGTATGGCTGGCTCCGTATTTTGACTTTTCCGCTGGGCCAGCGGACGGTAATAGAGTTACCGTCCGCTGGCCCAGCGGAAAAGGCACATCAACATTGCCGCCGGCTCGTAATTGAGCCGGCAGCAATGCTGATGTGCAGCGGGTGCAGTAGCAGTGAAATGCGCGACAGGGCTCTGCCCGGGGGCCCCTGCACTGCCCATGCCAAGTGCATGGGCAGTGCAGGGGCCCCCAGGGGCCCCCTGAGTCCCCTTACCGCCAGCCTCTTCCTGGCGGTGCAAACCGCCAGAAACAGGCTGGCGGTAGGGGAGTCATAATCCCCAGGGCAGCGCTGCAAGCAGCGCTGCCCTGGTGGATTATAACCGCCGGGGCAAAAATGGCGGAATACCACCGGCCCCGGCGGTGCGACCACGGCGGTACTGCCGCAGTCAAAATATGGGTTTTCATACCGCCAGCCTGTTGGCAGTACGAACAACACTTTAACCCCCTTAATCTGTTCCAGTATTTTCTCTATCATTTTCTGACTGATTTTTTTTTTTCCTTTTTCGGATAAAATGCCATCCTTATTTTACAAGTGTCCTGTCTGTGGTAGAATGAAGGCCAAGTCAGATTCACATGATGTTTGCATCATCTGCCTTCCTGACAACCACATACCTGATAGATGTCCACATTGCCGAACCTTTTCTGGGCACACCCTGAGGGGCAGGGAGAAGATTTGCCTTCATGGAGCAAAAAGCAATACAGGCAGCAGCAGGTCCAGTCTGAAGATGGGACGTCACAGGAGCGAGGAAAGGGTCAGTCCTCTACCAATGTTCTTCACCTTTCTCTGAGGACTCTAGGTGAGGGAATCCAAAAGAGTCTGTGGATGTCGAGACATTCGAGACCTGTATAAAGAGCCAGAAAATTGAGACCAAGATGTTTATCATCTACCTCTGACTCAGAATACTCCAGGGCATATTCTCCATCATTGCCCATCCTACTTCCAGACTCTTCTAATCCTCCTCCATCTCCTCCAGCACCTCTTCCACCTACCTCACCTCCGCCTCTGCCACGGACAGAGATACCTTTGGAAGCTCCTCCTTTGATGAGACCTCATACTTCTCCTAAGAGATCGAGGTACAGATCTCATCATAGATCAAGAGCACAAGCGCCTTTGAGACATTGTCATCAGTCTCAGCACTACTCTTCATGACGATCTTCTCACCTCACTCATCTCTACCGTCCTGGGTATAGGTCCAAATCTAAAACACACTCAAGATGCAAATCTTCTTATTCTACTTCTTCCTCTTGTACTGGAAGATATTCACTGACTCTGACTGATTCTCCCCAGCCAATGGTCTCTACAGTGGGCAACATTAACACCTTTCAAGAGGTGCTTGTGCTAGGGGCAACATTCCATTGCCTGCCCCATCAATGTCAACATTGGTGATCTTTGAAGCTCAACAGGTGGCATCAAGAACTCTTCTACTCCTAGTTCTAGTTTTATTGGATCCAGCAATGGAGCTGTTCCTTACACCTTCTGCAACCAAATCAACTCCATCAAGATTTCAGAAAAAGTATAGACCTCAGGAGCAGGACCCATTATTCCTTCCATCAGATCCTCCCCCTGATTCAGTGGTCATCCTAGCTGCAATGAAAGTGCATTCTACTACTCTTTTGTCTACAATTCCACCAGACAAGAAAAGTAAAAAGCTTGATTCAGTGGGATGCAAGACGTTTGGTACAGCTGCCACTACCATGAAAGCAGCAAGTGCATTTGCCTTGCTAGGCAGATATGAGAGAGCCCTATGGGACTCCTTGCAGCAGTTTGTTGAAGACCTCCTAAGAGATCGAAGAGAGGACTTCCTCTAAGTTGGGAATGAGGGCATGATGGTCTCCAGTCAGGTCATTAGCGCTGCTGCTGATTCTTCTCTGCTGGCAGCCCATGGATGCTGTCATGGATTGGCCCTTAAATGGCATTCTTGGTGTTATACTGTTCCTACGAATCAAGTAGGACTATGTATCTGGTCAACATAACCGTCAGACTATAGGGACTTAATCTGTGTATACCATCAGGAAATGTTGACACCGTTTCTAGCTAGCTCAGTGCCCCATTCAAACCCCTAAACCCACCAGGGTACCAGATGGGTTTTGCAACCTCAAGCATGACTACTTATATTCCCAAGGAAATTGTGAAAACAGATCTGCTCTTTCGTTGTCGCTCAAGTACCCAAGATGAGACACTAGTCAGATACAAAAATGTATTTTGGAGCATTTATTGCAACAATCTTATCCTTGCATAAAAAACATGAGCTGCGATTATTAGGCGAACGAGGCAAAGCATTGTAACCAGCTTGTGCAAAAATGCTGAAAAGTATAAACAGTTCAACCAATGTAATGTTATTGTGTTGCTACCTACACTATCGAGAGCATAGTGGGAATACCCTCTGCCAGATCTATTGGGACAGCCCAACCCCCCCATACCTAGGTAAGATGTACTGGGAAGCCAGGAAGCCTGTCTGATGTAGTGCAGGCCATTGTCCTGGGGAGGGTAGAGGATAGAATCAGTATCAGAGTCAGACAAGCTTCATCTCAGGCACTGTCTGCCATGTTCCAGGACAATCCCAGCAGAAGTGCTCCTCTGCTGAATATGACGCATTGGCGGTTTCTAATAATACAAGCATTGTCCGTGCCACACTGTGTCAGAGGTGCAGGCTTGATGTTATATCTCTGCAAATGTGGACCTGTCTCCACGGACAATCAGAATATATAGGGCATCGCTTCCTGTGTGCTCAGCCTTGGCAAAGTGTACAGACTAGATGGCATCAACACTTACTAGAAACAAGCAACTTGTATAGTGATTTCTCAGTACATTATTGCATAAATGAAAAGCCATGTAGAAGGTTACCAACATAAAGGAAATGCTAAATTAAAATATGCATTTGAAAATGGAGACACTAAACGGGCCCTAATGTGCTTTACCAGATTGGCTTAATCTTACCGCCCTTAAGCAAGCATCTCAGCAGAGGATTCTTAATCTTCCTTTCTTGGGCAGCACTATATTTGGCAGTCATACTGATGATGAAATGGCTTGTATGAAGACCGAGATGGGGGCCTTGAAGGCAGTTGGTCTAGAGAAATGCAAAGAACAGCAAAGACACACTTATAAACCTTATGAAAGGCATTTCTATCTGCAGAGGGTTCAAACCCCTCGATGGTTACAAAGCCACCTCCAACAGCAGCATCAAAGACCTTTCCAGCAGCACCAATAATGTCAACCGAAGGGACGAGCTAGCCACCAACCTGCCCAAGCAGGAAAGCCTACTGCTTGCTCCAAGCAATGAGTCTCTGCTTTCCCTTCTTCCGTTACCCAGTTCGGTAGAGGGAAGTATCTCACAATATCTGACAGAGAGGATATCCATCAAAGAAGCCTGGGTTCTAAATATTGTACAGCATGGTTGTCTCAGATTCACCTGCCCTCCACCAAATATTCCACCAAACCCATCCAGTCAGCATCTACAGATGCTCAGATCAGAAATGGAAACCCTTCTACAGAAGCAGGTGGTGGAGATTGTTCCTCCCAGCCAATGAGGCACAGGGATTTATTACCATTATTTGGTAGTGGAAAAGAAAGGCCCGAAAACTAATTCAGACTCCTACTAGATCAGAAACTTGAAAAAATATGGATACAGAGAGAAGTTCAGCCTGCTAGCATGACATCAAATTTAGTCCCAAATCCAACAAGGAGACTGAATCTGTTCGATAGATCTTCAGAATGCCTACTTTCATGTTCTGACACTCAGAGAACACAGCAAATTTCTGAGATTTGTAGTAGGCCACAATCACTATCAGTGCAAAGTACTTCCTTTTGGCCTCAAATTATCCCTCAGAACATTTTCAAAGTGCATGTCAGTGGTCACCACACATCTCAGGAAACTCCATACCTAGATGACTAGCTTATCAAGGCGTCAACACAACAAGCACAACTCCATTATCAACTACGATTAATACTCTCAACCAATTAGGTCTGCATGTCAATCACAAAGAATAAACTTCTAAAGTCCAGTGTCTACATTATCTAGGTACTACCATTGAAACCATATAAGCAAATATGCACCCTTTGGAGGAGAAACTCCATCCATCTAAAATTTCACTCTCTCATGAAAGTCTCTCATCCCACAGTGAGAAGAGGTCTCCTGGGCTCAATGGCATTGTGCATTTTTCTAACGCTGAATGCCCGTCTCCACATGAAATCACTTCCAGAATATTTGGAGGGCCAGTGGAATCATTACTCAGGCAACTGCGGGGACAAGATCATATTTTAACTGAAAGCAAAGCAGTTCCTAAAATGGTGGTGCACACCAAAAAAATCTTCTTCAGGGGATGCCTTTTTATCAGGATGTTCCCTCTCAGGCAATACTAACAGATGTCACTCTATTAGGATGGGGAGCACATATTGAACACCTTCAAATCCAGTGAACCTGTTCGTTGAAGGAAATGACTTTTCACATCAATCTCCACAAGTTACGAGCAGTTCATCTAGCGTTAAGGCCTTTTCTTCTGTCCTTCAAAACAAAATCCCTTCTTGTTCAGGCAGACAACAAAACAATGTACAATTTGAACAAACAAGGGGGGGCAAGATTCAGAGCCTTGTCTCAGGAAGCCCAGATAATTTGGAATTGGTTGCTAGCCAGAATTGCTAGCCAGAGACTCAATGCAGCTCACGTTCCAGGGTTTAGAATATTCAAGCAGACTCCCTAAGCAGGATTCTTCAGGAAAACCTCAAGTTGGTTCTACACCACAAGGTCATGCAAAGCATCTTCTGCTTATGGGGTTTTACTCACTTACATTTAGTCGCAATCGCAGAAAACAAAATATGCCCAAACTTTGCCTTGAAGTTCTACTAGCCACGGATATTGGGGAATACCCTATAGATCAATTGGTCCAGCAAATTTCTCTACATTTTTCCTCCAATTACCCTAATTTAACCAGTAATCATCAAGCTGTCTTACTTGAAAGTCAGAATGATTTTAATAGGTCCAGAGTGGCCCGACAATGGTGATTGACAGACATTCTCCACTTGGGTGTCCACTGACATGCAGATCGGACCATCTCATGAAGTACGTAGGTCAGATGGTTAATCCCAATATCTCTTCTTTGAGTTTGGCAGCATGGATCCTGAGCTTATACAATATACATTTGAATCTTCCACAAGAATGCATGAACATCCTCAAGGAGGCTAAAAGACTATGAAAGCGTTCAGCTTATTCTTTTAAATAGAAAATACTATATATGTGCAGTGTTCTGACAAGCACTTTGATTAAACAATGTGCAAAGAAAAAGCTATTCTTTCATATTTGCTTTATCTGGCCAAATCCAGCTTACAATTCTCTTCTTTTACAATCCATTTCAAGCAATTACTGCCTATCGAAAATGTCCTTCACAAACCTCTTTTTCAAACATCCTGTTCCTAAAGACTTCTTAGAAGGTTTAAAAAACATTTTCCTCCCCAATATGTTGCCCCCCGTCCCTGGGAATTGAACATAGTACTTTACCTCCTCATGCAGGCTCATTTCAAGCCCATCCATAAGGCCTCATTGCAACACCTCTCATAGAAGGCTACTTTCCTAGTAGCTATTATGTCAGCACAAAGGGTTAGTGAGATTCAGGCTTTATGCTTTCCCGACCATTTACGGTTTTCCATGGTAGTAAGGTGGATATGAGGACTCATCCGAAACTCTTTCCCAAAGTGGTTTCAGATTTTCACATTAACCAATCCATTTCTTTGCCTACTTTCTTTCAGCACCCTTCCACTCCAGCTGAAAGAACTCTCAATACTTTATATGTCAGATGAGTCTTAAATCTTATCTAGAAAAAACATAAGCTATCCGCAAGTCCAATCAATTATTCGTAAACTATGGCCTTGTCTGTACAGATTTAGCCACTTCTCTATGCAGGTGGATAGTTTCTTGCATCCTGTTATGCTACCAGAAAGCAAATACAGTTCTGTCCGGTACACCTGAAGCTCATTTCACTAGTGGTAAAGTGGCTGAGGCTGCTTTAAAGAGTAATATATTCATTTCTGAACTATGTAAAGCAGCTACGTGGAGATCTGTTCACACTTTTACCAAACACTATTGCTTGGACTTAGATGCTAGAACAGATGCTCAAGTAGGACAGGCTTCTCTGAGGAATCTAGTTGCTTAATCTATTCTATTGATTGTCTCTTTTCCTTTCCACTGCAGTTTGTAGGGATAGGCTTATTACATCCTTCAGTGCTTATGATTATCAATGGAGATCCCCTGAGACAGAAGGAATAGTATCTTACCTGTAATCCCAGTTCTCTCACAGGGAAATTACCATTGAAATCATGAGCAACCCACCCTCCTCCCCTGTGAAAGACTTAAATAATTAGTGAACAGTCACTTTCCCTACCCAATACTACCACTGTCTCAGTAAAAAAACTTAGATGCTACCTGATGGGCATGATAGGATACTGGTGGGCTGTGAGCCTTTACAAGTGCAGACCCTCTTGTCATATCTGCAGAGTTGCAGCACTTCATCCTTTTCCTTTAAAAAAGGTTTGTAAATAAGATTTAGATTTTTATTTTCACGGTCCTTTAAAGAGTTTATTACGTTTTTTAAATGCAATTTGAAGCAATTGGCCAACATGACCTTCTTTATGTGCTGCAAAACATCAATATCTCAAGTGCTTCTCCAGGCCTTATTGAAGAAAGGCGGACATCTACACTTAAGAAGATATATTACGAAGATGTGCTCCGGGATCCTCTCACGTGGGCCGGACTATTCAGTGCTCATGATTTCAATGGAGACTCTCCTGAGAGAGAACAACTTAAATTCATTAAATTAAAGTCAAATTAAATGAGTTTAATTTGACTGTTTAAAAAAACATATTGAGGAATTGCTCTTAGGAAGTCGGAGTCTAGATAGATCATCCTCATGGAAAGTGAGGCAGCACAGGGTTTAAACTCTGACTCTGAAATACATGTTTTTTTAATGATGAATCATAATGTTCAATATAGGTTAACGGTCAATCATATATAGATCAGTGGGTAGAAATTGAAGAATTTGTGAATGACTGTCACCCACTGAATTTACAAATGTTGCACTTCGATGAAAGGATTAGCACCAGATGCTGAAATAAGAGTATGTGGTGGATTGTGAGAACTAAGTAAATGATTACATGTGGATCTGTATGCGATGGTTGAAGAGTAAGGATGTGTTATTGAGAAGGAATTTTCTTGTGGATATTCATGAAATCCCTAAGTGGAGCATCCGAGGGAATATTTCCAAATCAAGTTTGGTGAAATATATAGATATATTGATTGAATGCATTTGAAGCAATCAGATGATTTGTGGGTAATGAATGATCACTCCTCTAGCAATGAATTGTGATGATTTGAGGTGAGGACTGTGCACACATTGGAGGGTACTCCAGCTGAAATGATCCAGGGATCCAAAAATGTGAAATGTGTACATTACAATTTGAATGCTAAGTGCCACTGTTCTTACTATTGAGTAGTGTTATATAATATAACAGTGAGATATGGTACTGGACCATTGAAGGGGAAGCTATATATGGATCTTTGGTTGTTAAGAATGTCTTATACATACTCCTTTGAGTGCCTCTTAAGAAATTTGTTTTTGATTTGAAATTCATGGGGTGGATATATGAATCATTAAACAATAAGAATTGAAAATCCACAAGTAACTGCTATGTTTGTTTGAAATTGATGTATGATTATTATTTCTTCTGTTTCTATCACTGGGAGGGGCATGTGACCTCTTTTTAATCCACGTTCACGCTTGCACTCTATGCTCTCGAACACCTGACAAAAGCGGGCTGGGTAGGAAGTGGAAGCTTATATATACGTATATATATTTATAGTTAGGACCATATTTCCAAAGAAAAAGTGATTTTTGACTTGCCTTTATCTTTGGCACCATTTGACGAATCTTCACAACATTTTCCCAAAAAAAGTGTAGCTGTCATTCTTGTTGCACAGGGAAAGTTTTGGGGTGAATCAGGGCCCAAGGAAAAGAGGGCGCGAAAAAAGTTGTGTTTCCCATGTTACTTCCCATAGGACCTTTAGACACATCTACAGGCCGTGCGCAGCGGGGGTTGGAAAAATGTACAGCAATTACAATTACTTTACGTTAAAAAAACATAGAAATTCACTGAAAAAAACAAAGGTTACAGGGAGGTTATAGTTAGGTTTTGAATTTACTCGTACAAAACCATAGAAATTCAGCAGTTATATTTAGAGTTCTTTCAAGTAACTATAACTCGCCCCCAAAGGTAACTATAACTTGCGCCTTCGCCATGCAATGGTGTCTAGTGGGGGTTTCCTGGCCCTCGAGGATCTCCCCTTTCAAATGAGGCCTTCCCGAACTTTGGGAAGGCCCGTTTGGGCCTGTTTTCCCCACCGAAACAGATAGTGACATCAGCACACCTTGCGGCGTGTTGATGTCACAAAGGGGTGGGTGGGGGTGTGGCGGGAGACACGGAAGATCTTCCGTGTCTCACAGGTTTTTTTTAAATTAAAAAATAATCCTCCGATGCAATGCATCAGAGGTTTTTTTAGCCCCCTCCCTGGTGTTGGTCACTGGCCGTGACCCGCACCAGGGAGGTAATGCGGGTGTTGGCCAGTGGCCAACGCCTACACTGAAGTGGTTAAAGAGACAAATTAAATTAATTTAATTTAACATGATTTCCTATGAGGTTTTATTTTAGGTCCCTGTCTCAATTATTTTCTATGGGAGGGTGTTGCAGTATCAGTGGTTGGCCATATTAGGTGCTGGACTCACTAATCGTCCTTTTTGACAGTAGTAACTTACACTTGTGAATTTGGCTCCGCCCACAGTTTCGCCGTAGGAAGAATGTAAGTCTACACTTTTCAGTAACTTTACACTCATAAATGAGAAATAGCCTAAGTAGTAAAGCTACCCAAAAGTGTAAATGTAAACTTACATTTGCAACTTACTCAGAAATGTAAGTTGCCTTTGTGAATAGCCCTAGAAATTTTCACCCATGCGGGAAGAGGGCTCTAAATCTTATTTGTAAATAATTCTGTTGTCTCGCAGAAGTAACTGTTTGCCCAAGACACATCTTTCCCAGATAGGCGTTGGAGGGAGTGCTGGGTACACTCCACTGGATTTCTTTCTCATAACAATAATTTTGGTACGGTCTGTATTACATTACATGGAGGGCTACAATATCCAAATTTGGGCCGTATTTGCCATACAAATGTACAAAAACAAATCAGAGTTCCATTGGCATATTGATTGGCACTGATTTTGTTATTGAGTAAGGATAGGGAAAGTTCCAAGTAGAGACTGAAGATAGTGGGAAGGAACGAATATGGATCTGTGGGTACTCTGTAGTAAGTTTGTATGTGAACCATTGCAGGATGGTGTCAGAAAATCTATTTGGTGTTTCCAGGTTGTGAATCAGTGATTGATGGTCTACGATGTCAAAGGCTGTGTAAGTTTGAGCAAGATCAACAGCAAGGGGTATTTCTTGGTTGACAATTTGGAGAATTACTGCCTCCATGCTGTAGCATACAATGCTATTTAGTCTGGGGACAAAAACAACAGTTGAGCAGGGAATCTTTTTGTTTCAGGTGGCCAAAACATGGAATCCAGATGTTGCCAAGTATCTTATAGTAAGAGGCGCAGATGTTAATAAAGCTGACCAATTTGGAGTCACACCATTACATGTTGCTTCAGCAATGGATTACCCAGAAATGGTGGATTGCTTGCTTAAAAGTGGAGGTACGTATAGAAGTTAAGATGTGTTTTTAATAAGTAATTTATTTTATTTTTTCACCTTCTTATCATCTGTTGTAAAACAATGCTGTGAATTAGGTACTAAACTGAAATATGAAATGGAAATTACAAATAAGTATTTTGTATTTTGCTTAGTAAGATAACAACTAATTTATATCTTCTGGAATAAATCAGCTTAAACCATGTCAGAAACGAATTGTTCTCTATTGTTTGCAGGGGTTTAAGGTGCTATACCTCACCTGTCTCAGAAAGCCTATCTCCACTTCAACATATAATCCTCTTGGATCTTCTCATGGTTGCATGGGATAAACACTTTTCAGGCCCAGAAGTTTACAGTCACGTAGCCAGACACCAAACGCATCCATGTTACATTCAGTTTTTTGTCCTCTTACTGAAAAGTCTAGTAGTCCAACCATTTCCCCTCCGTACCGATAAAGCTTCCTGCCTCTTGGGCTGATATGTGCATGGTTTGTGTGAATTGCCAAAACTCGCAGAAATCAGGTTTACAGAACACATGAAAAGAAGTTTACTGACCTAGTCACTGACAGATTGGATGTATCCAACAGATCTTGAAGCGCAGCCTCAATTCAACGTACTCCAATACTCTGTCCATGGACACAGCTGTGATGGTGCATCTGAATACCTGGATGCATTCAGCTTGCTTCTATGTAAAAGTCCAAGCCAAACTCATTGACATGCCTTTCAATGGTACACAGTTGTTCAGAGAGAAACCTTAATTCCTCCTTGGAACACTTCAAAACAATTAGAGCTACAGCTTGTGCACTGGGCTTAGCCTGCCCAGACACCCCAGCAGTTATACTGCTTCTTTCGCGGCAGTGGCAATTATACTGCTTTTTTTCTACCCCATTCTTGACCCTGTTCCTCATGGACCTGTCCTGGCAGTTCGGGCTGGACTGTTTCCATGGGGAACAGGGTCAAGACTGATTTGCATATGGCTGGGTCCAAACTGAAATGGCATGGCAAGCACAAAAACTGATGGATTAAACCCACATCTGTGACTGGGGTTGAATGTTGGATTTGTTCAGCATTCCGTCCATCATCTGTTGTTTTTGCATTTGTCGCCCCAAGTGGGAAGGGTATGCCCAGACGTGGGTCCTGTGCTTGCTATGCCACCAGATTCAAGCTAGCCTTGCTGATGAAGGGTGATACCCTGAAATTGGTCCCAGGATGCTTGTTTCTGGTCCAGGGAGGACCTGGCGTGGCACTTCGGGCTGGACTGTTCCCATGGGGAACAGGGTCAAGACTGATTTGCATCTGGCTGGGTCCAAACTGAAATGGCATGGCAAGCAAAAAAACTGATGGATTAAACCCAGATCTGTGACTGGGGGTGAGTGTTTGATTTGTTCAGCATTCCGTCCATCATCTGTTGTTTTTGCACTTTTAGAAAGTAGGCATTTTCTTGCTTAATCCCTTCTGTGACTCTGACGGCTTGTGGATTGCCTGTCTAGTTTAGTTTGACAGGTGGGCTGTTTGCACCTCTCTCTAGACAGTGACACAAAGGGAGCTGGGGTGTAGTCTGCATATCCTAATGAGCCATCTGTGCTCATCTTGTATGATACACTGATGAATATGTTCTCTGTACCTTAATACCATTTATATCATATACTGTAGGTATGTTTATTGCACATGCACACACATGTAGAACACCAGAAATACAACGTCAATGTAAGGGTGATTATTGTTTCTTATATATGGCACGTTTTCTGTTTTGTCCACAACTACTAATAGCTCAGTATATTTCTATGATACCACTTCACCTGTAGATGGTTCGGTTTTAGATATTATATTCATTTACTATATACGATTTGGTTAAAACGGAGCAATGAATCAAGTCGATAATATTTATAAGATGATGAGCAATAAGATATGGTCTGGGTGTGAACGGATTAGTGTTTATACTTGATATTATCCACCTATAAATGGCGAATGCGTAGAACAGAAACCTAGCCCTTTCTCCATTGTATGAATAACGCTAGCAATTTTGCGGGTGGCATCCTTTAGATCAGTGAATCCCAACCTTTTTATCGCCGCGGACCGGTAAATGTTTGATAATTTTTCCGTGGCCCGCTTGTTTTGATTTAATAATTTTAATTTAATTGTATTTAAACATGCCTTCAAGATTTGAAGACCTCGGGCGGCCCGGTGCCGATTGATCCGCGGACCGGCACTGGTCCGGGGGTTGGGGAACACTGCTTTAGATTACTGTCATTTTATTTGATATTGTAGTACAGTTTTTGGTCTAAACACGACATTTAGGTATATGACCTACACTTTTTAGATTGTGGACTGAGGGATACTAATAGCTTCAAGATAGCGGGCATTAGAAGTTTTCTGTTTAGTCCATCTTCGATTATCATGAAGATATAAGGAGAGGTTTTGTAAGCGTGCAGCTGTCCGCGTACTTGCGGCACGTTGCTCTGCACAACTAGTAAAGCTGAAGTATGCTAATAGCTTCAAGATGGCGGATACTAGAAGATTTCTGTTTAGTCCGTCTTTGATTTTCATGAAGATATAAGGAGAGGCTTTGCAAGTGTGCAGCTGTCAGCTTACTCGCGGCACGTCGCTCCGCATTACTACTAAAGCTAGTCTTGTGCAATACTCTTCAGGTGAGTCAACTATACACACTCAGAAATACAATGATGCCTTCTGGGGGTTGGTTTTTCTGGTATAATTATATGATCTATGTCTGGGCAGGCTTAATCCTGTTTACAATATTTCGGTAAATATGATGACCTTTTGGCCACCTTATGATGTTGGTGGCTACTGTTCTAATAGGGATCATAAAGATAGATACTATGGACTTTTTTGCTTAAAATAAGATAGATTTAGTTCCTTTAGTGAGGTGTTGGTACAACTAGGTTGGGAACATTTTTTTTTATCTTGACAGCTACTGACACATGCGTATGCATACAATATGTATATAATGGAGTCTGACTTCCATGTTGTTGTTAACTTTGCCACTTTTCAGGTGGGGCTCTTGTATAGTACTCCTTTTGTTTATACTCAACTTATTTTGATTGCACTTGTGTGCAGGTGTTGTCACATAATTCACTGGGGAAATGTTGAATTTTAGATATTATGGATAAGTAATGTAATATTGACACTTTATAAATTGTACTGTGTAGTAGCTTTCGGAGAGGCACTTTGCGATGATGTTATCAACAATATCTATAATGTTATACACTAATATTGTTGTCACCTTTTTATAATTACTTATTACAATGGAACATTGAAGTACTTTGGTTTCCATATTCAAAGTGTTTGGTGACGGGACACTAAACTACGATATTTGTGATTTCTGAATTTTGTAATTAAATTATCTTCCTTTGATGATGTCTTTAGTCCTGATGAAGTTGATGGGTTACCTCCCAAAACGAAACACATGTTGGCTGTGTCAAAATTGAAAAGATGTGTCAAAATTGAAAGCATCATCTGATGAACACAACAGGACTGAAATCTTGTTTTATTGGACAGTGTAAAAATTAAAATCATCATCTGGCAAACGAGAGGACTGAACCTTTGGTTTACTGGTTTAGATTTGGATTACTGGCTGCATCCCATGCAAGGACTAAAGTGTTTACTTCAATATTTAATATTATTGGACTTAATTATGATGTGCTGATGGGGATGTTGGTACCTCTTTTTATGTACACACACACAATACGTATAAAGATGGGTTAGGATGTAATGTACTATATACTCTAGTGTGTGCCTTGAATGTTGATTGGCTTCTGCCAGTCATTGACTGGTTCAAGTTTTTGTGGGGATAAGGGTGTTTTTCCCCTACAAGAGCACCACTTTTTTGATATCACTGCTACAATACGTTTGTATTGGGTCTTTGAACGCCAGTCCATTCCTATGAAAACACCCCTCATATATATTTACTCAGTGAGAATATGATGTTTGGATGAGCACAGATCTCATGAGTAAGTACTAAGGGCGAGGTTTGAAAGCTGTGTTGAGGTACCATGGATAACTTTGAAGATGAGGGTCATCAGTTCTTATATGGTCATGTTTTTGCCAACATGCCGTTTCTTATATATTCATGTTTTTGCCAATATATGGCTAGCTTAATAATAGTAATAAGATGTATGTGTGGCTGGGTAGGTTGAAGTTCATTTGCAATGGGAAGGCCACCACTTTATTTAGGGTGTACTAGGATTATCGTGGGATGCTGACCAGAATGCTTTTCCAATCACAAGCTTCATTTTTATCCTCCTTATCAGAAAGTTAATGTGGGACATGGTTGTCTGGGAGATGAGGTGATGGTAGCTCTTTCGAGTGCTCAGGGCCTGGAGTCTGACGGTGGTGGTGGCACTGGAGATCATGGTTTCCAGCAATACTCCTAAATGAACAAGCAATGTTACCACATTCTGGGTTAAAATCAATGGCTTCTAAAAATGTAACAGAGAAAAGTTGTGGGGACAGAGACGATATTCTAGTATCCAAATTAATCTCTAAACCTATCTGTTTTCTCTAAGCCCAGCTGTTTATAAACTTTTTTAGAGATGACTATTCATAGTGCAAAAGTGAATTTGGCTAAAGTGCTTATTAATTTTCCTCTGCCAAGAGTCTAAGATTCTGCTAATTAGACAAGCCTCCCCGCTGGCTTGGTATTTGCGGTTCTGGCAAAACTCCTGCTGTAGAATCCACACTAACGGTCACTATATGTTAACTAAATCAGTGTTTTACAGGTATTGCACTAGCACAAGAGCTGGAGCATTTTAATGAGTTTGACCTCAGACATGGGAGCAGATTCGACCCCTCCAGGCCAATGGGGGAGTCCAATCTGCTCCCATGTCTGAAGTTCTACTTTTAGGGAGGCTGCACATCTTAACCAATAGAAAGTACTGTTGTAACCGATATTCCATAGTACTGGCATTTGGATGGAACAGGGGGACTCATCTCACTCTGTTTGGTTCCTGGAATTTAGTGTAATGAGGAATTCAGTGACTCTACATGGGATCGGAAGCCAGAGAAGACTTGTTCAAACCAATTGAGCGCCATCAGGGTATTCTGCAAATATACAATCATCACTCCTTAAAAACCAGTTTGTGGGTTTGTTTCTGCACTTCACTATTCAAAGAAAACAAAGTTCATCTCCTGATGTACACAGGCCACAAGAAGCTTTCTTAATTCACTCTAGTCATAGCTGCTGGCATCTTTACTCACGATACTCCTGTAATTAAATGACAAACACACCAGGAATACTCCATCCAATGAAATACCTTTGTGCAAAAGGGTTGCACAGTAGTCTAATAAGGGGTCAGTTGCCTAATGGCTCAGTTATGAAAAATACAAATACCGTGAACCATTTTCTGGCTGCCGCTTTGAATGTGTGGCTGCACAAGGAAGTGTTGTGCACTTTTATTTATTTTTTAACATAGTTATGGGTTGCATCGAATCATTCTTTCAGACGCCAGCTAAAGCAGTATTAAGCAAGCAATGTTTCCAGGCCCATAGATTGGAGGAAGCGAATGCATTGCAGCAACTGATTAAGAATAATAAAACAGAGGCTGACCACAGGGAGTACTTGAAATACATCAGGAAAAAGATCCCATCGTAATTAATGTTTTCCCTTTGGGGTGCACTGTATCACTGATTTCCAGTGTTTAGGCACCAGCGGTCACGATACTTTGATTGCATGAGATAAGAGTTTATAGGTGGAAAATTACAAACTCTGATTCACTGTTTTCTGTGACAGCTAAAATCAGCGCAACTACTACACGCAGGAAACAGGCTCCGATACATTATGCAGCCAAGTATGATGCCGTCGAGGCGCTGAAGATGCTACTGAAGTATGGCGCTGACGTCAGTGCTAGAGATTACAAGGCGCGCACACCCTTGCAACTGTCAGCTGAGCTGGGTAAGAGGCAGGAGTGAACGGGTAACTGAAAACATTTAATCAATTGCGTTATTATGAACCGGCGTCTGTGTTAAATATACAGAAATGTACATCTACTTTTCTTCCTACTATCCCCTTGTGACATCACTGTGCACTGTGATAAGAAAATTACATAACTACTCTGACGGAATGGTTGTGTGTCTGAATATAGATATTAAAAGTGTAGTCTGACATAAATATTGCGGTGATAATATATCACTTACAAAATTATTGATCCTTTTTTTGTAGGGCCCAATGTTTTCTGTCAGATAGTAATTAGACCTAAATATTCTGGTACCATACTGTTGCAAAGTGACCACTTTTGGGGTAGTCGCAGCCTGTTTTTGGGACTTGCCTGCTGGTATTTTTGAACTCTTAACACTGGGTCACTGCTGACCAGTGCCCAGTGTAGGTGCGCAGACCCCTAAAAGGAAGTCGAAATGGGCTTAAAACCCTATTTGGCATATTTAATTTTGTTATAAGACCATTATAGAAACTATACTTATGGTATGTAAATTGAAATGTCGAAAGTGACTGAAGCACTCTTTTGCCAACCACATTTTAGTCCTGAAACCATGACACAGACCCCTGGTCCCCTGCAGACTGCAAGCTCTCATGTACAAATAAACTATTGTACAGACGTACAGACTCACCTCTAAGAGATAAGTAGGTCACTCCTAAAATTATCCTATTGGCCATGAGACAGGGTGCATAGTGCCTTGAAGTGATACTTAGCTAATTTCATGTTAGCATGTACCTACTTTGAATAAATCACCAAAAGTTATTTTCATTGTATTTGCTCTATCTGCTCGCATAGGAACATCAGTTAAAGCGTATTAAATAATGATTTCTGCATTATTCCGTGAGAAACAGCTACAGAAAAGTTTCAGTCCAATTTATTGGTAAATCTAATTCATTGGCAAAGTTTGAATGTTATTTTTAACAACTCCAGGAGAGTTATATTTACTTACATGAGCCATTGCTGGCTAAGTAGTCTTAGTTTATAATGGCTGCCCACACCTCCCCTGCCTGTATTGAGGGTTGAAATTTCTGCCAGGAGCCGCACAGTAGTCCTCTTTGATTGATAGGTTGACGTGAATGGGCAAGGAGGACTTCTATGAGCTCAGCAGACTATTCAGGGTAGGGCTCCTGTGGCTCCTTCTTTTGGCACATGTCAAGTCCTATATAGCATCCTTGCCCGAGGCACATGTAAAACCTTTACACCATTGAAAGGGATCAAACAAGCTCAGATTGCAACTGTGCATTTCTTGTCTGGTTACTGAAAGACACTGCTTGGTCTTACTGGAATTTTGTCTCATTTTATGTTGTGGGTCCAGGTACTGCTTCAAACTTTATTTTAGTGTTAGATATGAGAGCACACTTGTAATTTGTACACACCCCATCTCTCAGAGCTCAAATTTAGTGTGACTGAAGCCTTTGGCTGTCTTGGTTTTGCACTGACACTGTATTTTGTGCCTATTTGCAGTAAGGTAAACAGGAACTGAAAATCTAGGACCTAGAAACCCATTGATCAGACAGGAACAAGCACTGTCTTAGGATGCCCCACACTAACAGGCTGGTAATGCCTACAAACCTGGACCCTCACCCAGCCTTCATCAAAAACTGCTGGACTTGTAAAAAAAATGCCATGCAGACTGAACCTAATGCACTTGGCATATGTGACATGTCGAGGAGGTTGGACCCTCTTCACTTTGAAATCCAAACACAGAAAGAGTTTAAATGTTTCATTAGGCCGATCCCTGGGTAGCTCAAGGAACATAAAACAGCTGAAGAGGACATTCCTGTGAAGACTCCCAGTGGACCAATGGTAACTGGACTGGGACCTCATTTTGCCATTGGCCACGGCCTCACACCCTGAGAATCTCTAAATGCATCCCCTGAGGTGTTTGGGTCTTTGACATGTACTACTGTGGGTTTTGGGCACCCGATGAATGTTTGGATTTTTTTTTTCTAATTTCATCCGGAGCTCTAGAACTTCAGTAGCACCAGCTGGAAAAAGTATGCAAAATGCAGTTCAATAGTGAAGTATTTGATTTCAGCTTTGTCGCGGACCAATGCACTTGGTGTCATGTTGCCAAGGAGTGAGCACAGATTTACTGTATTTAATTTGTGTGACATCTAGCAGGTGCTGGCATTGTCCTATGAGGCTGACACTTGTCCATCCCAAATAATCTACTTCCTACACATGCCTACTCAGCAAAATGACAACAGCTGTTTAAAAATGATAGGAATAACAAGCTTTTCAGCATATTCTACTGTAATGTTTCCCTCTGAAAAATAACAGTGATTAGCTACATAGGGCAAATCTACACAACGTTATTTGTAGTACAGCTGATAATTATTACAAGAAAGCAGGAACCTAGCTGCAGTGTGCCACATATCCTGAACTACCGCTGCTTTAGGAAGTGACACATTACAATGATAAAACAGATTTTGCAACTAATTACCAGCTGCCTTATTTGCAATCATAGTATCTTTTTATAAGATGCATTAGGAGCCTAAGGGTTTCATGTATGGTTGGGGAAAGGGTACATTAAGAATGAAAAACCCCCTACTGTAGTCAGGGGCGGCTGGTGTTAATATGCGAGAGGGACGTCGCCCACCTACACCTTTGGGAGGAAAGAAACAAAGGATTAGAAACATTGAGCAGCTGAAAATACATTTCACTTGCTGCTCGGTGACAACGTTATCTTGAACGGTGTTGTTGATTGGGCGGGGGAGGGGTTGAAGCCTGGGGGGTGGCCTGAGCAGTGTGCATGTATCAAGCGGGCAAGGTCTTCCTTGTCCTTGAAGCATTTTCCAGGGCAGTGAGGTCACATTAGTGGGTGTGCTGTAGTTCTTTGTCAGGTACAGGGTTCCTTTTGGGGTGTTATTTGTAATGGCCGAGGGCAGGGTTAACAGAGTGCTTTGAACAAAATAGCTAGGGGTGGGGCAGGGCGATGAGGAGAATTTTGAAGTGGATGTGACATTGATGTTCACCACCGCTCTGCAGTTGTGTTATATTATCACGTGGACCAGCCTCAGGGAGGAGCCCTGAAGCTTCCTTTCAGAGCAGCAGCAAGTCTCGTGTGTGGAGAGGTGTTGTGTTTTATCCTCTCCTGACTGACCTGCTGCTGCCTGGGCCAGACTGACTACCAGATCTCCCCTGTGGCCTGCACTCACGCTGCCTGTGCTGCGCCCCTGCCAGGGAGTCCCTCATGGGAGGTGTTGCTGGGAGGACATTTGAGCTGAGAGGCCTTTAGTCCTAGCATTTCAACAGTCAAGGCATCTCTGCTACAGTTGCATTTAATACCTTTTAATGAACAGTAATACAATGACAGCTATGGCCTAGAGGCAGTAAGGGCTGGTGAAACTGCTTTGAGCCATTGATTCATTCACCTCGTGCAGGCCCTCATGATATGGGACAGAGAAGTTCTCTGGTAATATGTGACGTGGGCTCTTACCCCAAGGGGGGCAGTTCGGTATGGTGCGAGAGCCGAGGGATGGATTGCTAAAAGAGACAGATAAGTATTTTGATGGAAGGAGGGTTTTGAATTTGAATGGGGGTGGGTGGGGCTCCGAGGCACACTGGAATGTCTGAAGCTGCTGAAAAAACAAAACCTTCCGTCGCAGAAGTACCTGTCCCCACACCTCGCACACCTGCCTGCAACAACCGACTCTTGGAGTCAGATTGTTCAAGGCAGCTCCTGCCCCGCACTCACCACGGAGGGGGCAGGATGTCAAGAGAGAATAACTGGCTACTGAGGCAGTGCTGGAAAGCTACTGAAGGCCGATTTTAGGATCGCCTTCGCCTTCCGTGGTCCGATCCCCTGGTTGGCAGCTCAGCTCAGAGTCTGTTCACACCACAGAAGTATCATTTTGTATTCAGTTACAATAATAACTTGCATTATAGAGCACTTCATTACCACATGTCTGCCGTTTCAAATCGCTGTCGGTAACAGCCAGGTGTGACCAATAAAGACTGTAAAATAGTTCTTAATTGACCTCCTCTATAATGCTTGGAGAGGCCTAGCCAGAACTCAAAACTCCTGGTCGACAGATCAAGACATGTAGTGTGATTAAGTTTTCTACTCTCTATATATTTCTGCCAGCTTGTGACACTGAAAGGCAAGCGCCTAGAGGTGCCCCAGGGTTGGGTGGGTTCTTCATGCCCAGGTTTCCCTGGGCTCTCTGGCACACTTTGGACCCTCCAGCCTTACTTCTACAACTAGCAGGAATAAGGCGAGTCCTAAGTATATTGTAACTCACTTTACAGATGATGTGCACACATGCTGAGATAAGCAGGTCACAAGGCCAGAGTCCAGCAGGGACGATTTAAACTTCCATCCTTCTGAGGCAGATATAATTGGGCTACTATAGCAACATGAATTATGGGAAAAGTCTGATGGCATAAAAGAACTATAATTACAAAACCAAAATGTTAATCACCAAAAGAAGACAAGTTTAGGTTGGTTTGTTTTTAGAGCCAGTCCGCTCACCTATCTTAGTTTAAGAGGAAGGGCCTGATTTAGAGTTTGGTGGATGGAGTTACTCTGTTACAAACTTGATGGATATCCCATCCACCCTATTACAATTCCATTATAGCCTATGGAACTTGTAATACAGCGGAGGGGAAACAAGCCACCTTTGTGATGGAGTAATTCCTCCTGAAAACTCTAAATCAGGCTTTTAGTGCTCAACACCAGCACTTTGAGGTGCCCCAGAGCTACATTAATCACCCTTTTCTCAGCCACCATCTTTTAGTGTTTAACATATAGAGTGCAAGTATCATTTGATGGAAAACTATTTGTCCCCAAATGTGTGCTGCATAAATGTTAAAACCCCCAGCCCGAGACAGCCAATTTGATGTTGTCTGTGCCCCCAGTGGACATGCATGATTAGGTCTGACCTGCACACCTAAACTGCTGGTGTTATGAAGAGCAAGAATGCATTCCAGTGCCCTTCCTGAGCACAGTCGAGGTGACACAGCCCTGGATCATAAACTCAGGTAATTGAAGGTGCTCGGATTGGTGAAATACAGTATTTGTGCAGTGTCACACAATTTGATCCAACAGGAATGCAGGGATTGATCCTAGATTTTCCACTTTCACACTTGCATTTCCACCAATAGATGGGTATCTTTCCATAAGGAGGGGTGACCGGTCCCACGTCACTGTGCACTACATTCAGGAGGTGCTGTGTTTTGAATTATCTTATGGGTTTAAAAGCACCTTCTACAGAGTTCCTTATGTGTATCAATTTTCATGCAACAATGAAATTGTCAAGATAATTCTGGTGACTAAGTTACTTTTAAAGAGAGAACAGAGTTTGGTCCAGTGGAAGTTTTGGCTCATCATTAAGTAGTACAGAGGGTTAATGTGCCTGCTTTAAAAAATGTGTACCATGCCGATCACAGGATTGTATTTTATGCAGATAGCTCAGTGGGAACTGATTTTACCACATAGAGCCTTTTGTTACTCGCAGTTCATATATTACAATCCTAATATAGCACACTGAGCTATGAACAGTATCAAAGAATTGCATGCAAACTGGATGATATAGATTAGAACATTATGGCCCTCATTATGACATTGGCGGTGAGTGATAAAGTGGCGGAAATACCGCCAACAGGCCGGCGGTATTTACTGCCAAATTATGACCAGGGCAGTGAGAACTCCCATAGACAGCCAATGTACCACACCATCCGCCAGGGCGTTAACACCACGCACAATGGCGATACCCATCAACAGCCAGGCGGGAGACAAAGTTCCGCCCACCATATCACGACACAGCACACCGCCATTATTTCCAGGGTGGAACCAACACCATCAAAAGCCTGTCCGAAACACTGCACAGAAGATGAAAGACTCACCATCAGAGACACAGAGAAGGACTACGCCGTCATGGAACCAGAACTGCAATTCTTGCCAATGCTCTTCTACTCCATGCTCCACCTGGAACACTAACGCTGACGAAGATGACGATGGTGAGTACAGCCGCCTAGCACACAAGGGAGGGAGGAAAAGGAGAGTGACACACACATACACACAACATACACCAGACACACACACACCATACACAAAAACAATGGCACATGACACACGGCCTAATAATGCAAGGACAACAAGAAGGCAGTAATGAGAATGTATTGAATGGGATCAGCCACCAAATGAACCAATTGGATAACTAAGAGGTATGTACAAATGTCCACAAAGGGCCAATGCCCAGTCCAAAGTACTACTAAGGGCACACATGGCCACAGGGCACAGTCCAAGGCCCAACTTGTTTCCTGACATCATCCGCACAGAACTCTGCAGGGGCATCATTTTGCAAGTGGGAAGGCACCTCAGGGGGTGTGGGGGGCACCTCAGCTGAAGTCGGGAACTTGCCCACTAGTTCTGGAGGGGGCTCCATGCCCATTATCTTAGCTGGGGAGCGCAAGGTCACAGTCTCTCAGGTGGGTGACTTGCCCACTGGTCCTGGAGGGGGATCCTTGCACAGCAGTCCCTGGAGGATGGCCTATATGCCCTCTGCTGGAGGTGAGGGCTGCACTGTCACATCTGGAGGTGAGGGCTGCACTGTGTCAGCTTGTGAAGGTGCCTCCTGGGCAGCCTCTGCTGGAGGTGAGGGCTGCACCGTCTCAGCAGGTGAAGGTGCAGCCTCTGCAGGAGGAGTAGGCTGCACTGCCTCAGCTGGAGGTGAGGCCTCCGTGACCACTGGTGGTGTCACCCTGCCAGGCTCTGCTGGGGGTAGTGGGTGGGTGTGTGTTTTTTTAATTGCCCAATGTTGTGTAGTTTAGTAGTTGGGTGTCCATTCTGAGTGCGGCAGCACTGGTGGAATTCCGGCTCTGGTCATTGCGGCGGACGGCGGTAAGACAGCACTGCTGCCAGCAGCAGCGCCATGCCAGCAAAACACCACCTATCGTATCATGTTCCATGATACGGCTTGGCAGTGTTTTACTGGCAGACACTGCTGCTGGCAGCAGCGCTGTGTCCCGTCTCCTGCCGAAGGACCCCCTGCAAGCAGATAAGTCGGGTTCTCCGACAGGAGGGGGGTGGGGGGTGTTGTGCATGTGTGTGACTGTGTTTGAATGCGTGCATGCATGTGTAATGCGTGTGTGCATGAGTGGGTGTGTGTGTACATGCATGTTGTGTCGTGTGATTGCCTGTGTGACTGGATGTATGCTTGTGTGTGTTGCTGTGAGTGTGTATGAATGTATGCATGCATGGGTGATTGTGTGTGTGTATGTATGTGCGTGTATGTGTGTATATGTGTGGGGGTGGGATGGGGAGTGTGGGGGAGGAATTCCCTGGCACTGACAGTGCCTACCGCCATGGTTTCCATGGCGGTACAGAAACTACGGAAACCATGGCGGTGGGCGGGGGACAAAATGCCATGGGTGGCCTAGTGATAGCCTCCGGGCTGGAGACTGCAGTCTCCAGCCCGGCGGTCGTTACCGCCGTGGCGGTCGGTGTGTTAACTTGGCGGTTTGGCTTTGGCCAAACCGCCAACATCATAATAGTGGGGGTATGTACCGCCACCGTGTTGGCGGTAATACCTCCACTATTACACCGACCACCGGGGTCGTAATGACCCCCTATTACTTGTAATGCCAACCCTAGCCACTGTGTTACATTTCAGCTCTCCAGTTTGTGCTTGTCCAGACCAAGCACATTAAAATATTTTGCTGGCAAGTATGGGTAAGATGTGACTCCCATGATTGTATGACACAATCACGCATGGCTTAACAACGCGGTCGCAACCACGACCACCTCTTTACCACTCATGTCTTTACCATTCATGCCTTTACAACGTATTTCGTTGTAAAAGCATGCTTAGTAAAGGAATTTGTGAAAAGGACATGTGTAGTTGTGTTATACAAACCCCCTCTTAACCTAACAAAAACTCCCCCCACCTGCCCTGAGGCCTAAAACTACCCCATCCCCTAAACCCCCTAAAAACCCTGGTCCCTGTTTACAAAAAAAACTACCCCGACCCGGTCATCCCCCTTTAGAGTTTAAAACTCCCCCACCCCTAAAAATGAAACTCCCCACCCGCCCTGAGCTCACTAAAACCTTCCCCATCCCTGAAAACTCTCCCCCCCCTCTAAAACCTGGCCCCAAACCCTAGCCGCCCTGAGGCCTAAAACTACCCCATCCCTAAACCCCCCCACCAAAACATGACCTCAGCCTCTTCCCGCCCTGAGCCCTAAAGCCCTACCCCCTGTAAAAAAATATAAACTATCCGGCGCCCCCCATCATCCAGGCCCTTGTTTAAAAAAAAACTACCCGACCCCTGCAACCCATCCTGAGCCCTAAAACATTCCCTCACCCATAAAAATAAAACTACCACAACCCCCCCAACCATAACACTTAATCCACACCACACCTAAAACTACCCCCAAACCCTGCCCCAGCCCACCTTACCTCACTGCAGCCTCTTTCGATCCTCCCTGCTCTTCTCTCCACCCTTCCTAAGACATTCCCCACCTCTAAAAAAAAAAAAAAAAGCTACCCGACTCCCCACCTAACCTAAGCCCTAAATTCACCCCAACCCCTAAGAGCTACCCCCCCCAAACCCTGCGCCAGCCCCACTTACCTCGCCATATCCGCTTCTGATCCTTCCTCCTCTTCTCTCCGTGCTTTTGCACCCTTAGAAAGCTCTCTGCCTTACCCGTGCATATACGTGGTTTAGGCACATGCGTAGTTAAGGCAGAGAACAAAGCAGTCGTAGTTAAGGCAAGTGTTACTTTGCTTACGCTGTAAACATCCGCGTGGCTTAGGCGGCATTAGTTAGGATGTTTCTCGACTTCCACACCTTGTAGTCCTCATTGTCCTATGTAACATTTTCGATACACTGATTTACACGTTTGATTCAATGTCTCTGGATAATGTGTGTGATGTAAAGTGGTGTGACACCGTACACTGGTATGAGTAACTTTTCTTTCTTTCTTTCTTTCTTTCCTTCTATTCATGCTTTCTTCCTTTCACCCTCCTTCCTTTCACCTCTCCTTCCTTCTTTTTCCTTGCTTTCTTAAGTCTGTTATGTTTTTTTTTTTTTTTTTTTTTACCTTTCTATTTACCGCTCTCCTTCTGTTTTTCACTTTATTTTTATCTGTTACCTTTCTCTGTCTCGTTCATTGTACTTTGTGGTCTAGCAAGGTTGCAGTGGGTCCATGTGCCAGGACGCAAAACTGGCAACACTGCCACTAGCTGAGTGGTAAATGTAGAGAGAATTTGGGTTTAGTGGTCAATTCACACCCCTGTGCTCTGATGCCACTGGGAATGCTGCACTGAATACAGCCATGCCGCTGACGGTACTTGGTTATTTTGGCAGCCCTCTGCCAACACCCTTTAATCTTGAGTAGTGTTTTTATGGGCTTTTGTCTGGAGATTTAAGCGGCCCATAGAGGTACTAATCAAGGTTTTGAGTGTCTCACTGGCAAGTCCCAGTAGCTGTTGGTGTGTGGGCTTCTTGAGATCCCTGAGTGCACGTCTACTTCCAGCTTCATGTTAATTCTGTGCAAGACATTAATTGTTGGCATTAGCCCAAGAGAAATTACATCTAAACATCAACTTAAAGGAATATAAGTGCAATTTGTAGTATCCTGCTGGACATGTTCTAGTGTTTCACCAGCCACTCAGCTGACGGATGGCCTTACACACACACTCCACACTCATCTAACACAGGCGTCACCAGTCAGGTGACCCTGCCAATTAAAAGGGCCGGGCGCACGTGCCTGTGGCCAGTTACCTGAACCATGCCACTGTGTCTGCGTCACATCATTTCAGTAGCATGAGGGCCTAGGGCCCGCAATACTACACAATTGAGAGCAGCCTGTTGAGCATACTCGGGAACAGTGTAATATTGCTTGGTGTCCCTGCAGCACGGGTGGCCTAGAATTACAGTCTAAAAACACAGCACCCATCTTAACACCCAGGCAGAGCCTATGTACACATCCAGAATGTTCTTGATCACAAAAGGTATTCACTCCAAGCACCTTCTGATATTATTCGCCAGTGTGGTCTGATCATGTCTGGCACAACTGCCCAGTCCTGCAGTACCTGAACCTCTCTACAAGAGAATCAAGGAAGTGAGATAACCAAGTTGATCACATGGCAACATATCCTGTTTCCTCCGACTTTGCTTCTCATGCTCAAATATTTTTGTGCTATTTCAAGAGTTCTTTAATGTTAAAGACAGCAGAAATATTCTGAAGGCCTGGAGAGTATTTTAGACATTGCATACAATTTATTGCTGGATTAGTGAGCCGAAAAGTTAACTTTTTTTCAGTAGGCCCATCCCCCTCTAAATGACGACTCCATCATGGCCATTATTCCTGTGTCCACTAAACAAAATCTTTAAACAAAGAACATATCTGCATCACCATAAACCATAATGGCCCCTAAAGATTCACGTAATCCAGGGACCTTATTGCAAACTATATATACTTTTGAGCAAAGGGAGTGTTTATCCTGACCGCTCCTGTCTTGATTATTGATCTTTTCATGGTATAGAATTATTACAATGTTGCTACCTTTATCACAATTTTCGTCTAGCCCTTTGGTTCTGTCTTATCCAGGTGACTGGTTGACACCTGTTCGGTATACGTCAATAAGGACGCTCAATGAAGGACCACACGCCAATTATGAATACAATTTAGCTTTACTAGAATTTCAGGTAAATGTATGCATTTAGCACATCAACAATGGTAGAATAAAAATAGCAATGAAGAGCATCTATTTATATATGAGTACACTACAAAGAGCATCTACGTATATATATGAGCAAAGAGTTACTTGACAAATATAAGCTTTGATTAACTGTATACCAAAATGCGTCACACTACGATGTTCAGGAAGCAAAATAAAAACGAGCTGAATACTTCAGATAAGCTTTGATTAACTGCATACCAAAATGCATGTTTCAATTACTGCAGCAAGCTCACACTACGATGTTCAGAAAGCAAAATATAAACGAGCTGAATACTTCAGATTATAAACACAGTGCAAGCATAAAAATCAATCTTAATAATAGAGCAGAGAAACAAAGGCCTTTCATCCCTGTGTGGAACTTAACTTAGTCCACGAAATGCTGGGAAGCCCTCTACTGCCCGCTTGGACCTCTCTCCCCCTCAAGCGTCACGGTCTCTGAACAGCAAACAGGAAGGCAGCGCTGGGCCTGGAGATGGCAGCTTTCACAACCCCATCTGCGAGCTTCAAATCCCTTACCCGCACTTCAGTGCTTAAATAACTTGAAGCTTGGATTCTATCCCTTTCTGACATTTTCTAGCTATGTTATCAGCACTTGTCTCTTGGCTGCTCTGCCCTTCCCCAGCCATTGTTTTCATTCCATCTTCTCCCTGTACTCTCGTTCTCAAGGTTGAGACGGAGTCTCCTACACAAACAAGCTTGAAAATAACTTCGTGAACTTTTCCACGTTGTTCGGGTTTCAGCAGGCATCACGCTCATCTACACTGCTCAAGCTAATTAACCCTTCGTGTCACAATGTCTTCCACACCTTTCCCTCTACTGATCAGGTTCGTAACAGCAAAATTATTTCACATTTCTGTGTTGTTTCCTCCATCCCGCTGTTACATTTTTGGGGTCAAACCTTGATCTTGTTCGAAGTGGGTAAAGGGGGAGTCCGACATATATACCAAAGCTCTTTGGAGCCTTTAGCTTTTTTAATGTTTTTGAATAGATTAATTTGAGTGTTTCTGAAGTCGAGAGCAAGGATCTCCTATTCACTCACTGACTTCTTCGCAGTCACCAAAAAGGAAGGGGCTGGAGGCCAGAAATGAGAAGAGCAAGCAACACTACAATCTAGCGGACAATCAGATGAAAACTCTTCTTTAAGTAGATGAGCAATGATCCCTGACTCATAAGTGGTCCATTGAATGACTCAAAGGTCTTTTTGTTGAGATCAAAGAGTCTTATTCGTTTTAGAGATTTCTCAACTCCTGCATCACTAGTTTGCGAAATTACAGCGTGGTGCAATGGTCCACTATCAACACCACGTGGTCATTAAATACATTTAAATTCATTAGTTCTACAAATGAGTCCTTATAATCAAGAACTATGACTCCTGCCTGTCCAGTATACATGTGTGGGAGAGCACAATCTGGCCAGCATTACAACACCTAGCCCTTTGAATGGACGACTGCACGTCAACGGTGAGTGGAGTGTTGCTGCAGACAGAAACAGCATAACCCTTCCTCGAGGCTGTTGCTCTTCCAGTGGTTCATGACCAAGGTCTGATGTTAAAGTCGGAGGCGTAACATAGGCCCCTACAGCCCCATGGTGCAGGGGAGTGCCCGAGCTCTAGGGACCCCCTCTGCACATTACCCAAAAAAGCCCAAAAGGGGGCCCCTCCATGTGCTTTGCAAGGGGGGGCTTCAGTTTCGTTACGCCACTTGTTATAGTCTTTTGTGAAAGGTGGCCCTGCAAGAGTACTAACAGTTTGTAAATGCCTTTAAATAAAAGTGACTTAGACTGTTCTGTTAGCAAGCAACCTAGTACTAGCTTCTAGCACATCCAGAGATGCTGAAATCCACTCCTTACAGGTACGTAAGCCAGGATAAAATAGTAAGAATCGTACATTGACACTTAGGGGGTCATTCTGACCCTGGCGGCCGGTGGCCGCCAGGGCCACCGACCACGGGAGCACCGCCAACAGGCTGGCGGTGCTCCCACAAGCATTCTGACCGCGGCGGTTCAGCCGCGGTCAGAAGCGGAAAGTCGGCGGTCTCCCGCCGACTTCCCGCTGCTCGGGGGAATCCTCCATGGCTGCGGAGCGCGCTCCGCAGCCATGGGGATTCTGACACCCCCTACCGCCATCCTGTTCCTGGCGGGTCTCCCGCCAGGAACAGGATGGCGGTAGGGGGTGCCGCGGGGCCCCCGTAAGAGGGCCCCACTGTGTATTTCAGTGTCTGCAATGCAGACACTGAAATACGCGACGGGTGCAAACTGCACCCGTCGCACCCCTGCAACTACGCCGGCTCAATTCTAAGCCGGCGTCCTCGTTGCAGGGGCATTTCCTCTGGGCCGGCGGGCGCTCTTTTGGAGAGCGCCCGCCGGCCCAGAGGAAATGTCTGAATGGCCACCGCGGTCTTTTGACCGCGGTGCGGTCATTTGGCGGCTCCCTCCAGGCGGGCGGCTCCCGCCGCCCGCCGGGCTCAGAATGAGCCCCTTAATCTATTGAAAGTAACAGAAGCACTAAAAAATGTTCTCACTACAAGATTATTTCTCTCTGATTCTTACCTCAGCCGATGATTCCATTATAGTCTTGTGGTAAAGGGGCTTAAAACAATCAGAAGAGCTGAAGAATGTTATAAACACTTCTTAAACAGTCTTAAACACAACCAATATCGCACAGTTTGAGTGACCAGAAATGAGGCTAGAATTGTGTTCATATTGCTTTTTTTGGATCCAAGTTCCCTGAAAGTTCTAAGACTGAATTCAGCAGATTTTCTAAGATCATTGTCTGTTACAGATCACAGCCGGTGCTGAGGGTTGATTGTCCCCCATTCAAAACCCCTTCCTCCATCCACAAGATATTCTATTCAAGTCACCTGACTTGGGCTGTAATTTCCTCAACTGTCTATTGTGAGGCTATGGGTGTACTATGTGGTATGAATGTGAAGCCCCACTGTCCAGTACACTCAAAAATACCATCTTGGGTCCAGTCAGGTATGTTTACTCAACCTTAAACTCAACCCTGGTTAGCTATGGCTGCGAGCAGTAAGGCTTAACAAAGGGACAATGAGTAAAGCATTTAACAGCACCACAAATCACAACAAAGAAGGCACATGGCACGAAAGAAACAAGAAACCAATTTATAAAAACTGATTCGATTTTTATGAATTTTTAGAGCCCTTAAGCGTCACAATCCAGCAGAGGATTCCAGAGATAGATTTTGAAGGTATGACTTCAGTTTTCAGGGCTGCCGATTGGGAAAATGAGAAAAGAACAACTGAACGCTATATCCACGCTATTACAGCAATATGAAAAGCCCAATGAGAAGCCATTATAACGTAATGTAAGAAATTAGAATTCCTCCTATTTCAGATACGCTCCCGATGAAGCAATCCATGTCATTAGTGATTTTATCATGTCTGGTTTGATTCTATCTTCTTCTGTTTTATTTTAGTCTCAACTGTTGTGATATAATGCTCTTTTATATGCCTAATTGTCCACTATGTATATGACTTTTATATCAACGGCAAACAAGTATTGGCCAACAGAAAGTTTGGAAACCTTTGAAAAGTCTGTAAAAGTTAGTTCGACAATTCCAGCCCTAGTTCGGTGACCAACTCCTGTAGGATAGAAGTCTAGGGGGCCAGAATGGATACTTTGGGCAGGTAACTGGTCACCAGAGCGTTTTTAGAGCAAGATCCAAAAGTTACAGGATGACTGCCATAGATTACAATGGAGTGGTCCTGATGCTGAGGGATTGCAGGCTTAAAGATGCTCAAGGATGCTTCTGATGCTATCTGATCGACGGGGATGAAGTCCGATGAAGTCCTCGATCCACAGGTGAGTGGGGGCAACTCTATCCACAGATCTCGGTGTCCCACAAACTTCTCTGTGCAGAGTACTAAGGGCTGCCAATGCAGACCTTTAGATTTTGCAACACAGCGGTCAAGTTGTAAGCCTTTGGTGGGTGTTAGTGTCCCTCTTGGTCAATAAATCTGATCACAACCAGCACCCACAGGTCCAGCAAACATGGTTGCACCTTTTGACTATCTCTGAATTGTCCTATGGGGTGCCAGGCGTCCTGTAGCTGCAAAACATCTGCAGTTGCTACCAGAGATTTGTCTTGGGGTTTCTCAGCTTTAATGCTTCCAGTGCTGGTCTGGGAGGTCAGCCAACTGACCCTTGGAGTCTCTGCTTCGGAGTGGGACCAGGAATCAGCTTTTTGCTGGGCCAGGCATGCAGAACAGGGTCCAAACTCTGCTAGCCCAAAGTGCAGCTGGTGAAGTGGTTCCAGCATCACAACCTTTCTTTGTGTGCTTCCAACAGGTGTAAAGTGGTCTTCTTGTCCTCCTTCCAAGTCCAGTCCGTGCTGAGGGTCAGCATGCCAGGGTTGCCAAATTTATCCCAGGAAAGTGCCCTGAGGGGATTATGCGGTCACTAGTCAATGGGCTATTGGGTTCTCTCCTACCTAGTGACAAATTCCTAACTTTCTGGTGGTGTGGCATCTGGCTATGCCAGAATGCCACATTCTTGCCCTGTTTCAAGATGGCATGATCATTCCCCATCCTCAGGAGCAAGGTAGGAGCACCCTAGAGGTCTGGCTCTCTGGGGGGAACGTGCCCACGGTAAAATCAGTTTGGGAGTGAGTTTCCCCTCTCTGGCCCTGCTCCAGGCTCTCCACAGGAACAAAAGGCACCCTGCTCAGGGTTGCTGGGCCGGGTGGCCCATCAAAGGAGGCTGCCCTTTCATGGCACGCCTCTGGGCTAACCCCAGAGTGGCCATCCGAGCGGAGGAGGTGACACATTGCTGCTGCAACACTGCCTTTGCTCTTGAGCCTGGGAGTCGTTCACACGCCTCCTCAGATGATCAGAAAGCTGTCTGTGTATTTATGCCTTTGTGAGGCTGCTGGACAACAGAGCACAGAGTGGACATTTTCTGGAAGTTGCCTACCTTTAATAGTGTCATTAATTTCGACCTGGTCATTGAGTCACATTTAATGGCACTATTAATTTGATACCTTACATAACCCACCTTGGTTGTCCCAGTCAAAAGTTAGCCGGGTTGGGATGCCAGACGATAACTCTGTGTTAGCCAATGGGGCTACCAACTTTACTCACAGCAAAACGACAATTTATAAGTGTTGCTTTTAAGACATTTTAAAAAAAACCACATGTCCTATTTAACAAAATTCAGCTCCCTGCCATAGGACTCCATAAGCCTTCCTAAGGGGAGACATATATAATGTTAAGGGATGGAGTGGCTTTGCCATTGGTTTAAATTGCAAAGTCGAACTGACAGTGAAAACACTGCCCTTCTAGTCTGCAATGCCGGGCTAGGAGCCATTTGGTACATTGTCACATGAAGGGTGAAACAAACACTGCTGCAGCCCTGAGTGGACACTGTCGTACATACCCTGGGCACCCTGGTTACTACATACTAGGAACTTATAAGTAAGTCAGACCTTGCCAATTGGGTTTATCCAATTTGACATGTAATTTGCATTGGGTTAAAACACTGTCACTGAAGTCTGGTTAGCAGGCCTTAGTGCACTCTCAGAGTCGAAAAACCATCAGCTAGTAATCCAAATGGGGCGAAAAGAGGGGGAACACCAGCAAAAAGCATGTTACCATACATTTTTGCAGCACAAGAGTTTTTTGGCTCAGTGGTAAACATTATTAGACATACATGATTTCATTGGGAGGCATCTTATGCTTCTGGAGTAGAATGGTGTGCCATTCAAAGAAAGGTTTTTGAAGAAATGTGCGGCTGCCTGGAGGATGCTCATCCATGCAGTCAGATAATTCTCAGGCAGGCTAGCCAGGAGAGCGTTGTTGTGAGATTATTTGAGCATTTATACATGCACAATGTTCTAGCTCTGTGCCTGTGGCCTGTGCCCCTTCACCTAGTTACATCTCATTGTATTCCTCTTATTATTTTAGCACAGTTTTATTTTAGTGGAGGTGTTTCATTATTTTTTTATCAGTTGCCCTTTCACTCAAAATGTGTTATTCATTCCTTTGTACGTCATTTTCATCCTGTGCTCAACCCAAGGCTGCACACAATAGTTTACCGGGTACTGCCGGTACAAAGAGTACAATGTCTACCCTACACTGGCAAAATATGTCTTGGTACTTATGGACAGTTTTAGGAACATCAGATGTTTTATAATAAAACACCACACTGCCCCCACAACCTTAAAGGGGACATTCCAGCCATCTTGCCATCTCATGCAGCATGTTGTTGTTGCAGGTCTTCTGAAACTCTGTGCCTTCTCTTCATCGATGTGGGAGGACTCCCAGCAGATCAAAAGACCTCTTCTCTACCTGTAGCACAGGTATGGGGATTGGGTTTCCTTCCAGGGACTAGAAGGGCAGATTGGGGCTAACACTGCTATTGCTCTCATGTAGAATTTTAGTAGTGCAGGTAGGGATTTTAGAATCACTATTGTGACAGTATGGTGGGACTCTTCCTCTGTTTCACTTTCCCAGTCACTGCTCTAATGGTGTTGTGTTTCATTAGTCTTATAATCACAATCATGCCTTTTTACATAGATGGCAAGTGCTTCAATAAATGTACTGAACCAAATCCTACTTCAGTTTGTCTTTGCAAGTATGAGACGTGTATAACTGAGAGAAAGGTGTATGATCAGTTCTACCACGCCTTCCCTGAGGAGTCTTAGAGTGTCATGCAGTAGGCTGCCACAAATCACCTTTACTCTCAGATTCTGGTGAGGTTCTGCTAGCTAGCCGAAAGGGTTATGCCGACAGCTGTCACACACTGTGTAATCAGACTCAGTCCCCCACACTCTGTGGTGCTGCCTCCCAAAATCCAGCAGTCTTGTTTTTACAACGAGAGTTTTATGACATGGCCCAACCAACGTTAGTTAGGCACTAACTTTATGGCTCTCCTAAGTATGTCTGGCTCATTACCTGCAAAAGACACCCCAATTATCTGATATGGAGACGTCCGTGGTATTAGGGAATACTCAGCTACATAGGTAGCACCTATTTGATGCTGTAGGTTGTTCAAGCGTGAACACTTAAAAGGATTCCCCCAATTGGTGTTTCTATTTCTGAACAATAATATCTTAAATATGGCTTGTAGGAAAATGTCACTGTTGGCATGGTTACCCCCCCCCCCTAGTGTTGATGCCAACTTTGATTAAAAGTGTGCTGGGAACCTGCTAACCAGGCCCCAGCACCAGTGTTTTTTCCCACAAACTGTACCTTTGTTCCCACAATTGGCTCAGCCCTGGCACACAGTTAAGTCCCTTGTAAAAGGTACCCCTGGTACCAAGGGCCCTGTGGCCAGGGAAAGTCTCCAAGGGCTTCAGTATGTATTATGCCTCCCTAGGGGACCCCTCACCTAGCACATGTACACTGCTCTGCAGCATGTATGTGCTGGTGGGGAGAAAAAGGACAAAGTTGACACGGCACCCTTCTCAGGGTGCCATGCCAACAAACCACTGCCTGTGGCATAGGTAACTTACCCCTCTAGCAGGCCTTACAGCCCTAAGGCAGGGTGCACTATACCACAGGTGAGGGCATAGCTGCATGAGCAATATGCCCCTACAGTGTCTAAGTCCATTCTTAGACATTGTAAGTGCAGTGTAGCCATATTGAGTATATGGCCTCGGAGTCTGTCATTATGAACTCCACAGCTCGATAATGGCTTCACTCAATACTGTGAAGTTTGGTATCAAAATTCTCAGCACAATAAACCCACATTGATACCAGTGTGGGATTTATTGAAAAATGCACACAGAGGGCATTTTAGAGATGCCCCCTGTATATTAGCCAAACTGCTAGTGTAGGACTGACTGGTCTGTGCCAGCCTGCCACTTTCAGACAAGTTTCTGACCACATGGGATGAGTGCCTTTGTGCCCTCTGTGGTCAGAAACAAAGCCTGTCCTGGGTGGAGGTGCTTCACACCTCCCTCTACATGAATTGTAACACCTGGTCGTGAGCCTCAAAGGCTCAAGCCTCGGGTTACAGTGCACCAGGGTGCTCTAGTTAGTGGAGTTGCCCGCCCCCCGGACAAAGCCCCACTTTTGGTGGCAAGTCCGGTGGGAAAATTAGGGAAAACAGAGAGGAGTGACCACCTAAGTCAGGACCACCCCTAGGGTGTCCAGAGCTGAGGTGACCCCTCCCAGCAAAATCCTCCATCTTGGTTTGGAGGATGGGGACCAATAAGGTTAGGTTTGTGCCCCCCTCCCCAAAGGGAGGGGGCACAAGGAGGGTGTAGCCACCCTCAAGGTCAGTAGCTATTGGCTACTGTCCTCTTAACCCTAGGATCTAGGATTTGAGGGCCTCCCTGAACCCAGCTGGTCACATTCCTGGAAACCTACAAGAAGAACTGCTAAGCTGAATCCCCAGGAGAGAAGAAAAGAAGACAACAACTGACTTGGCCCCAAACCTACCGGCCTGTCTTCTGCTTCAAAGAACCTGCAGAAACTACACTGACGCATCTTACGGGACCAGCGACCTCTGCCAAGCTACACAGGACTGCCCTGCACACAAGGACCAAGAACTCACGTAGACGGCAGCTCTGTCTGAAGAGAAGAAGAAAAGAAACTATCTGCAAGGACTCCAGCCTCACCCTAAATGCGTGAGTCCTAACCACTCTGCACCCCCGGCCCGTGTCCAGGTGGCCCAACTAGCCAGAGAGGATCCCTGGGCGATTCCGAACAAGTGCTCACACTAGGCTAACCTCTCCACCCCTCCACGACGATGCCTGCAGAGGGAATCCCGAGGGTCCCCCTGACTGCGACTGCCCCGGACGAAGATAACCAATGCCTGAAGAACCACTGCACCCACAGCCCCCAGGCCTACGAGAAACCGACCCCTGGTGCAGCATCGTCCAGCAGGCAGCCCTTCTCCCTGTCCAGCCAGTGGTTTGCCTGAGAAGCCCCCTGGACCCTGCCTGCAGACTCTGAGTGACTCCCAGGGTCTCCTCATAGACCAGCATTGGCAACCGACTCCCTGTTTGCACCCTGCACCCGGCCGCCCCGTGCCGCTAAGAGTGCGTGTTTGGTGCCTACTTGGGGCCCCTCCAATGCTCTTCAAAACCACACCAGGCCAGCCCTCTGAGCCGTGGGTACTTACCTGCTGATAGACCGAATTCAGAGTGTCCCCTGTCTCCATAGGAGCCCACGTTAATTTGGTTCCCCTTTGACCTCTGCACCCGACCGGCCCCGTGTTGCTGGTGGAGGGTGTTTGGGTTTACCTGGAACTCCCAGCAGTGGACTACCTAAAACCCGGAGACAGGAACTGTAGGTTTGATACTTACCTGTAAAACTGTACTATCTTTTCTTCCCTGAGGAACTGTTGAAAAATGTAGTGTCCACTTTTAAAATAGCTTTTTGTCATTTTAAGAAAAACTGTATACATTGTGGATTCCATTCAAAGACCTACACATACACATGCAAAGTACCTTTCATTTCATGTACTTACCTGCAAACTGAATCTTTTGGTTCTAAAAATAAACTAAGAAAACATTTGACATATAAAAACAATTGGTCTGGAGTTAAGTCCTTGAGTGTGTGCTTCTTCTATTGTCTGTGTGTGTGTACAACAAATGCTTTGCACTACCATCTGATAAGCCTAACTGCTCGACCGCACTATCACAAACAGTGCATTAGTATTATATACTTTAACCTCTGTTAAGCCTCTGGAGAACCCCTGGACTCTGCACACTATATTTCACTTTGATATAGTATATATAGAGCCAGCTTCCTACATGGCAGACCAACAATGGGTCATAATTGCAGCAAACATGAGACTCCCCTTCATAACGCATTAAAGAAATAATAGCCTCACAGATAACGGAGAATTTACATTTGCTGTTGAGACTCATGCAGCCGACTAAAATGTTCTATTCTTGGGTTACCTTTCCAGCAGCAGATGGGAACACACACATTTCACCACTACACTCCAGCAAATGACCAGCACAATATAGACAATATGTGCATTTAGAAATAATACTATTGTATCAAGAACACCAAAATTGGCTTGATGGCGCCCTACCACATGTTCCACAGCATGTTAGATTAGGTCCTCTATATATGGTTTTGCATGGCCAGAATTGGCTACCTATAGACCACACCCTAATGCAGGGACAATGGCAGTAGTAGTAGTAGTACGCTGCCTCTGCACTAATTTAGTTGAAAAATATAGACACTTATGCAGACTTTAAACACTGCCCCTTCAAGGGCTGCCCCAGTGCAACCACATGTAGCCACAGCAGGCATCACTCCCGCTACTGTGCATTCAATTATGGGTAAAGTACCCACTAAATGTGGAGAAATTCTGATTTGGTTAACGTAGCACTTTGGAGGCAGTGTTTCCCCATACGGGTCCCCAAGATAAACATAGAATTCTCACAATGTGATTGCCGTTTGGGATGGTTCCCTCAGTGGACAACTGTGATACTTGGGGTTCAGTGTTTGTTGCACTCTGCACTATTGCACACGGTACACCAACACTTGTAAGTCTTCCAGAAGTGTTAAAACAAATTTAAGATGAATACAGGACTGCCACGGCCCTAGACTTAGGGATGCAATTGATGGGCAATTTTGCCACAGTATCCTCAATAATATTAAGTAACCTTAAAGGGGAAGCATTAGTATTGATAGTACACCAGAGGCTCTATGATTTTTCTACACAGGATCAAGAATGTGAGCAGCTACAAATTATCGCAGAGACCTATTCTACTATAGGTTGGGATAGATGCGAGCCAGACCAGGTAAACCACAACTAAAAGGTAAATCCAATAAGCATCAGAGAGTTCTAAAAAACGCTAGGCTAAATAGAAACAAAATAAAGACTGGGTGAAACATAAAGGAGAATCTCTGCATTTAGAGACCTCTGAGAAACATGTTTATTTTAAAAATAGGGACACTTTAAAAACTCCAGATAGATATGAATATACTGCTACACACCAATCTCGTTCCTTTCAGGTCTCACCAGATAAATGCAGTGAGAGAGGAGGGCGTTCAGAACAACGAAAAAGTAGGTGAAACCGAGAAAAGATTCACAATGCTCATCTGAAGCTTCCATAAAGAAGGAAGAGAAACTACCCCACCAGAAAGCACAATTCAAAAAGAAAGAGGTGGCAGCAATTTCGGCTAAGAATGCTACACATAATGAGAACTTTACTGAAGAACAGGAAGTGGGCAGTGACTCTGCTAGACAGTGTAGCAGAGGTCACAATAGTTCACCAGAATCTTCAAGAGTTTCTGGATGTGACAGCAACTGATGACATATTAAATACGGCGCACACATGGTGTTGGTGGGGGGGGCGCAAGGGGCCGCAAGAAAAGTGTAATGCAGCGCCACTTTTCTTAAACCTGGCCCTTAGCTTGTTATCTGAAGGGTGTTCCTGTCCTTTAGATTCATCTGGTGTTCCAGGTGCTCTCAAATGGGAGTTATGTGATGCTGAATGGAGAAAGAAGTTGCAGGATGCTAGCCGGATTCGCCTACGTAGGTTTGGTCTCCCAAATTGTGACTTTTTTGGAAACATTCAGAAATCTGGCCTCATATTGCTACTTCAAATGTAAAAGCTGACCAGGCTGAAAGCTCTTTTGTTTAAAAAACACGTGGCTCTCACATCTGCCTACGAGACATATGCTCTTCAAGTGGCGAGGTCATCTGCAGAGATACAGTCCCTTTTAAATACCAGCTTTCCAAAACATTTTGGTGAACGTATAGCTCGCATTTTCAACACATCTAACCCAGTTGGGATTGTACATTTCTTTAAGGCTGTTTGTTCTGGCTTTGCCACCGCCTTCTCTTCTATCTTTGGCATAATACCTTCAGCCATAAACTCAATTTTTTTAGTGTTTTCGGGAGATCCCCTGTTATTTTGGCATTAATTGGAGGCATTTTACTGTTGCTGCTTTTCCTTCGCAATGGCTGCTCCATCTCAACAAAGAGGACTGATGCAGGTCCACCAGCCCAACTGTGTTGTGAGCACAAGATGCAGTATTTTGGAGCACCACTCCTACAAGAACTGGAGTCCAATTTGTCATTCAGACCGATTCTGAATTGTGTGCCGCCCGTCTTTCGATGTTTGTGGTGCCCATTCGAACATGTACTGGAAGTGTCTTGCCATGCACCACGTACCTTCTTTGGGCACAGGTCTGTTGGTGTTCTTGATGAGGGTTCGTTACCAGATGAGCACATTGAGATTGAGGTTGCTATGAGAGGTTTCCTATGAGCCACCCTTTGTGGATCTAGTGGCTCTTGGTGCTCCGACACTTGACACTGCACAGGATGCTGCTACAGGCAACAGAACATGAGTAGTGCTCTCTTGCGTTCCTTGATGATGACCTGGTTATTTTAACACCTGCCAAAGTAGGGTCTTTCCTGGATTCAATAACAATTGATGACATTGGAGATTTTTTTAAAGGATCACAATTATTGTTGATCTTATGTCATTTGGCCTTAATTTGCATTGCAATTTTTGTGAAATTCTAAATTGACCCTTTCAATTTGGATCGACTTTGGTCTGTCCTACTTGTCAACATGGGCATTTTGTATCTCTTTTATTTGTATTTTAGCTTGCTTTTAGTAGTTAGGAATGGTGATTTTAGTATTACGTTTTTATGGTAGACGTCTGTGCTTTTGAACCATTAATGGGGAGGGTGCTCTGAGGTTATTTTAGCATTTACATCAAAAAGAAGGGGGACAGGGAGATTTACTGGTCCAGTGCACGTTCGCCCAATTCACAATATAACAATAAATAGGTACATTTTTCCAAACCAAAAGACACAGAATTAGGTCTCACAGGTATACAACAGTTCTGAAGCAGAGGCCCTCATGTATCATCATCGGGCTTTGCTCCACGTCAGACCGGTGCTGCAATGTCTGACAGGGCCCTACAGAGGGCCTCCTAGCCAAGAAACTTATCTAATTATCAGTACCAAAGGTCAAAAGGCCTTGGGTTACAGAAAAACAGCTGGAGAGACATATAATAAAATTGGCTCGGACACCTCCTCGAGATGAAAAAAGTGTTATTAGGCGAGCGAGGAGCCGGTCAAGATTAAAAACACATGTAGAGTGGAAGGGAGGTAATGGTCCCATTTTTTACATAATCAAGGGAAAAAGCATATTAACTTTAACCACTGTAAAAAGTCAACATGTTTTGCGCCTTAAAAAGTCCAAAAGGATCACCTGGCGCTTCATCAGGACTTAAACAAAATCTTCTCCAGAACTTGAGGTGTAAGAGTGCCCTCTATTCATTCAAAATTGTAGTATATACAAAGGAAAGGGAGTAAAGACTTACTCACAACAGTTTTATGTATACTAGCAAAAACTGTGGGGAACCTGTGGAGACACAAAAAAGCATACCAAGTAATTACTGGTTTCATTGTAAATAAAATACAAAAAGAGTGATGATAGATACGTGGCTGGATATGGACTACTATGACAAGATGTGCTCGGTGGAAATAACATAATAGAAATGATGCTTACCAGCCATAGTTAAGGGCAGAGCTCCAAAACAGAACACATGTTGGAAATCATTCGGAGTTTCTATAAAGGTATAATACAGGAAGGACTTATAAAAGTCGATCAATCGTCAAAATGCGAAAAAAATAGTATGTCATGGCAATGCACTCTCAGAAAAATGTCTAATGATTATAAGTGAAACAGATGTCATATAAAAGGTATTATAGACATATAGCCTAGTTCCACAATCACATGTCAGTACATAATGCTGAGTAAAAAAGCTCACTTCACTATAGAGATACACCAAAAGGTGTAAAATCGGCAGAGAAATAAAATGAAATAAACTAAAGGACACCGAAACAGCACAATTGTGGCAGAACTATGAAAGCGGGCATCGATGTAAAAATGAAACCAAGTCAGAAACAAATATGGAAATTAATAATAAGGCTGGCGTGCGTTCAAAGAGAACGGCTGAACTCACAAAAGTGCCGTCAACATTGTAACCGGAGTCTTCGTCTGGGCTGCGTTCCCGTAAATCAGGAAATGAACGCGGACCCAGGGGAAATAATAAGAGGATGCTGGTGGTACGGGCAGCCAATCACAAAGGCAAACCGGCACTTCCCGGGCCCGCCCTACACGAGCCACTGATAGAAAGGAAGGACGGACATGAAAAATCGTGTTCGTCCTCCTGAAAGAAATAAGACAAAAGGCCTACATTCACTCAAAGGCAGGAAAACTGGGAGTGTGGGCGACAAATCGGAGTGGCGGTCTGGCACTTCCTGGGCCCACCCTACTCCAGCAATGATAGAAATGGAGGAAGGATGTAAAGAAATGCCTCCTTGGCATGGTTACCCCCTGACCTTTTGCCTTTGCTGATGCTAAGTTATCATTTGAAAGTGTGCTGCACCAGTGTTCTTTCCCTAAACTGTACCTTTGTCTCCACAATTGGCACAACCCTGGCACTCAGGTAAGTCCCTTGTAACTGGTACCCCTGGTACCAAGGGCCCTGATGCCAGGGAAGGTCTCTAAAGGCTGCAGCATGTCTTATGCCACCCTAGGGAGGACCCCTCACTCAGCACATACACACTGCTTGCCAGCTTGTGTGTGCTGGTGGGGAGAAAATGACTAAGTCGACATGGCACTCCCCTCAGAGTGCCATGCCAACCTCACACTGCCTGTGGCATAGGTAAGTCACCCCTCTAGCAGCCCTTACAGCCCTAAGGCAGGGTGCACTATACCACAGGTGAGGGCATATGTGCATGAGCACTATGCCCCTACAGTGTCTAAGCAAAACCTTAGACATTGTAAGTGCAGGGTAGCCATAAGAGTATATGGTCTGGGAGTCTGTCAAACACCAACTCCACAGCACCGTAATGGCTACACTGAAAACTGGGAAGTTTGGTATCAAACTTCTCAGCACAATAAATGCACACTGATGCCAGTGTGCACTTTATTGTAAAATACCCCCAGAGGGCATCTTAGAGATGCCCCCTGAAAACATACCCGACTTCCAGTGTGGGCTGACTAGTTTTTGCCAGCCTGCCAAACACCAGACATGTTGCTGGCCACATGGGGAGAGTGCCTTTGTCACTCTGTGGCCAGAAACAAAGCCTGTACTGGGTGGAGGTGCTTCTCACCTCCCCCTGCAGGAACTGTAACACCTGGCGGTGAGCCTCAAAGGCTCCCTCCCCTTTGTTACAGCGCCACAGGGCATCCCAGCTAGTGGAGATGCCCGCCTCTCTGGCCACTGCCCCCACTTTTGGCGGCAAGGCTGGAGGAGATAATGAGAAAAACAAGGAGGAGTCACCCCCCAGTCAGGACAGCCCCTAAGGTGTCCTGAGCTGAGGTGACTCTTACTTTTAGAAATCCTCCATCTTGTAGAAGGAGGATCCCCCCAATAGGATTAGGGATGTGCCCCCCTCCCCACAGGGAGGAGGCACAAAGACGGTGTAGCCACCCTTAGGGCCAGAAGCCATTGGCTACTGCCCTCCCAGACCTAAACACACCCCTAAATTCAGTATTTAGGGGCTCCCAGAACTGAGGAAGATAGATTCCTGCAACCTAAAGAAGAAGAAGGACTGCTGACCTGAAGCCCTGCAGTGAAGACGGAGACGACAAATGACTTGGCCACCGGCCTGCCTCCCTACTTCGAAGAAAACTGCAACAGCGACGCATCCAACAGAGTCCAGCAACCTCTGAAGCCTCAGAGGACTACCCTGGATCTAAAGGACCAAGAAGCTCCCGAGAACAGCGGCCCTGTTCAACAAACTGCAACTTTCTGCAACAAAGAAGCAACTTTTAAAGACCACACGTTTCCTGCCTGAAGCGTGAGACTTTCCACTCTGTAACCGACGCCCCCAGCTCGACCTGCAGAAATCTAACACTACAGGGAGGACTCCCTAGCGACTGCAAGCCCGTGAGTAGCCAGAGTTGACCTCCCTGAGCCCCCGCTGCGACGCCTGCAGAGGAAATCCAGAGGCTCCCCCTGACCGTGACTGCCTGTAACAAGGAACCTGAAGCCTGGAACCAGCACTGCACCCGCAGCCCGCAGGACCTGAAGGAACCGAACTCCAGTGCAGGAGCGACCCCCTAGGCGACCCTCTGCCTAGCCCAGGTGGTGGCTACCCCGAGGAGCTCTCCCCTGTGCCTGCCTGCATCGTTAAAGAGACCGCCGGGTCTCCCCATTGATTCCTATCAGAAACCTGACGCCTGTTTGCACTCTGCACACGGCCACCCCTGTGCCGCTGAGGGTGTACTTTCTGTGCCTGCTTGTGTCCCCCCCCCCCCCCGGTGCCCTACAAAACCCCCTGGTCTGCCCTCCGAGGAGGCGGGTACTTACCTGCTGGCAGACTGGAACTGGGGCACCCCTATTTCTATTGAAGCCTATGTGTTTTGGGCACCACTTTGACCTCTGCACCTGACCGGCCCTAAGCTGCTGGTGTAGTAACTTTGGGGTTGCCTTGAACCCCCAATGGTGGGCTACCTTGGACCCAACTTTGAACCCTGTAAGTGTTTTACTTACCTGTGAACTTAGCATTTACTTACCTCCCCGGGAACTGTTGATTTTTGCACTGTGTCCACTTTAAAAGTAACTTATTGCCATTTTTGTCAAAACTGTACATGGTATTGTGATTATTCAAAGTTCCTAGAATACCTGAGTGAAATACCTTTCATTTGAAGTATTACTTGTAAATCTTGAACCTGTGGTTCTTAAAATAAACTAAGAAAATATATTTTTCAATATAAAAACCTATTGGCCTGGAGTAAGTCTTTGAGTGTGTGTTCCTCATTTATTTCCTGTGTGTGTACAACAAATGCTTAACACTACCCTCTGATAAGCCTACTACTCGACCACACTACCACAAAACAGAGCATTGGAATTATCTCTTTTTGCCACTATCTTACCTCTAATGGGGAACCATTGGAATCTGTGCACACTATTTCTTACTTTGAAATAGTATATACAGAGCCAACTTCCTACATTGGTGGATCAGCGGTGGGGTCTAAGACTTTGCATTTGCTGGACTACTCAGCCAATACCTGATCACACGACTAAATTCCAAAAATGTTCATTAGAAACTGATTTTTTAAATTTGAGCTATTTTTCTAAATTTTTAAAAGTCCTGCTAGGGCCTTGTGTTAGTCCCTGTTAGCATTTCTTTTAGAGTTTAAAAGTTTTTGTAAAGGTTTGAATTAAGTTCTAGAGATAGTTTTAGATTCTTAAAAAGTATCCCAACTTTTAGAGAAATAATGTCTACTGCAGAAGAGATGGTGGTGGAGCTCAACCTCACCCCTTACCTGCATCTTAAGATGTCAGAGTTAAAGATTCTCTGCAAAATCATAAAGATAAAAACTGGATCAAACCCTACCAAAGTACAGCTCCAGGAGCTCTTGGCAGAGTTTGCTAGAGACAACCCCTCTAAAGATACCCTTACAGAGGGGGAAGCTAGTGATGGGGAGGATAATTTCCCACCTCCACTCCTAGTTAGGGAGACCAGGGTTCCTCCAACCCTGACTCCACAAGTGATAGTCAGAGATGCTGCTTCTCCCACAGGGGAGTCCAACAGCTCTGGAAGCATTGAGGGTAGCCCTCAATGAAGATGACCTTTTGTTAGCCAGGGTGTCCAAAAGATTGGCTTTGGAGAGACAGCTCCGAGCCATAGAAAGTGAAAGACAAGAGATGGGTTTAGCTCCCATCAATGGTGGCAGCAACTTAAATAGGGTCAGAGAAAATACTGACATGCTAAAAATCCCCAAAGGGATTGTAACAAAATATGAAGATGGTGATGATATCACCAAATGGTTCACAGCTTTTGAGAGGGATTTTGCAACCAGAAAAGTAAACAAATCTCACTGGGGTTCTCTCCTTTGGGAAATGTTCACTGGAAGGTGTAGGGATAGACTCCTCACACTCTCTGGAAAAGATGCTGAATCCTATGACCTCATGAAGGCTACCCTGATTGAGGGCTTTGGATTCTCAACTGAGGAGTACAGTATTAGGTTCAGGGGGGCTCAAAAATCCTCGAGCCAGACCTGGGTTGATTTTGTTGACTTCTCAGTCAAAACACTGGATGGTTGGATTAATGGCAGCGGTATAAATGATTATGATGGGCTGTACAATCTGTTTATGAAAGAACACCTTTTAAGTAATTGTTTCAATGATAAACTGCATCAGCATCTGGTAGACCTAGGTCCAATTTCTCCCCAAGAATTGGGAAAGAAGGCAGACCATTGGGTCAAGACTAGGGTGACCAAGACTTCCACAGGGGGTGACGAAAAGAAAGGGGTCACAAAGACTCCCCAGGGGAAGAGTGTTGAGACATCCAAGGGTAAAAGTAAAGAGTCTTCTACAGGGCCCCAAAAACCTGCTCAGGAGGGAGGGTCCAAAGCCTCTTCACAATACACATTTGGGTACAAGGGTAAAAACTTTGATCCCAAAAAGGCCTTGTGTCGTAGCTGTAATCAGCAGGGACACCAAACTGGAGGCAAGGCCTGTCCCAAGAAAGGTTCCACTTCTACTACTACTCCAGTTAGCACTGGAATAGCCAGTCTCCAGGTGGGATCAACAGTGTGCCCAGAGCAAATCAGGGTTCACACTGAAGCTACATTAGTTTCTGAGGGTGGGGTGGACTTAGCCACACTAGCTGCCTGGCCCCCTAATATGCAAAAATACAGGCAGCAGCTCTTAATTAATGGGTCTAGTGTAGAAGCCCTGAGGGATACAGGTGCCAGCGTCACAATGGTGACAGACAAACTGGTTTCCCCAGGACAATACCTGACTGGACAAACTTATCCAGTCACCAACGCTGACAATCAGACTAAAGTACATCCCAGGGCTATGGTAACTTTAGAATGGGGAGGGGACACTGGCCTGAAACAGGTGGTAGTCTCCTCTGCCATCCCAGTAGACTGTTTGCTTGGAAATGACCTGGAGTCCTCAGCATGGGCTGAGGTAGAACTCAAAAGCCATGCTGGGTATACCTGAACTGGTGTGTGTCAAGACAAGGGCACAGTACAAGGCTCAGGGTGAAAAAGAGGTATTGGAGCCTGGAAGAATGGCCCAACCCTCCAAGAGAAAAGGAAAGAAGACTGTGGAACCAGCTTCAACACAGCAAAGGAAAAAGAACCTCTCTTCCCAGGAAGAAGTTCTGCCCTCTGAGGGAACTGAGCCCATGGAGTTGGAACCTTATCAGATTGAACTCTTAGGCCCAGGGGGACCCACAAGGGAACGGCTGTGTAAGGGGCAAGAAACCTGTCCCTCTCTTGAAGGCCTTAGGCAGCAAGCTGCTGAGGAAACAAAAGGAAAAGTCAGTGGAACACATAGGGTCTATTGGGAAGATGGACTCCTTTACACTGAGGCAAGAGATCCCAAACCTGGTGCCACTTGGAGAGTGGTAGCGCCTCAGGAGTTTAGGGAGTTCATCTGACCTTAGCCCATGACATTCCACTTGCTGGGCATTTGGGACAAACCAAGACATGGGAGAGGTTAGTCAACCATTTCTATTGGCCCAACATGTCCCAGAAAGTCGAGGAGCTTTGTGCCTCCTGTGCCACCTGTCAAGCCAGTGGTAAGACAGGTGGCCATCCAAAGGCCGCCCTCATTTCACTTCCAGTGGTGGGGGTCCCCTTTGAAAGAGTGGGAGTGGACATAGTGGGTCCACTTGAACCTCCCACAGCCTCAGGGAATCAGTATATCCTAGTAGTAGTGGATCATGCTACTAGGTACCCTGAAGCAATTCACCTTAGGTCCACTACTGCCCCTGCAGTAGCCAAAGCACTCATTGGTATCTTTACCAGAGTGGGATTTCTTAAGGAAGTGGTTTCTGACAGAGGTACCACCTTCATGTCAGCATACCTGAAACATATGTTGAAGGAGTGTGGGGTGACTTACAAATTCACCACACCATACCATCCACAAACCAATGGTCTTGTTGAAAGGTTTAACAAGACATTGAAGGGCATGATCATGGGGCTCCCTGAAAAGCTCAAAAGGAGATGGGATGTCCTCTTGCCATGTCGTCTGCTTTTGGCCTACAGAGAGGTGCCTCAGAAGGGAGTAGGGTTTTCCCCCTTTGAACTTCTGTTTGGCTATCCTGTAAGGGGACCACTAGCTCTTGTGAAAGAAGGCTGGGAGAGACCTCTTCATGAGCCTAAGCAAGATATAGTGGACTATGTACTAGGCCTACGTTCCAGGATGGCAGAGTACATGGAAAAGGCAAGTAAAAACCTTGAGGCCAGCCAGCAGCTCCAGAAGATGTGGTATGACCAAAAGGCTGCTATGGTTGAGTTTCAGCCAGGGCAGAAAGTCTGGGTTCCGGAGCCTGTGGCTCCCAGGGCACTTCAGGACAGATGGAGTGGCCCTTACCCAGTGCTAGAGAGAAAGAGTCAGGTCACCTACCTGGTAGACCTAGGCACTAGCAGGACCCCCAAACGGGTGATCCATGTGAACCGCCTCAAACTCTTTCATGACAGGGCAGATGTAAACTTGTTAATGGTTACAGATGAGGACCAGGAAGCTGAGAGTGAACCTCTCCCTGATCTCCTCTCCACTGACCCTAACAATGGCTTAGTAGATGGAGTGATCTATTCAGACACCATCTCTGGCCAACAGCAAGCTGACTGTAGGAAAGTCCTACAACAGTTTGCTGAGCTCTTTTCCCTAACCCCTGGTCAGACACACCTGTGTACCCATGATGTGGACACAGGAGACAGCATGCCTGCCAAAAACAACATTTTTAGACAGTCAGACCAAGTTAAGGAAAGCATCAAAGTGGAAGTCCACAAGCTGCTGGAATTGGGAGTCATTGAGCACTCTGACAGTCCCTGGGCAAGCCCAGTGGTCTTAGTCCCCAAACCTCACACAAAAGATGGCAAGAGAGAGATGAGGTTTTGTGTGGACTACAGAGGACTTAATTCTTCACCAAGACAGATGCCCATCCCATTCCAAAGGCAGATGAGTTAATTGATAAATTGGGTGCTGCCAAATAGTTGAGACTTGACAGCAGGGTACTGGCAAATAAAAATGGCACCAGGAGCAAAAGAAAAGACAGCATTCTCTACACTTCATGGGCACTATCAGTTTACTGTGATGCCCTTTGGCTTAAAGAATGCCCTGCCACCTTCCAAAGGTTGGTGAATCAAGTCCTTGCTGGCTTGGAGTCCTTTAGTGCAGCTTATCTTGATGATATTGCTGTCTTTAGCTCCAGCTGGCAGGATCACCTGGTCCACCTGAAGAAGGTTTTGCAGGCCCTAGAAGCAGCAGGCCTCTCTATCAAGGCATCTAAATGTCAGATAGGGCAGGGTACCGTGGTTTACTTGGGACACCTTGTAGGTGGAGGCCAAGTTCAGCCACTCCAACCCAAGATCAAGACTATTCTGGACTGGGTAGCTCCAAAAACCCAGACTCAAGTCAGGGCATTACTTGGCTTGACTGGTTACTATAGGAGGTTTGTGAAGGGATATGGATCCATAGTGACACCCCTCACAGACCTTACCTCTAAGAAAATGCCCAAGAAGGTAAACTGGACTGTAGAATGCCAACAGGCCTTTGACACCCTGAAACAAGCTATGTGCACAGCACCAGTTCTCAAAGCTCTAGATTACTCCAAGCAGTTCATTGTGCAGACTGATGCCTCTGAACATGGGATAGGGGCAGTTCTGTCCCAAACAAATGATGATGGCCTTGACCAGCCTGTTGCTTTCATTAGCAGGAAGTTACTCCCCAGGGAGCAGCGTTGGAGTGCCATTGGGAGGGAGGCCTTTGCTGTGGTCTGGTCCCCGAAGAAGCTGAGACCATACCACTTTGGTACTCACTTTGTACTTCAGACTGACCACAGACCTCTCAGGTGGCTAATGCAAATGAAAGGTGAAAATCCTAAACTGTTGAGGTGGTCCATATCCCTACAGGGAATGGACTTTACAATGGAACACAGACTTGGGACTGCCCATGCCAATGCAGATGGCCTTTCCAGGTTCTTCCACTTAGAAAATGAAGACTCTCTTGGGAAAGGTTAGTCTCATCCTCTTTCGTTTGGGGGGGTGAGGGGTTGTGTAAGGAAATGCCTCCTTGGCATGGTTACCCCCTGACTTTTGGCCTTTGCTGATGCTAAGTTATGATTTGAAAGTGTGCTGGGACCCTGCTAACCAGGCCCCAGCACCAGTGTTCTTTCCCTAAACTGTACCTTTGTCTCCACAATTGGCACAACCTTGGCACTCGGGTAAGTCCCTTGTAACTGGTACCCCTGGTACCAAGGGCCCTGATGCCAGGGAAGGTCTCTAAGGGCTGCAGCATGTCTTATGCCACCCTAGGGACCCCTCACTCAGCACATACACACTGCTTGCCAGCTTGTGTGTGCTGGTGGGGGAGAAAATGACTAAGTCGACATGGCACTCCCCTCAGAGTGCCATGCCAACCTCACACTGCCTGTGGCATAGGTAAGTCACCCCTCTAGCAGCCCTTACAGCCCCAAGGCAGGGTGCACTATACCACAGGTGAGGGCATATGTGCATGAGCACTATGCCCCTACAGTGTCTAAGCAAAGCCTTAGACATTGTAAGTGCAGGGTAGCCATAAGAGTATATGGTCTGGGAGTCTGTCATACACGAACTCAACAGCACCATAATGGCTACACTGAAAACTGGGAAGTTTGGTATCAAACTTCTCAGCACAATAAATGCACACTGATGCCAGTGTGCACTTTATTGTAAAATACCCCCAGAGGGCATCTTAGAGATGCCCCATGAAAACATACCTGACTTCCAGTGTGGGCTGACTAGTTTTTGCCAGCCTGCCACACACCAGACATGTTGCTGGCCACATGGGGAGAGTGCCTTTGTCACTCTGTGGCCAGAAACAAAGCCTGTACTGGGTCGAGGTGCTTCTCACCTCACCTCACCTCCCCCTGCAGGAACTGTAACACCTGGCGGTGAGCCTCAAAGGCTCCCTCCCCTTTGTTACAGCGCCACAGGGCATCCCAGCTAGTGGAGATGCCCGCCTCTCTGGCCACTGCCCCCACTTTTGGCGGCAAGGCTGGAGGAGATAATGAGAAAAACAAGGAGGAGTCACCCCCCAGTCAGGACAGCCCCTAAGGTGTCCTGAGCTGAGGTAACTCTTACTTTTAGAAATCCTCCATCTTGTAGAAGGAGGATCCCCCCAATAGGATTAGGGATGTGCCCCCCTCCCCACAGGGAGGAGGCACAAAGAGGGTGTAGCCACCCTTAGGGCCAGAAGCCAATGGCTACTGCCCTCCCAGACCTAAACACACCCCTAAATTCAGTATTTAGGGGCTCCCAGAACCGAGGAAGAAAGATTCCTGCAACCTAAAGAAGAAGAAGGACTGCTGACCTGAAACCCTGCAGTGAAGACGGAGACAACAACTGACTTGGCCCCAGCCCTACCGGCCTGTCCCCCTACTTCGAAGAAAACTGCAACAGCGACGCATCCAACGGGGTCCAGCAACCTCTGAAGCCTCAGAGGACTACCCTGGATCTAAAGGACCAAGAAGCTCCCGAGAACAGCAGCCCTGTTCAACAAACTGCAACTTTCTGCAACAAAGAAGCAACTTTTAAAGACCACACGTTTCCCGCCGGAAGCGTGAGACTTTCCACTCTGCACCCGATGCCCCCGGCTCGACCTGTGGAAAACTAACACTACAGGGAGGACTCCTCGGCGACTGCGAGCCCGTGAGTAGCCAGAGTTGACCCCCCTGACCTCCCACTGCGACGCCTGCAGAGGAAATCCAGAGGCTCCCCCCTGACCGCGACTGCCTGTAACAAGGAACCCGATGCCTGGAACCAGCACTGCACCCGCAGCCCCCAGGAACTGAAGGAACCGAACTCCAGTGCAGGAGCGACCCCCAGGTGAACCTCTGCCTAGCCCAGGCTTCCCCGAGGAGCCCCCCGTGCCTGCCTGCATCGTTAAAGAGACCCCCCGGTCTCCCCATTGATTCCTATCAGAAACCCAACGCCTGTTTGCACTCTGCACCCGGCCGCCCCTGTGCCGCTGAGGATGTACTTTCTGTGCCTGCTTGTCCCCCCCGGTGCCCTACAAAACCCCCCTGGTCTGCCCTCCGAGGACGCGGGTACTTACCTGCTGGAAGACTGGAACCGGGGCACCCCTATTTCTATTGAAGCCTATGTGTTTTGGGCACCACTTTGACCTCTGCACCTGACCGGCCCTGAGCTGCTGGTGTGGTAACTTTGGGGTTGCCTTGAACCCCCAACGGTGGGCTACCTTGGACCCAACTTTGAACCCTGTAAGTGTTTTACTTACCTGTGAACCTAACATTTACTTACCTCCCCCAGGAACTGTTGATTTTTGCACTGTGTCCACTTTTAAAATAGCTTATTGCCATTTTTGTCAAAACTGTACATGCTATTGTGATTACTCAAAGTTCCTAGAATACCTGAGTGAAATACCTTTCATGTGAAGTATTACTTGTAAATCTTGAACCTGTGGTTCTTAAAATAAACTAAGAAAATATATTTTTCTATATAAAAACCTATTGGCCTGGAGTAAGTCTTTGAGTGTGTGTTCCTCATTTATTGCCTGTGTGTGTACAATAAATGCTTAACACTACCCTCTGATAAGCCTACTGCTCGACCACACTACCACAAAATAGAGCATTGGAATTATCTATTTTTTCCACTACCTTACCTCTAAGGGGAACCCTTAAAAAGGGGGGAAAAAGGAAGACTGAAAAAAGGGAAAGTAAGCATTTATACGGGCACACTACTCTAGCTCTGGGCCCGCAGCCTGTGCCCTTTCATCTAATTAAATTTCATTGTATTCCTCTTATTATTTTAGCGCAGCTTCATTTTAGTGGAGATGTTCGATTATTTTTTTTTATCAGTTGCCCTTTCACACAGAATTTGTTATTCATTGCTTTGCACAACATTTTCATCCTTTGCTCAACCCAAGGCTGCACACGATAGGTTAACGGGTTTTGCTGGTACAAAGAGTACGATGCCTACCCTACACAGGCAAAATATATATTGTCACGTCTAGGCAGTTTTTGGAACGTCAGATGTTTCATTATAAAACACAACACTACCTCCACCACTTTGGAGGGGACATTCCAGCCACCTTGCCTTCTCATGCTGCACGTTGGTGTTGCAGTTCTGCTGCAACTGCGCTTTCTCTTCATCCATGTGGTAAGACTACCAGCAGATAAACAGACCTCTTCTCTACCTATAGCACAGGTATCAGTAATGAGTTTCCTTACAGGGACTAGATGGGCAGATTGGGGCTAAGACTGCTATTTCTCTCATGTAGAATTTTAGTAGTGCAGGTAGGGATTTTAAAATCACTGTTGACTGTACTTCCTTTGTTTCACTTTCCTAGTCACTGCTCAAACGGTGTTGTTTCATTATCCTAATAATCGCAATTCATGCCTTTTTACATAGAATGCAGTTGCTTCATTTAATGTATTGAACCATATCCTGCTTCTGTTTGTCTTTGCATATAGGAGACGCGTATAACTGAAAGAAACGGATATGATCTGTTCCACCACGACTTCCTTGAGGAGTGTTAGAGTGTCATGTGATTGACTGCCACAAATCACCTTTAATCTTGCGTTCTGGTGAGGCGCTGCTAGCTAGCCGAAAGGGTTAGGCCGACATCTGTCACATGGTGTGGGATCAGACTCAGTTCCCCAAGCTTGGTGGTGTTGCCGCCCAAAATTCAGCAGTCTTGTTTTTACAACGAAAGTCCTACAATTCCCTCCATTGACAAGAGAAAGGTCCAAATCCTCATGAATGTTCGGAAGTCTGATATGCTAAGCATGGACACTCTTAACCTAGGGCACAATATTAGCCCTAAAGCTGAGGTTGCGGTCAATATGAAAGTTCAAAGACTTAGCTCTGTTGACAAGTCAAGGATGTAATGTTTACAGCAACTAGTAATGAGGAAAAATTGTTTTTTTTCTCATGCTGTTAGATCGCAGCTTTTATGGCATCAATAATTGGGCCACATTCCAATGTAGTGTGTTTTGCATCTCCTACAACTTGTTCCACTGCTGTAAGACAGATTCCCTGTAGTTCTGGTGAAGAAATGAGGCATTATATTGAGGCATATCTGTGTTCCTGCCCTATTGCTTGTTTCAGTTCCCTCTTCCACCAAGTTATGAGAAAGCTGCACTCACCTTGCTACCACTCTTGTTGCTAGACCTGTCAGCCCTAGGGTGGCATCCCCCCATACATTTTGCCTTACTCTTCCATTTTTTGCTGATCTCGTTTTTGTTGACTCTCTTTAACCACCCAAACAAAAGGTACAGGGCACATGCACTATGGCCCAAAGCTCCATAGTCATACCACTGGCACAGAGGTAATGAATGAACCCCCTGCACATTACTGAGCAAATGGACGACATTTAGATGACCCGACCTTTACTCCTAAAGAATATACAGCAGTACCTCCAGTCTGTACCACGGCAGGTCGCATGAGGGCAGCATGGCTATCACCTTGCCCACTCACCAGTTTATTAACAATTCAGTCACAAAGCAATTTGTTCCAAAGGGAAATATAATTTCTAGCTTTTACAAAACATTTTGAGATGGCACTCTTTTTTTAACAACTTTATTTAAGTTTTTACATTACAGGATCATTGCAGCCAAGTATCTGCCATTCAATTATTCATGGCTATAAAGCAGGACAGTGTGTCATTAAACCACCACTAAACCTTCTCTCCTTCATAGGATGTGCATTTAGACTTCAACATACCCTTATGATGGAATCAGACAGAGTCCCAGACACAATCATTAGCAGTCATTAGCAGTCATGATGAACTTGGACTTGCACTTATCGTTGTTTGTTGTGCTCAAAGCGGCCCTCTTAAAGCATATTTTGCCACACCAAAGTTTGAGTACTATGGGGGTCATTCTGACACCGCCGCACTCAAAATACTTACACTCTTACAAAACACAGCCACATTGGACAATTCAAAATACACACACCTGATACACATACACACACCAATCCCACACACCCAATACAATATAAAACACACACCCACATACCCCTACGACCACTATTACAGAGAGAAGGCCAGAGAGAGATACCAACATACACAAACTAGCATCCACAGGCACACAATACCATCACCCACACAACTTCCACGCACAAAACATCACACACCACTACATATCACCACACTTACCACCACACACTCCACCCCACACATCACCTACACCACTCCATGGCACGGCAAAGACACCCCAGGTTCTTGGAGGAGGAGCTCAGGGTCATGGTGGGGGAAATCGTCCGGGTAGAGACACAGCTATTTGGAGCACAGTTGCAGCACGCCTCAATTGCAAGGAAGATGGAGCTATGGCGAAGAATAGTCGACAGGGTCAACGCAGTGGGACAACACCCAAGAAATCGGGACGACATCAGGAAGAGGTGGAACGACCTACGGGGGAAGGTGTGTTCCGTGGTCTCAAGACACCACCAGGCGGTTCAGCGGACTGGCGGCGGATCCCCACCTCCTCCCCCACAACTAACAACATGGGAGGAGCAGGTCTTGGAGATTCTGCATCCTGAGGGCCTCGCAGGAGTCGGTGGAGGAATGGACTCTGGTAAGACAAATCTTAACTATTACATCCCCCACCCTACCTGCATGCCAGCACATACCCTCACCCCCATCATACCAACTGCTCACAAATGTACCAATATCACAAACCACACATCCCAACACCAAGCCCTGCATGCAAAAACAAAGCATGGGCACCCATCACTAAAGTATGCCCACTGCACATACCCATACAACACCCTAAACCATCATCACACAGGCCCCCACACAGGAATGCCAGCACTGGGGTACACAGTCACCCACCCATTGCACACCAAGACACACACAGATGCAATAATCATGCTTTTACACCCCTGCAGGACCACTACCCAACGTCACCAGACAGGAGGGTCCAGACATCTCCACCCCACCCACAGAAGAGGCCCACAGTGATGACAGCAGCTCAGTCCACCTGGATCTAGATGACCAGCCCGGACCATCGTGGGCCTCGGGACAGTTGGTTCCCCTCACACAGGCACAGGCCACCACAGACCTTCCACCCTCTGGTAACACCAGCACAGCACCCACCCAGCGGGCCCATACCTCCGTCCCCAGGACACGTCAATCAGCTGTGTGTCCACCACTACAGGGAACCCAGGATAACCCACCACCCCAACAACAACAGGGACCTGGGGGCAGTGGCAGTGGGCACACAGTCCAGGGGACGGAGGCCCAGGAACACAGGGGAACTGGGAGGGCTGCTGTGCGACAGGGGGCGGACAGGCCCAGGGAACCCACTCTCCACGAGGCCCTCTCCTCCATCATGGGAGCATACCATCACTCCCAGGAGACGATGGCAACGGTCCTGGCCAAGTTACAGGAGACCCAGCACATGCAGGAGGAACAGTATTTGGGGTTCAGGGAGGAACTCAGAACCATCAGCTCCGCCCTGGGCACCATCGTAGGGGTGCTGAAGGAAATACTCAACACCAGGAGGGACACTGTGGCACTCCAAGGGGCCCCTGACACTAGCATGAAGGATGAACTGCCCACCACCTCCGCCGGTGCTAGTGGATAGGAGGCACCACCACAGGACCACCACACCAGCACCCCAACCCCTGCAGAGGGAGAACCACCCCGCAAGCGGTCCCTGAGATCCAGGAACAAGACAGAGCACGATGCCAAGACCCCCGCCAAGAAATGAGACCACCCTGATTGTCAACCCACTGTCCCACTTTGTCACCCTGTCCATATTGGAACTGCCCCAGCTCCACTTCCTATGCCCATATGGGCAATGCATCTATGAGACAAATAGACTGGACTCTGCCATGGACATTCCTCCGCCATTGTCAGAGTCACCAGATTCTCGGGGTCTGTGCACGTTCCCAACACTTCCACCACAAGACAGCTCCAATACTCTGATTAGATTTATCACAGAGTCTAAGAGTCCAAGTGGGGAAAAGGGGATTAGGACGGGAACAGCTGGGAAGGAGACCTGTAGGAAGCAAAAGGTTAAAACACAACATCAAAATTACATCTCATGAAATCAGTACCATGCTACAACTCTAAGCTTCGTCTTTTCCGAAAAAACATGAACAACCCTAGAATAGTCCTAAAACTGACTAGGCTTTAGATGACCGAAGGCCTGAGGAGGAAACAGGAAAAGTTAAATAGGACTTTCAGATTCGAGTACTTTCTTTAGCATGAGAATCAGGAAACACTCTGAGCAATTTCTAAACAACCATATGAATCTCCTTTTAAGAATATATATATATCAAGAACACACAGCATTACATCTAGAACTCTGGTATTGTTGTGTTCATCTCAGAAAAAACATTGGGAAGTGAATTGCGCACATTGCAGATTTTTATATGAGTATTAAACACCATAAAGGATTGTGCACCATGAAATCACACAACGTAGATTCAAGGAATAAATCACGCAACGTGTCAACTTGAAATGCTACCAAGAAAATGTCTTAGAATAGTAGAGCACAGTAATTTACATTATTTATACACGAGGAAAGAATTGCGCGTCTTGCTGATTCAAATGCCACCATACAAATGCCAAGAAATGGTAGCGCACAATGAACACCATGAAAAGCACTCAGTGAAAGAATTGCGCGTCTTGCCGATTCAAATGCCACCATACAAATGCCAAGAAATGGTAGCGCACAATGAACAACATGAAAAGCACTCAGTGAAAGAATTGCGCGTCTTTCCGATTTAAATGCCACCATGCAAATGCCAAGAAATGGTAGCGCACAATGAATAACATGAAAAAACACTCAAGGAAAGAATCGCCCGTGTTGCAGATTCGAATGCCACAATGTAAATGCCAGAAAATGGTAGCGCGCAATCAACAACAAAGTTAAATGCTCATGAAACAAGTTGCACGTCTTGCCAACTCGTAAAACATAATGTAAATGTCAAGAAATATCAGCGCGCAATATAACAACAATGTAATAACGAAGTCAAATCTTTATGGAATAAATTGCGCGTCCTCCCTATTTGCAAACCACCATACAAATGTCAAAAAATGGCAGCACACAAGTAATCTGTTATTCATTTAAGAATTAAAATCAAGAATATGAAAATTCTCAATTACGGTGTTGGGAAATGTCCAAACACCGTCTTACCGCCTGGAAACAGTTATCACCAATGAGAGATGAGCGCAGAAGACTAGAAAATCCAAATAGGCCGCCGGGACAGGAGCTCAGGAAGAAGCTGCTGCTGTGCACCGGGACCTCTGAATAGTGAGCACTGGAAGTTGGGCTGACTCTCTTTTATAGAGTCTTGGCCCAGCCTAGAACCACGCCCAGGCATGTTGCAGGGAAAGTCTCTAGAAGGTCCTGGAAAGGGACCACACCCTAACACACTCTGAATGTCTGCAGCAATACATTGCAAATGTACAGTATTTATATGCACCTTAAAAATGAATCTTTTGGATGGAATTCTGCAATGCAAAAGGTTAAACAATAACATATCATCACAATGCATAAATTACATTATCTTGCGAGTGTTGGGTTTTTGCATTCTAGATGCCCGTAGAGCGCGCACTGTCCTGGTGTTGACAGCCATCACCCCTCACCATTTTACTACCCCCTCCAATATTGAGCACTTAAATAAACACACTTAAAGCACAAAACAATCTGGAGTCTGTCTGTGATTTCGAAATAGTGTATTTGCAATTACAGTGACAAATTTTCCAGGAAATAGTAATGTCAACATACCGTTGTCACACAGCTCTAGTTCATGAGGAATCTAAGCAGATGACACACGTTGGGACCCACACCTGTGAAACCGTAAGGGAAAGTGAAAACTCAGTGACCATACACTGGGTGAAATCGACAGACAGGAGAGAGGTAGAAGTGTAAAAGTACTTGTAGTAGGCAGGAATGTATTCTCACCTGTGTCTCACTGGAAATATTGCTGGATGACTGAGTCCCTGTTGTCAATGTCTTCTTCCTCTGCTTCCTCCTCATCACTGTCCACAGGCTCCACAGCTGCCACAACACCGCCATCTGGACCATCCTCCTGCAGAAAAGGCACCTGGCGTCGCAAAGCCAAGTTATGAAGCATACAGCAGGCCACGATGATCTGGCACACCTTCTTTGGTGAGTAGAATAGGGATCCACCTGTCATATGGAGGCACCTAAACCTGGCCTTCAGGAGGCCGAAGGTGCGTTCGATCACCCTCCTAGTTCGCCCATGGGCCTCATTGTAGCGTTCCTCTGCCCTGGTCCTGGGATTCCTTACTGGGGTCAGTAGCCATGACAGGTTGGGGTAACCAGAGTCACCTAATAGCCACACCCGGTGCCTCTGTAGTTGACCCATCACATAAGGGATGCCGCTATTCCGCATGATGTAGGCGTCATGCACTGAGCCAGGGAACATGGCATTCACATGGGAGATGTACTGGTCTGCCAAACACACCATCTGTACATTCATGGAATGATAACTCTTCCAGTTCCTGTACACCTGTTCACTCCTGTGGGGGGGGGGACCAAAGCCACATGGGTCCCATCAATGGCACCTATGATGTTGGGGATATGTCCAAGGGCATAGAAATCACCTTTCACTGTAGGCAAGTCCTCCACCTGAGGGAAAACGATGTAGCTCCGCATGTGTTTCAGCAGGGCAGACAACACTCTGGACAACACGTTGGAAAACATAGGCTGGGACATCCCTGATGCCATGGCCACAGTTGTTTGAAAAGACCCACTTGCAAGGAAATGGAGCACTGATAGCACCTGCACTTGAGGGCGGATTCCTGTGGGATGGCGGATTGCTGACATCAGGTCTGGCTCCAACTGGGTACACAGTTCCTGGATTGTGGCACGGTCAAACCTGTAGGTGATGATCAAATTTCTTTCTTCCATTGTCCACAGGTCCACCAGCGGTTGGTACACCGGAGGATTCCGCCATCTCCTCACATGTCCCAGCGGACGGTGCCTATGAAGGACAACAGCGAGCACAGAGTCAAACAACTCAGAGGTATGTACCCACAGTCTAGACCGAACACGATTCATACACAAAATCTGGCCTGTATGTGTGTTGAGAGTAGGCCTAGGTATGTGTGATGCAGTTGGTAACTAGGCCCTGTGGGCCCCTGAAATGGCGGCTGCCTGACCTCTAAAGCGGGACAATGGGATGTGAGGTAAGAGCGCTGGCGTTGTACACTGTCGCAGTAGGCAATGCTGCATTGGTTAACATTGGACCCTATGGGTCCCAGGAGCCAATGATGATGTACGCCGGCGGTGATGGTACCCACCGCCCCGGAAATGACCGCCGCGGACGTGACCGCCATTTTCTAGCTGTTGAATCACTCAATACCTGATCTTTGACAGGAGAGGACCTACACTGCAAGTGCTGCTGTGACCTTGGTCTGGAAGAGACAATGGCTCGTGCGTCTGGGGAAAGGGCCCCTGCCTTCACTGCGGAGGAGTTGGAGAAGCTCGTCGACGGGGTCCTCCCCAAGTACACGCTACTCTACGGTCCTCCAGACCAACAGGTAAGTACACAGGGAGCATGCTGTATGGGCTATGCGTGTGTGGAGAGGGCTGGTTGTAAGAAGGAAGGGGGCAGAGTTCTGCATGCATGAAAGACGGTGGGTGCATGTGCCACATGGCAAGGGTAGGGATGGGGGCCACTTACTTTGATGGTGCAGTTGGTAATGACTTCTCTTCTTCTCCTGTACATTTCATGTAGGTCAGAGCCCACCAGAAGAAGGATATTTGGCGTGCCATCGCCAAGGGCGTCCGGACCCTGGGGGTCCACCACAGACGGAGCACCCACTGCCGGAAGAGATGGGAGGACATTCGCCGCTGGAGCAAGAAGACGATGGAGGCTCAGCTGGGGATGGCCTCCCAACGTGGGAGGGGTGCCCGTCGAACCATGACCCCCCTGATGTTCCGGATCCTGGCGGTGGCCTACCCGCAGTTGGATGGGCGCTTGAGGGCATCACAGCAGACACAAGGGGGTGAGTACACTCTCATTCTGCTGACTTTGTGCGCAGTGGAGGTGTCTGGGTGGGGGAGGAGGGCTGTGGGTTTCCATAGGCCAGGGCGACTTCTGTAGGCTAGGCCCCTTCGTAAGTCATGGCCCTGTGGCCCCCCACCCCACCTCTGTTGAGTGCCAAGTACAGGTATTCATGCCCCTTTGTCAGCTATGTGTGCAGATGTCTTCCATAGCCTTGTAGGCCATTTCCCAGGAATTGCACTGTAGAGCCCAATAGCGCAACGTAGTGCAGGGGGCTGCTGTGTCTGTCTTGTCCGCCAACGGTAGCGGTAATGCATGCACTCAACATGTCTTTCTTCTGTTCCCCCCCTATTTTTTGCGTCTCCCTGTTCTTGTGTGCATTAGCATCATCAGGCGGAGGTGCAGTGGCACCGGAGCACGAGGGAGCTGCATCCCACATGGGCATGGAGGCCCACACTACGGACTCGAGATACACCAGTGGGACGGAGGGCGAGGGGAGCACCACGGTGGTCACAGGATCTGCAACCATCGACACGGACTCGTCCTCCGATAGGAGCTCCCTTGTGGTGGCGGCAACATCTGTGCCCCCCACTTCAACAGGTACAGCCGCCACCCCCCCTACCAGCACCGCCCTCCCAGCAGCCCCTCAGCCTTCGCCCTGTGCCCGCTCACCCAGGAGGGTGGGCATCACCTTCGCCCCAGGCACCTCAGCCCCTGCCCCTGTCACCTCTGCTGCCCTCAGTGAGGAGGCCATTGACCTCCTCAGGTCACTCACTGTTGGGCAGTCTACCATTTTGAATGCCATCCAGGGTGTAGAAAGGGAGTTGCAACACACAAATGCATTCAAGGAGGGCATTCATTCTGGTCAGGCTGCCCTTCATCGAACCGTTCAGACTCTGGCCTCAGCACTGATGGCAGCCATTGTCCCTGTGTCTAGCCTCCCCCCTCCAACTTCCTCCACCCAGACCCAATCCCCTGTACCTCTGCTTATCCCAAGCACACCATCAGACCAGCCTGCACACACCTCACCACACAGGGGAACCTCAGGCAAACATAAGCACCACACATCCCACAGGCACTCACGCAAGCATCACACACATACAGACACACCAACATCCACTGCCTCCACTGTGTCCCCCCCCCTCGTCATCTCCCTCCTCCCTCCCAGTCTCGTCTACACTCACACCTGCATGCCACTACGTCCTGCACCAGCACACCCAGCAGCACACCCCGCTCACGTGCAGTCACCACCCCCACTACCATACACACGTCCCCTGTGTCCTCTCCCAGTATGTCTGTGACGCCCCCTCCCAAGATACACAAACGCAGGCACACACCCACCCAACATACACCCACCTCACGACAGCCTCCAGCGCATGCACCTGCACCCAAAGCCACAAAAGTTAAACCTCCTACAACCACCTCCTCTTCCTCCACTCCCAAACCCCCTCCAGCTACCCGTCCCAGTGTCTCCAAACAACTTTTCCTGTCCACCCTTAACCTATTTCCCACCACCGCCCCCGTCCAACTCATAGGTCCCGTACTAGCACCTCAGCCACAAAATTACCGAGACCAGTGGTGCCTGTTGTCACAGGTATGTGGAGTGCACCGGCCACCAGGCCAGCCAGTGTATCACGGAGCCAGAGCACAGCCAGTCCCCCCCCCCCTGTGAAGCACCAGAAGTTGGCAAGTGCCCGGCGGGAGAGGGGGAAGACTCCAGCCACTCAAGTCGATCACAGGGGTCCCGGGGGGAGTGTGGACTCTGCTGTGACTCCTCCCAAGGTGGGGAAGGGGCAGAAGAAACCCGCAAAGTCTGGGAGGAGCAGCACGGCGGAGAAGACTGCCATCATCCCCGCTGGGCAGGAGGGCCCTGCCAGCCCCATCGTCGCTGCCCAGGAGGGCCCCGCCAGCCACAGCCCAGCTGCCCAGGAGGGCCCCGCCAGCCACAGCCCAGCTGCCCAGGAGGGCCCCGCCAGCCACAGCCCAGCTGCCCAGGAGGGCCCCACCTGCCACAGCCCAGCTGGGCAATGAAGGACCGCCAGCCCCAGCCCAGCTGGGCAATGAAGGACCGCCAAGGCAAGCACTGCTGAACATGGCAAGCACCGCTGAACAGGGCAAGGACTGCCAAGGCCAGCACCACTGAACAGGGCAAGCACCGCTGAACAGGGCAAGGACCGCCAAGGCAAGCACCGCTGAACAGGGCAAGCACCGCTGAACAGGGCAAGGACCGCCAAGGCAAGCACCGCTGAACATGGCATGCACCGCTGAACAGGGCAAGGACCGCCAATGCAAGCACCGCTGAACAGGGCAAGGACCGCCAATGCAAGCACCGCTGAACAGGGCAAGGACCGGCAATGCAAGCACCGCTGAACAGGGCAAGCACCGCCAACTCAAGCACCGCTAGCCCATGAGCGGCAGGGGCAGTGACGCAACAGAGACCGTCACGGGGTGAGTGATGCACTCTGGGCACCAGTCCCCCTCCAGAACCAGTGGAGACCTGCATCCACTCCGTCTGTCCTGGAAAGGATGAAGCACTCTGGGCACCAGTCCCCCTCCAGAACCAGTGGAGACCTGCATCCACTCCGTCTGTCCTGCACAGGATGAAGCACTCTGGGCAGCAGTCCCCCTCCAGAACCAGTGGAGACTGTTATCCATTTGAGAGACTGTGGCTTTGCACTCCCCAGGATGGTACAGTGGGCAACCCACCCACTGGAGAGACTTGAGAGACTGTGGCTTTGCACTCCCCAGGATGGTACAGTGGGCAACCCACCCACTGGAGAGACTTCAGAGACTGTGGCTTTGCACTCCCCAGGATAAAGCAGTGGGCAACCCACCCACTGGAGAGACTTGAGAGACTGTGGCTTTGCACTCCCCAGGATGGTACAGTGGGCAGCCCACCCACTGGAGAGACTTGAGAGACTGTGGCTTTGCATTCCCCAGGATACATCAATGGGCATGGAGCCCCCTCGTGGATCTGGCGTCGTGCACTCATCCGGCTGAGGTGCCCCCCCTTCCCTTCCCCCTGAGGTGCCTGTTGTATTTCTATCTGATGCCCCTGCAGTGTTCTCCATCATGTTCGGGTATCTTGTGTGGGCCTCGCCCCTGCATTTTGGGCCCAGTGGTCCACGGACTATGAATAGTGCAATACCTGGACTACTATTCATGGTGTATATTTTGTTTATAGTGTATATATGTATATATTTGCTTGCCCTATTTTGATATATTACAATGGTTCCACTCATTTCCTTTTGTCTTTGCATTCTTCTGGAGGGGTTGGGGGGGTGTTACTGTACTGTTTGGATATGCATTGGTGTGTGTGTTGTATTGGGTGAGGGTGGGGGTGTTGCGTGTGTGTGTCCCTGTATTTTGCCTGCCCCCTCCCCTGTGTCGTAGGTGCAGTACTCACCGTGGTCTTCGCCGCCGGCATTGGTGCTCCTGGTACAGGAGCAGGAAGACTAGTGCAGAAAGAATATGGAGTTCCGGCTCCATGGTGTCGTCGTTCCTCGTGGAGTGTGTAGAGGTGAGTGTTTTCACTTTGAAATGGCTGTTTCCGCCGTGTTTTTATCCATGGTGAATCCGCCCCGAAAAAGGTGGTGGATTGGCCTGTCATAATAGTGTGGGCGGTACATTGTCTCCCGCCTGTCTGTGGGCGGTGACCGCAGCGCTGTTTGTTTGTACCGCTGTGGCGGTCTGAGTGTTAAAGTGGCTGTCTTTGTTGGCGGTTTCCGCCACGGTCACATTCCCAAATTTTTACCGCCGGCCTGTTGGCGGTCTTACCGCCGCTTTAACACTGTCCGCCAGGATTGTAATGACCACCATAGTCTTTAAACAAGTATGATGCTCACAAGAAAGCACGTGTAGAGGGGGGCCATGCACTTTACATAATAGAATGCTGGCACTCCTGTCATCCAGCTCCCTTGCTAAAGTGCCATTTAAAAGTGGAATTGTGGCCTTCCAAAGTATATTTTCTCTAAAACATGACTACAATGTTGGACGATATGTACATTTACACAGAGAGCACATTCTTCATCAAAATGACCTCTTGATGCTGTGAAATAAGCAGAAAAAAATCACTGAATGGCCAAGCATCAGTGGCAGCCGGTACATTTAGGAGGGAGGGGGGCGGGCCACACATGCACACTCACACTCACACTCACACCCACACACACACACACACTCACTCACTCACCCATTCATTCACACACACACACACGCACACACACACATCCATTCACAGCACTCATTATCAAATATTGCAAGCATATACGCATGCACCAAATATTATTTTTTTAAAACACACACCCCTACCTTCAGCCAATGAGGGAAGGCAGCAGTCCCAGCTTCATCACAGAGTGGGATGGGGTCAGTGAGACTTCTGACCCCACCCCACTCTGTGACGAGGTTTCACTGATTGACACTCGCCCTGGGCACTTCAGGGCTTAAACCTGAAGCACCCAGTTAGGAGTCAATGGGTGATGCTTTACCTCGTCACCGAGGAGAAGGACCTTTGCTGAGCTGAGGGGTTCACGCCCGCAGGAGCTGTGACCTCTTCAGCCCAGCAAAGTTCAGCTCAGGCAGCCAGGAGCCTGTGCAAATATCGCATGTCTTGCCCCTGGCTGCCTGATCTGAAAATTAAGTGTCTGTCAGGCTGTCCTTTGCTCAGCCTGACAGGCACTCTTCTTGAGGGGCAAAAGGTGGGGGTGTGTGGCCCGTCAGACCCAAAGGATAGGCCGCGGCTGCAAAGCATACGCCAAAGGAATTCATCCAAATGTCACTCTAAAGACTTTGGGCCCCTTTGCGCTCCTATTTACTAACGCAGGAACCAGAAGGACTCAGTATGGAGCTGTAATCACCAGGGGCCACGATGAAGCAAGTCCTTAAGTGAGATTTACTATGCCACGCAGCGCCACTTTGTGTGGCTCTGCATGGCATAGTAAATGTTGAGTAGTGCAAGGTAGAGCAACACGCTGCCTTGCATTACTCTGCCATGGGAAGGTATTCCAAGCTTGGGTGCTCCCACACATCAACCTATGGTTTTTGGTGCATTCCCAGTTTTACTTACACAAGTAAACCTGGGAAGCGTCAAAATGGTATGCCTTCCCAGGTGAGGCATTACAAGGAAAAATAGGTTTATTTCTCCAATTCGTTGCTCTTTCTAAGTGTGCTGCATTCTGTAGCACAAATAGAAAGAGGAAAAAAAGCGTCTGAGGATTGTTTTTGCGCATGTAATGCTAGCACCCTTGCACCATGGTGTAATGCGCCATATCTTGGTACATATGGAGCATTCCAGCCCTTGCCCTATCAAGCAGCGCAGCAAGGTGTCTTCCTAAATTGCGGGACTTTTTCATATCTGGGCCTAGATGTTCTGACTGCACGTTCCTCACATTACAAAGTAAGAGGCTGACAATGCTGACTCCTGTTTTCTATATTTGTATACGCAAGCTTTGGAAGTGTGAAAACATACATATGTTGCTAATTTAAATATGTCCTTGTCACAAACAAATCCGTAGTTTCTTATATAACTAATAAAAACTTTATAAAAAAATACCAGAAAGCCAATTCACATTCTTGCTGAATTAAGAATAAATCGTAATCCCTTATTGGAGTTCAGAGTATGTAGGCTTGTTTAAGATAGAACTAGATTGACTACTTTAAAAATACGGTTGCTCATTTGGAACCCTAGAAGCACAATATTGATCCACTATAAATTCTGCTATTCATGCCACATAAATCTCACATCACATCTCCAGAGTCACTCCTACATGTATTTCTTTTAGTACTTGGGACCCCATTCCTGAGATTATAGTCTATTGCAGAGTGAAAATCTGAGTAACCAGCCCTCCTTCAAAATTCTCTTCTGTTTGTAACCACCACTCACAGAGTGATCTCTCCTCATAATACCACATAAATTACTTCACCCAGACTCTGTACTTGATAATGTACAGTCTCACAGAGTTTCACTGAGACCTTACATTTTGCTAATACCCAAAGAGGGACATCATAATGAATTGATGTACTACTTTCTAGTTCACCACAATGCAGCAGACGCAGCTCCAAACACTTTAATTGGTTGAATACTATGAGAATATTTGTTTAAAAGCAGAAATGATATCAATCCGAAGTATTAAAAACAAGCTTTTTAATAGCCATCATGTATTGTATGCAATTACAAATCATTCCACCCAAAATTATATGCATCATGTAAAAAGAACCTCACATTGTAGTGCTATGCAATGGTAAAATGACCTTCAAAATAGAGTGGCGTTTATCAATAAGTCTATGAGAGTCAGACCATGACCAAGGAATACTGTGCTATAGACAGTGGCGGCCAGCAGTTTTAAGAGGGAGGGGGGCGGGCGGGAAGCACACTCACACTCATTCTTTCACACACACACGCACGGACGCACATTCATTAACAACACTCATCAACATTCAAACATGCACGCACCAAACATTCATTTAAAAAGATCACACACTTACCTTCAGCCTCGGCGGTCCCATGAGGGTTGGGACTGCTGCCTTCCCTCACTGGCTGACCTTAGATCAGCCAATGAGGGAAGGCAGCAGTCCCAACTTTGTCACAGAGTGGGATCGGGTCAGTGAGACTGCTGACCCCACCCCACTCTGTGACGAAGTGTCACTGATTGACACTCGCCCTAGGTGCTTCCGGGCTTTAACTTGAAGCACTGAGGTCGAAGTCAATGGGTGACCTCGTCACCAGGGGTAGAGCCCCGAGGCACCTTTGCTGAGCTGAGGAGGTCACGCCCATAAAAGTTGTGACCTCTTCAGCCCAGCAAAGTTCAGCTGAGGCAGCCAGGAGTCTGCACAAATAGTGCATGTCTGCTCCTGGCTGCCTGACCTGAACATGAAGAGTGTCTGTCAGGCTGACCTTTGTTCAGCCTGACCGGCACTCTTCATGAGAGGCAAAAGGTGGGGGGCGTGGCCCCTCCACCCTAAAGGACGGGCCACGCCTGGCTATAGAATATAAACTCAGAATATGCTGTGGAATATGTTCCTCATGATGAATACCAGTTGAAACACAACGGCATTAGATGGGTGCATGTATCACAAATCATCTAGGTCATCCTTTTACGTGTAACAATTTAAAGCAATATTAAAGACTGCCAGTTCTTCAATGAAGCGTATTGTGAAATGCTTCCTGTTGAACTTCTGATGTAGGATTAATTACAATTAACAGATTGGGTTCACTCTTCGGCATAGATATATGTTCCATAGTTCCTTTGTGATTTGCAGCAGTCTTCAGTCTTTAGAATGCCTACCATTTTGCAACCCTAAGGTCTTGATAATGCAGAGTCACTCAAAGGTCTGCTTTTGAGAAAACCTTGATAATCTCAGAGATCTGCTTCTGATAATGTGCAGACTCACTCAGATCTTTGTTTTAGATAATATCTCAAATCATGCAGAGCGTAGGTCCTTGGAAATCCCATAGTGATTGAACTTTATGTAATACATAGTTTCACTTAGAGGTCTCGTGCAAACCCAAGTTACCTATAGCTGTGATCCTAAAACTTCCAGACTCACCAAGATCTCCTTTCTTAATATCGCGACTCACTTTACACTTGGTAACATGCCATTTTATACAAAGTATACATGTCTCTGCTGTGGTCACGGTAACTTACAGATTACACCTGGATGTTTGTTTTTGTTGCTTCCCAGAATAATACAACTTCTAAACCCCCTCAGTAAGAAGTAACTAAGACTCATGCCCTGGCCATGCACAGTGCTGTTGTCAATAATGTCGTAGAACATGTCATGAGTGATGTCATATGTGAAGTCATGAGTGATAGTTACTTCAGTTAACTATAACTGGTAAATGTCAGTGATTTTTTTTAAATTTAAACAGTAACATTTTAGTTAACATTTTCACCTAACTATAACAACACTTTATTCTTTGTTTTTTTCCAATGAATATTTCAGGCTTTTTTTTAAATGTAAAGTAAAATGTTATAACCATCTCTAACTATAATGTTACTTTAACCTTTGTTTTTTCAGTTAATTACTAGGGTTTTTTAACATAAAGTATTGTTTTGTCACCATTCCTAGTTAGGCCTACTCTGTGCTGTGCATTCGGCCAGGCCCTGCGCCCAAGACCAGTAGGTGGCCAACCCCCGTGGGTAGCCAACCCCGACTTCACATGGCCTTTGGCTGTGCACATTGCAGCACTGGCTGTTGTGGATAACCCCCTGCTGTGCATGGCCTTTGGCTATTGCACAGCCAGGGATTTGCTACAGGGTCTGGTGTGTTGCTGGGCTCGGCATTCAACACTCCATGCTTGGGTAACATCCCATTGCTGGCCAATCCTCAAGGTACTCAGCGATAATATTGCAGTAGTAGCACATCACTAGATAGCTATAAATTTCTGACCTTAATGTCCCAAAAAAGACAACTGACTCACACCAAATAACAAAAAGCACACATTCTGGATCATAGACTAGTTTTCTGCCAAATTTGGTGTAAATATGTTCAGCTGGTTGGGCGTTGTGTCTAATTTTGATATGGGAAATTGCATGGGGAATATGTGTTCTGGAAAAAAAAAAACATTTTTATCAGCCCCAACTCGGCAGATCACCACAAAACTTTCCAGGAAGGATCTGAATTGGATACACCTTTTTATCTGGAAAGTGTCGAAGATTCATCAAATCCAAAAATACATTTCGTAAGGAAACCTGGTCCTACCTGTAACCCCAGGGAGAAGAATGCCAGTGTGGCACATTATACCGATGGCTGGCCACTTACAGGTAAGTCTGAATAGGGAATGTGGTGGCCGCTAGCTCTCCCTTGCCCCAACTCACGCTCGTACCACAGCTCCTCCTACCCACCCAAGGTGCCAAAGCCAGTAGCTTACTATTTTTTAGTGTGTGCCGAGTGTTGGTATTTATCGATTCCATCTGGCAAAATAATGGGTATTATGCATTTTTGGTTGCTCAAGGATGGTCCAGATGTGAGTCTGCTCTTGTATGTTGTGTTGTCCAGTGCAGTGTGGCTGTTGTTGGGCAGGATTTTTCAGGTGCTTTTTAGAGTGCTTAAATTGTGTTTTGAAGTTGGTGGGGCATAGATGTCTCATGTCGAGAGGAAATAATTACTACTACTCTTTACCAGTGCAATGTCACTACATCAACGCAAACAGATGGAGCACTTGCTTTCATGTTGCCTTTGGTGACTGACATTCCATTGTAATGCAAGTGTATGGTACATATAATACATGGAATTCTGCAATCTCTGTATAAAAAGATACCTCTGATTTATTTACAATTTGTGACTTATGACACACCCAGTCGCCGATTTATAAAGAAAGATGTTAAAACTAAACTGTAATAGCATATTACAGTTGAGTTCGGACACCACAATGACTGCTGCCAAAGCCAGCAGCAAAGGAGAAAGGCAGATCAGGTCTTAATAATAAGCATAATAGAAGCAGCTGTTTAAGAAATAAAACAAAACGTGGCTCTTCTTTCTTTCTGCGCTGTTTATAAAGTTTTAGAGGGAGAACCACAAAGGGGATGTTTATGGAAATATGTTTTTGTGCTCTCCTTAGGAAATTACAGAAAATTAGAATCTTGCTGCATGTTTCTACACATTCTAAATTACTTCACCCTTAAAAAAAAAAACATTGACGTATTAAACTGATTGTAATGTCTTTTTGCAACAAATGTCTAACAGCTTGTTTGATTAATTTCATTTTGCACTAGAGGTTCTATTTTAATACTTCATGTTTGCAACCATGCTCTCTCTTTTATATGAAAGAGCTGTGTACTACGGATTTAAGTGGTTTGTGGGAAAGGCGGAGGTGCAACCATCTAATAATGGGGATAAAATACCCCCTGCCACACATTATAAGGATATTGCAAGTCACCTTGAAGTTCCATAACCTTAGAAAGGAACTTGCCCTTCAGCCTCATTCCCCTATATGATTACAGAAATCCGCAGTCCTTATAATGTATGGCAGGGGGTACTTTTTCCCATATATACTGTGCCGAATACCTTTTTAATAGACAGCTATTTGCAGTTGTTGCTTCCAAAATATGTCCCTGCCTCCTAGTACCTCGGTCTGGTTGCTGTGGTTTGCGTAAATCTGCCAGTATTGTATTATGCATCTGTGAGCAATTTTGCCCTGAATCATCTAAGAGTGTTAAGCAGGATTTATGAACAGGAAGGTCCCTATCAGGGTCCCCAGTACTTCTACACCAACTTTACCATATAAATGACTTAGGGCCTGATTTAGAGTTTGGCCAAGGGGGTTACCCTGTCACAAACGTGACAGATATCCCATCTGCCATAAATATGTTAAATTATAGCCTCTGGAGATCGCAATACGGCGGACGGATATCCGTCACATGTGATGGAGCAATCTGTCCAATAAACTTTAAATACTGGTTCCCTAGCTTGGTAAGTCCACACTATTTCCAGTGATTGCTGTTCTGCATTGAGAAAATCTACTCTAGTTTACACATACAAGTATTTTAAAAAGCGCTTGTTTAGATTAGCAAATTTGCACATTTATGAAAATTTAAATTTTCTTTTACAGATCGCAGTGAATCAGCTCGCCTTCTGCTAAATGTTCAGGCAGATGCAAGTGTTTACGATAGCTCTGGTCTGTCATGTCTAACACTACTCATAGTAAATATGCCACCAGTGGTAAGTAAAATATTCTTTCAAAGATTATGCTTTGGGGTCCGGGAAAGTGAATCTCTAGTTCATAATTCTAACTAGTTATTTCTCTTACTAATATTTTCTGTTATCTTGAGGTGGTCATTGGATTTTTTCTTTATACAAATGAATATAACAAATGACTTGCATACTTTGCGAAGTGACAGGAACTGCTTATCTCCTCAATCATCAATTGAAACAAGAATTTACAGTGCACTAGGGTCTCGCATTTGTCGGAGTTACAGCTGTTGTAAACTCCTAACCGGATTTCTCCTGCATCAAAAGAAAAAAACAGCGCGATCGCGCTGTACAGTTCACACAAAGTGCAATTATGAACTTAACGGCAAAAGTGCACCTAACGAAGCGCTCGACTTCTGCCCAGCGAGATCGCGCTCCAAAAACAGATCAAAAGTAGTCCACAACCACAGCGAGCCTCGCATGTTTTCCGTACTTGGTCGCTGCGCTCGAGGAGGGCTAACCACGAAAAAGGCATAACGTATGTGTGCCTTCCACTAATCAAAAGAAGCGGATTGTAACAGGCAAGCCAACTTGCCAATGAAAGACACTGATGTGACGTCGACGGGGCTCCAAGCCCTTTTCTGATACCTAATGGTCCCGCTAGCGATACGCATGCGACGCAGGCTCGACCCTAAAAAGGAAAATGTAATAGACTGCATTACAAATTATATTCTACTAGTGTTTCCTAACACTTGTAGAGAAGAAAGCAAAGTGTCCCAAGCCAGAAATTACACATTTAAGAATACAGCTTGACATCTGACGACAGTTGTAGTTACTAAAATACAAGGTGCGGTGTCAACAATGTGTTTGTATAAAACACGGTTTTAAAATGGCTTTTCTTACACCAAAGGTGAAATGCATTTAATGTCCTAGGCTGGTACATAATTTCTAATAGGTAAGGAAGTAACCTTTATGGTGGAGGATGAAGATAGTGAAATCTCTATAAATTTGACTACGTTCATCTCCTTTTATTGGCCTATAGGTAAATGCACCATCACCATCAATCAAAACACTAGCGTCCTGTTGTCCCCCATTTAGAGAGCCACCATTTCTTAAGGCAACAATGAGGATCTCTGACATCATGCATGCACGGTAGAATTGGAATCCAAACCTTTAGACCAAGCCTTCCTGAAGCCTACGAGTATTAATGTATTGTATATTATTTTTACTTTTATTTTATGCACACGCATTGGAAACCAGGCCCTGGAAAAAGACTTGAGAGGGGGAATAGAAAGGTACAAACATTGGAATACATGATATTGTGAGTTCCGTTCACCACCTGTAATTGAAAGGCATTCCACGGTTATATTTTATATTTTACAGGCATTGGCAATCTAGATATGTCTGTAGTGTCATACATATAGCGTTTATATTGCAACTCACCACCTGGAGGCTATGGATCAGTTTCACCAACAGGGTGAATCCAAGGATTCTATGAGCAAGTAGCAACAGCAGATACCAAGTCCAGCCTAAGGGAAACTCACCTCTGGAACTCATGCAAAACACACAGATGAAATGGTAGGAAAGCTAAGTGAGAATAAAAACAAAGAACCAGAAGGCCCATCACCAGGCACAGATGTAAAGTGATATCAACCTGAAATTGCAGTCTTTTATGCTATTCTGCCTACTTTGATGCAGAAAAAGAACCCTATTACACATGCAGTGAACTGCCACATCTTAGAATGGTTAGAATGCTGATACTTCCCTCCCTGGTTCTCCAACTTCCATCTCCTGGGTTGAAATAGACCCCATGTTACCACCCCATACAGTGATGTGCTCCTGATTCCCTTTCACATCTTCAACCCTATGGAATCCAGAGCGTGCCTGTTGAAAATGGGGTTACTGGTTGAGGGGGTGAAACGCTATTGAAGCAGCAGCCAGAATTTCAATCAGTGTTAGGCCACAATCAAAACTCAAATTAACCTGTGATTAACCCTCTGATAGCTTTGCGATAATATCTCAAGTATATATGCAGCACATCAAATAGTAAATTAGTGAAAACACAACACAAGAGAAATCCCTTACTAATGTAGACGAAATCCAATCAATAGAACCAGAGATGTGCAGTTTTAAAGCTTTAAGTGAAGATAGTGCCTAAAAGTTCAAAGCGCCAAGAGTGTTTATCTGGTCACGCTGGACCGGGACAAAGTCGCAAGTTTAGACTGACCATGGTGGAGCACGGGCCATTTACAGGGACCAAATTAGACCCGCTGAACATAGTACCTTAAATCTTGGTTTGCCGAGTTTTGCAAGCTCCTGCATCGAGGAGGCATTGCAGAGTGGCGGTCCTAAGGAGCAGCTGGGCTGTGATGCAAAGTCCTGCATCGTCGTTGAGTATGCCATCGACAAGAAGCTTGCGATGTGAAGACCTGCACTGAGGATGCGTTGTGCCTAGGAGACTGTGGGCTGCAATGGGAGGTCCCGCGTCAGGGATGCGTAACCCTGTAATGGTTCTGATGCAGCTGCAAAGAAACACCTAGTTCTGTGTCGGTTCCGCTTACAGGACCACAGATGGGCTGGCAGAGCACCTTCAGGCCCACTTCCAAGAGTCCAGAACTGTTCTGGCACCCCTTGGGCTGGAGAGCTGACGGGGTAGGACTCACAGCAAATAGTCTAAGTGCTGAAATCCAGATGCTTGGAGCTCTTTCTGTCCCTGAAGCTCTGACCAGAAGACCAGGCAACTAACCCTTAGAGACATTCTGGTAACCTTAAATATACATAGCAGTAAGTGTACTACACTAGGCTTCAATGGTATAGATAGTCACTACTATAGCCTATCCATGTTCTTTTATAAAATAAAAAAATAAAAAAATCTGAACCAATCAGGCGACAGCACCCTCTAGAACACTCCCAACAGAGGCTGTTTCCCTCAGATTTTCTACTGCACATTGTGTGAAGGGTGTCTCCTTGAGCTCTGCTCAGCTTCTGATATCTACAGCTACACTGACAGGAAATTTTCTCTCAGATATATCGAATTTTCATTGGACAGGATGCCCTAACAAACTAAAAAAGGACTCTTCAGAATTTGGGACAATTGTGGGGAAAAAAGACTTCATATTGATGACCCACACAAAAAGTGTAAATACTGCCTGCATCCAGACCATAAGATGAGAAATTGCAAAATTTGTCGCACCTTTACTTATAAAACCCTTAAAGACAGAGAAGGGAGTCTTTTATTATGGCTACAGAGACAAACAGCTATGGAATGCCCTTCTTCTGATGAGTGAGGCCTCCTCACAGGTTTCTCAATCTGGCCTAAAAGTAAAGAAAAACCTTCTTCAGAACATCCTAATTAAGTACTTTAAAAAATCTAAACACCTTTCTTTGGAACAACAGAAAATTCAGGAAAGCTATGCCTCATGATCAGAAACTCAGTCAAAGGCCTTAAAAAAGCTTCACTCAGAACCTACAACTCCATCAGTGAAAAAAGCACCCCCAAAAAGTGCTTCACTGTCTTTACCGTCGACAACAAAACTGAAGAAATTCCATTCAGAGTCTGACAAGAAAGGCTCGTCGACGAGGAAACCATTGATGACCACGTGTACCATAACAACGACTATCACATCGACGTTTACCACAGTGTCCCCTATGATCGTCACGTCGTTGCCATTATCATCAACGACGATTATAACAGCTAGAATATAAAAAAGACACCATTGATGAGGGAATCGTCGATGAGGCACATGCAGGCGAAGAGCCTGTCAATGACGGACCCGTCGAGGAGGCACCCGTCAACAACAACTCAACCGACGAGGGACCCGTCGACAACACAACCGTCGACGATAGACACAGCGACAAAAGAACAGTCGACGAACATACTGCAACGACTGACCCGACGATGACTGCCACTGGAACATCACAATTCCTCCCACTGTCGTTGATAGCTGTGAGGAAAAAAGGTTCTACAATTTTGCCAATGCATACTTCACCAAGCAAAGTATTACCGTACCCTCCAACACCTCTTAGATGACAACAATGATGTGTATTCTCAGGATGAAGGAATGTTTGGAGTGGCCAACAGTCCATCACAGCTCAACATCAAATGTCAAGATCTGGATGATGCTGATGATGATCAATACCAGGACAACTATTACTCACCTCCGTTCCTATGCCAAGGTCATTGGTGACAGGTCTTCAGAACATGTTGGATGACTACTATAGAAGGTTTCCACCCTCAGTACCAGCAACACCGGTCCCACAACCGTATGACCTACAAACAGGACCCTGTCCCTACCCATCCGGGAACACCACTCAGACCAGATATAAACAAGTTATTATGTAGTTCGGAACATGTTCCAGAAATGAAAGGCCCTTGGACAAATTTGACTGTTTTTATTATCAAGACATGGCAGTTTTTTATTCCTGATGTGATCTGAATCTGGTCGAAGGAGCCATTCACCTGGAGCCACTGAGTGTCTAGTTGCTCCTGTAGAGGTCGCATATGCAGTCGGCAATTTGGAATCAGTGGAATACATGAAGAAATCATTCCCATGAATAATTTGTAGATTTGAACTTTTTTGCTGATAGCTTGTGAGACATTTTGCTAATGTTTCGTTGTTTCTCTTTGGAAGGAAATGCTTTGCTTTGGATAGTATCCAGTAGTGCTTCTAACTAATTCAGCCACTTTATGGGATGGAAATGAGATTTTTGATAGTTGACGGTAAAGCTGAGAGTTTTGAACAACTGCAGGCAAGTGGATGTGTGCTGCACCACTTGATGTCTTGTGGATGCCTTGGAAAGATCTGTACTCCTACATGTTCCGAACTACATAATAACTCAACCCCCCCCCCCCAAAAAAAGGTAGTGGGGAAATGCTTTTTTGATGAGATGTTCAGGAATCTATGCCTATGCTTTTCCCCTGATTCCGCTAATTCCCAGGGTGGTCAGCAAGATGAAAACAGAGGGATGCTGTCTCCTTTTAGTGGCACCCAAATATCCCAGACAGTTCTGGTTCACAGAACTCCTTCAGTACTTGGAACAACCACATGTTCAACTCGAACAGACATCAGCCCTGCTGACCATAAACCAGGGCCAGGTCAGACATCCGAACCCTTCATCTCTGCATTTATCGGCCTGGCTCCTGAATTCAATGAGCTTTCCACCTTAAACATTCCACCGGAATGTAGAGAAATAGTAGCAAAAGCCAGGGCCAAAACTACTAATAAGACCTATAAATTTAAATGGAAGCGCTTCTGCTTGTGGTGTGTTACTGTGAGAATCCATCCTATGACATCACCTCTGGAACAAATACTTCCTTATTTATTATATTTGGCATAATCCGGGCTTTCTTAATCATCAATAAGAGTACATGTGGAGGCAATTTCAAGATTCTGGACCTCTCAGCAGGGCTCCTCGCTATACTCTTCCAGGATTATAAAACAATTCCTCAAGGGCCTTTTTAGAGCGTTTCCTCTGGTGCGTAAACCTCCACAGGTATGGAACATAGTGCTAACACAACTCATGAAGCCACCTTTCGAACCAATTCACAGGTCAGACTTAAAATTCCTTTCTTGGAAGACATCACTTTTACTAGCTCTCACATCAGCGAAAGGGGTGAGTGACATGCAAGCCTTCACCATCAAGGATCCTTTTCTCCAGGTCTGTCAAAATGGTGTTATACTTCAAACAAATACTAAGTATATACTAAAAGTACCTTCAAGTTTCCATCAAAATGAGCCGGTGATTTAAAAAAAAGTTTTTTCCTAATCCACAAATGGCAGCAGAAAAAGCTGCATTCGCTAGATATAAAGAGATGCCTAAAAAAATGTATCTTCAAAGAACACATGACATATGAAAGTCGGAAAAGCTATTTGTAACATATGGAGATGCAAGGAGAGGCTCTGTGGTATCTAAGCAAACCATTGCTAGATGGATCGGACTGACTATACAATTTTGTCATGCTCAGGCAGGAAAACCTTTACGCAGTAGGGTTAAAGCCCATTCTACCAGAGCGGTAGCCACATCTGCAGCTCTCTTTGCTGAAGTACCCTTGCAGCATCTTTGCAGGGCAGCAACATGGTCCAGTCAACATACATTTACAAAGCACTACTGCCTGGATGAGAGAAACAAAACAGATACAGCTGTTGGACAAGCAGTGCTAAGACATCTATTCCATTAGGTGAGCCTCTCTGGGTATGTTATCAATACTCACCTAATAGTTATTGTTATTATTGCTATTCTTGTTGTTATTATTATTATCATTCTCCATGCATATATTGCTCTCAAATATTAACTGAATGGAGCATCATTCCTATTATTATTGATATTATTTTTAAAATGCACAAAATTACTGTTCGCTATTCTAATTCAATCATGTGAATCTATGAAAGATCCAATACTGGAGAAGAAAATTGGCTACTTACCTGTAACTATGGTTCTCCAGTATTGGTATCTTTAATAGATTCACATCCAACCCACCCTCCTACCCTCAGAGGCTCTCCTTAGTTCTAAGATTATATATTTCACACTTGTACTAGAAACTCTGAGGGAAACAGCCTCTGTTGGGAGTGTTCTACAGGGTGCTGTCGCCTGATTGGTTGTAGTTCAGATTTGGTTCCATTGAGGCCTAGTGTAGTACACTTACTGCTATGTATATTTAAGGTTTACGTGGGACTCCCACCTTGAGGACGGGGAGGATTCAAGTATGTGAATCTATGAAAGATACCAATACTGGAGAACCATAGTTACAGGTAAGTAACCAATATTCTTCCTGCCCCTCATCAAGTCAGATAGCCCATCCTGCCAGTACCTACCAGAGTGATTTGTATGCATTAAAAAGGAAAGTTTAGGCTTGAAAAGAGGTCTATCGTTCCAGCTCGAAATGGCAGGTTAACCTTTACACTTAGGCTGCAAGGGCAAGCCTGGGGCATATTTCCAAGGCTACTTAGATGAGTGGCACATTAGGTCTGCAGGCCCACTAGTAGTATGTTTTAAATTTACAGGTTCTGGGTACTGTAGTACCATTTTAATAGGGACTTACAAGTAAATGAAATGTGCCAATTTTACTATGTTTAAAGGAGAGAGCACATGCACTTTAGCACTGGTTTGCATTGATAAACTTCATAAAATTGTAAGGCCAACACATTGAGATCAGCAAAAATGGAAGAAAAAGGATAAAGGCAAAGCATTTTGGGGAAGACCACCCCAAGGCTGACAGGTCTAAGAGTGCCCTTCAAGGCTTGTTCTCAGGTGAGTCCTTTATTTTTATTTTTAGTGTTGGACTAATGATTCATTGCCAGGTTAATTAGAAAGTCATAAAATACCATGTCTGATTGTCCAAACCTTTTCTTCATGTTGTACATAATTATGTATTCTATGATGAATCATTAAAATTTGTAAGTTGCATGTAGACAAATGAAGAACAATTCAAGCAGTATGAATGAGTGTAAAAATAAATAAACATAGCTGCTTTCAACTGGCTTAAACAATACACAAAAAGGAGAAGAGGCTTACTATTTGCTGCTTACTGAATGGTCACTGATTGTCGGCAAAACCTGGCAGTCCTAATGGGGCAGCCGTCACTGTTGATAAAAGGCCAGCGTATGTTTCTGAAAAGAAATGGAGGATTTGTAGCAGATGGAGGAAGCAGAGTTGGCTTTGTCACCAGAATAAGTGGGCATATGCACTGGTAGACCACTTTCATAGTGACCTTTTGAGCATTAGGGAGGGTATCTCATATTAGGTGATTGGAATCACTTCCCAATATCCCCTGCAGTGCGACAGGGTGCCCTGTGGTCTAGGTCCTGAACACCGAAGACGCTGATGTCCCCCCTTGCTTCTGTCCGGATTAAGGAGAGTCTGTCCACAATCAACAAGCCCTTAAATAGTCCACACAGCTGCTCACTTCTCTTTAGTTTACCTTCGGTTGCAAGAATTTTGGTGGATGTAGGTTTTTTTATTTATTTATTTATTTTTATTTTTATCAGGATGAGTTGTCCCTTAAGTGACCAAGTAAACCTCACTAAATTACGGGGGGATATGTGATGTGACTGCTAGGCACTAGCGCTACTTGTGTAGATATTTTTATTTATTAAATGCATAAGGGCACGTTTGGTATCGGGTTCACGTTTCTGGAGGAAGATTAACTGAAAACCTACTCCACTTAGGTGCACACCTAGCTCATAAAAGTTCATCAGATTTCGGAAATGTAGACATCTTGAGCCGCACTCTGCTCCATAATACTGATAAATGAATCAATGAATGTAAAACATCAGACTCCTATCAGGTGAATCAGCTTGCATTGGCATGTGGGATGATCTTCACCGACGGTACACAGTAAATAAATGTTTTCTCCGAAAAATTCAAGCTCTTTGTTGGTTCCAATCTACACCAATATTTTTGCTAAAGCATTACTCCACTCCACAGTTTAGGTGAGTTTATACTAACCAAATGCGCGCATGTTCATTCTTCACAGGTCAGACCTGAAGTTCTCCATGCATTTCGGGGTCGGTGTAGCGCCTCACTTCAGCAGAATTTGCACAACTTTCCCACTATTGCTCAACAAATATATGGAAACATGATGTGACAGTAACCATAGACAATGGAAAGAAACATATTAGTGAATACTTACCGTAGATTTTTGAGGCACCACCAATTATAATCAATATTTATTTAAGATCTACTCTTATTTTTATAGAAACTTTTTTACTTCATTTTCTAATGTTTATTTTTTACGAAACAGCCAATCAACTATAACTCCTGATGTTCCATTGGTTCAGCATATTATCGTTTTTTTTTACAAAGTTTGGCCAGTCTGAGAGGCTGGAAGGGTGGGCGATGTAGCAGTGCAGCATGTCAGATAAGAAATATACGAATAAGAATGGAGTTTACGTCCTTATTCTGGCAGAGGTGTCCAACACAATGATTGCTGCCCTATCTTCGCCTTTCACCAACTGCTGACGTGAGCTTTACATCAACATTCTAAACTGATAGTGGAAAATGACAATGGAAGGGAGGACGGGGGGAGGATTGGGAAGGAGGAACAATGGAACATACCATTCTGCAATGCTGGATTGACCGTTCCGTGCATCTGGCGTTTCCCTGGGAGGCTGGAGGGGGAGGGGAGTGATTTTGTCACTGCTGCCCGGTTTTGTGGCAGTGAAGCAATTTAAAAAGCATTGTAAAGTTCCTTATATAGCCTTTCGTTTTTAGGCAACAATAAAAGTCTCAGGGTAACTCTGGTGATGAATGTACCTAGCGAGAGAGATCATAGTTTGTCTAGTGACAGTTTTGACTCGTCTAAGGTAGCGCAGAGGGTTAACAAGCCTGCTGCAAAGAGCGTGTACTATGCAGATTACAGAACAATATTTTGTGTGTAGCTCAGTGGGATACTGCCTTTGTCATAGGGATTATTTTGTTATGTGCAGTTCATAAATTACAATCAGAATCTAGCACAACGAGCTATGAACTGTCATCACAGAGCTGTGTGCAAAAGAACAGTTTAGAAAGTTATGTTTTTCCCAGTATTTGATTATCTTAATTTTGGTAAAACAGGTTTGTTTGGGTAGAAATAAATTGTTATCAGTAAACTCAACCCTAACCACTGTTTTACATTCTGAATCCTGAGTTTATGCCTCCCCACTCTTAAACAATGCCTACCAGTATGGATGGCACGAACCCTACACCTTGTAGTCCCCTTTGTCTTATTTACCTTTTTTTCTACACACTGATTTACACATATGATTCATTGTCTCTCTATGTGCGAGAGATGTTAAATGCTCCAACATCCTGTGCTGGTTAGAGAGGTGCTATAAAACAAATAAAATACGTGTGAGAGAGATGCTATGAGGAGATGAGAGGCACTGTTAGAGGGTGATGGTGAGTGAATCATTGAAGAGCCCTGATAAAGATTGCTGTATCCTGGTGCTCTGTAAGGTCATAATTTACTGCACTTTATAAGTAATGCAAGTCACTATAAAATAAAAAAGTGTTGTACAATTCACCATTTTTACAATTTTTTTCCAAATTGTCTTCGGGGAGAACCGCCTCCAAGCCCCATTGTAATGGTCAGACTCGCTCACTATGTATCCTATGGGTGCTGGTCTGATGACATTTTCCAGGGCTGCTTGCGTTCCAAGTCCGGCCATTCCAGTCTGGGACTCCTCATGAAAAAGACCTCAAATGTAACCACAGCAAGTGGAAAGCTTCTTAACAAAAGACGGGAAACAAATAAATGAAAAATATGTAACATCATACATTTTGGTTATTGGAATATGGTAAATTCCATCACCCAATATTTATGAATCTTCAATCCAATCAAAAAACGTGTTCTCGGCTCATTTCAGTCAGACCACATGTGCTGAGGCTACGGTTCAATTCCTTTTAATGATGAGTCCCACCGCAAGTTGGAATTTGTAATGGCCCAGTTCTTCTGGAGGCCCTGGGAGAGTGACAGGACTCTGAAAAACATGTGTTAGCTGAAACCATGATCTTTAACTGGGATCTTCGAATACCTGAGTGTTGCTATGTATAGAACTATCCATTTGTACTGTAAATGTTGTCAAAAGCAGTTTATATTATGTTCCATTGGAATGTCAAGGGCTATATATTAGTTTGGTGTGAAGGAAATGGCCATATTGGCTTTATTATAAAACTAAATATTACAAAATAAAGTAAAACACGTTTTTATAATGATAAAAGTAATAATTTTTTTCATTTTTCAGTGCTACTCATGCATACATCCAAGATAACATAGTGCCATAGCAAACAGCATGTTTCAGATTCACTGCCAATGTAACGCCCAGTTGGCGAGCAGCACAGCCCCCTTCCTTTGTTAGTACAGTCCAGTTTATGAGTTGCAGCTGCGAGCAGGAACCCTAGAAAATGTGCCCATATATTGCATGAGTGGGAAGTTGCCTGCATTAATTCCACAGAAATGCCTAAGTGATAACTGTTAGCCATCCTTTTTAGATAGAGTTTGCCTTTTACCCCGGTGCCTCGCATGAGGTGCTTGGCTAGCAGCAGTGCCATTGCTATGAACTTCCTGTGGGTACAAGGCTGTGTAAGAACTCGCAGTGTACCACTCTATGTTGACACCATCATCTGCAAAAAGCAGAACAGGGGTTTCTCTGGAGTTTACCTTAGGGATATCTTTCCCAGCCTTAGTCAGATGCTCTCTCATGAAGTTGATGTAGATCAAAAATAAAAAAGAGGCCAAAACGCAGCTTTGTCTCATCCCGGTTAGTGATGGCAATTCCTTGGTAAGATCTCCATTCCTACTATATCACTCTGGCCGTGATATGATAAAGTCTGCCAAGCAAGGAAACAATAGCACTATTGAACCCTGAATTCAACATTATAACGCATAACTTAGAACTGTCTACCATGATAAAAGCCCAAGTTAAGTCCATAAAGACAAGATGAACACAGCTTTTTTTAGCCTTAGTATACTTTTGGACAATAAGGGAGAGATTTAGCAATTGCTCTTCTGTTCCCAAGCCTGCACAAAAGCTAAACTCCAAATCAGAGAGCCCCTTGGTCTCTATTGCCCAAGTTTCCCATTTAGACAAGATTACTCTACCTAAAATCTTCACAGTGTTATCTAAAAGAAATATTGGGCGATAACAATGTGTAAGGCTCTTATATCCCTTTTTAAATATAAGAACTATAATGGCCTTCTGCCAGGTCTTAACCAGAGGGCCTTTTATTGCACATCTTATAACATTAGTTAGTAAGGGGGCCCAGAACTGTTGTAGAGCTTTAAAAACATCCGAGGGAACTCTATGAGATCCCAGGGTGTACCTGGGAGGCTGTGCTCAATTGCTAAAATTACATCAGCTACTGAAATGTGGCTACAATGGGCTTGACTAGTCACAGCAAACTTCCTCTACAGGGCCCATCATAAGGGTAGGCTCTTTTGAACCAAAAACATTAGAAAAATGGGCCACCCACCCATTACTAGGGATAACATACTTGATCACATGGGGCCTGATTCACAAAGGTAAATGTACACATTTGAGTAGGCTTACTATTGTTTTTCTATTCACAAACTCTGATTTCATAGTGAGTTTATGCCTGCGGATGTCGGGGCAGAGAACTCCGCACATAAAAAGATAGGAGAGACATATCCTTTTATCTGTGGAATTCTCCGCCCAGTCTTCAGAGTCTCCTCAATTGTAAACTTACCACTTGTGAACAGTACATTTAACCAAAAGTTTAAGCTTAGTTTTGTGAATCAGGCCCAGGGTGTTTATTTTACGTCAGTCTTGGTGTGTTAAAGAAAATAAGGATGGTCTAATTGTTTGTTTATACTTTTAGGATAAAGGGATTCTAATCAGCACATCCAATAAGGCTCTCATTTTATGAATAACCGTGAGCACCTCCTCATGTAGTCAACGGTCAAACAATCAACATTGCCTAGATGTTGAAATTCATTGACACTTTATTTTTAATTATTTGTTGAGAGTTTTATAAAGGTCAAACTTGACCCGAAGTAATCGGAGTGCTGAACAGTATAGAAAGAGATAAATAGATTACAGGTAGGTTCCACTTAAACAGGAGGGTTACAATTTGTACAGTCAGGTTACAATGCAAGCAGAGATTTACTAGTTGGATACTGATGCGTCCGACACCACGATTACATACAGGCAGACTATAAAATAAGATAAACAGATAAAAAACATACAGATAAATGGCAATTTAAACTTCAAGTTTCCATTCGTTTTTTCATATAGCTTTTGCTGCATGGGCATTTCGGTAAGTATTCACTGTACACTGTGCCATATGTAGGGTAATGTTTTAATCACATTTTCTTTCCAGCACATAATCTTAGTAAAATCCAAAGGTTTGAGTTAACACAGAGTTTAAAAAGCCAATCAGTCTGGGATTGGCAGCCAACCTCTTCCCTCTCGGAAAGAAGGTGAGAATGAAAAAAAGAATGAAAGAGAAAAGAAAGAGGTAAAGATTGAAAGAAATAGGTAGAGAAAGCAAGAAAGAAAGAAAAACGGAAGAAGGAAAGAATGAATACAAAAAGAAAGAGGGAAGGACGAATGAAAAAGAAGAGAAGCAAAGAAGGAAAGAAAGAATGAAAAAGATAGGAAAGAAGCACAGAAAGAAGCAAAAAAGGAAATAAAGAGGAGCGTTAGAACAATGAGCAAAATAAATAGAGAAAAGAGAAGGAAGAAAGGAAGAAAAGAAGAAAGACAGGGTTGCAAAGGTAGAGCACCCTCATGAGTTTATATTCATTTCCTGTGAGCTGCTGGTATGGTGTGAAACAAAAGCAGCAGTCAGACAAATAAATGCCATTTCAAGATTAATTAACAACAGAATTGGCAGGAGACAGGTACTGACATAGCTGGAATGGGTGAAAGGGCTAAATGCAGTCAGTGATTATCCAGTGGCTGAAGTCAGCTGACTAAATTGCCCCATGCTGTATGCTGCAGTGGGCGGAAGCAAAATGTGAATGACACAAGAAATTACCAATGGATGAAGGAATGTCCCTGCAAGCACTTTTATGTAAGTGCAGTAACATCAAAGAGATTTTAGTAAAAAAATCATGTAAGCAATTTTTATCAAATAAAAATATCTTGGCTAACACCAGACATTGTATCTTCCTCCTTCTCCTTTCTCCCTCCAATGCTCTCAGTAAGGTGTTTTTGTGTGGTAAAATGTGTGTTTAACTCGTATGGATTGAACTAAATTGAACCTACGTTTTGTATATGTATCCATCATATAAGTATATATAGGCGGGAGACTACCGATTTCAAAGCCAGTCTCCCGCCTCCCGATTCCTACATGTAGAAACCAGATTTGGGGATTTGTAAAACTGCCAAAATAAAGTGCCATTCACGCTCCAGTCTCCCCCTCCAAGAATTACCCCAGACATCAAAGATTAACCCTTTGAGCTTAATTCTTGAAGGTGGAGATTAGAGCATGTGACAGGCGTCAACATTTTATTTTTGGCAGTTTTAGCACAAAAACAGAGTTTAGAACTCCGTTTTTGTTTGTGATATGTTACTAAACTGCCAGAAATGAAATTCTGATTGTCTGCCACCATACATACCAATAGACCCCATTCAGGCTGATTGCCTCTGCTCCAAAATAAGTCAGTAGGGAAAATACATTCTCCCGACTATTTCTTTTTTAGATCTCCCACTTGCCTGCTCTAAAAATGTTGGCATGTAAGTAAATGTGTGGCATTTTCAGTGATAATGTCCTTTTCTTTAGGCTTCTCTGGCACTGGACCAGTTACACGTAAAGGATCGTGCCAACAGGAAGCAGTACTTTCACATAAATGTTTTGGAACCAACAGTTGCAGGTGAGTTCAAACACTGTTAGTAATCAGCTTTGCTTTCTTCCACCTCCCACCTGAAAAAGTTATATAAAAAAGCTTGGCTTATCTCAGGTCTTTTTTTTTTAAAAACAAGGTTTAGCTGAGAAGGTTACATGTTCACACACTTGGAGGGGGGGGGGGGATCTCAGTGCATTTTGGAAGTCACATCTAATTGTACGTGTAAACAATTCCCACCCTGTACTTACCACTGGCAACATTACTGACCTGAAAAGTAAAACTTTGGTTTCAGGATTAAACCTATTTCTAACTCTCACTCCGCTGAATGCCTAACACCTCAAAGGGATACAAATTTACCACACTGTATAGACGTAAAACGTGAACCACTTTATGTCAAATACATCAGATTTTGGAAGGTGTATGACACTTTGGACAGAGTAATCGACTCACAATTATATCACGTCTCTTCCCCAAATCACAATATTGAATGTCAACAATACATTTAGCACTCTTAACACCACTCATACTTAAGTTGGGAGGTATGTATGGGTGGAATAATAGTATCTATATATTTCTCTCAGGGGATCCTCATCAGTTTCCAGACATTTAATTCTATAAATCTTACCTAGTGGCGTCTCCTCTAGGTAGTGATAGTTCAGATCTAGGGGATGATTACAGACTGCCACACTTGTAATGAGCCCCCTAGTTTCTATACAAAAAGTTTGTTCTTACTTGCCTATATCTCTGGCACTGGTTGATGTATCTTCATAACATTTTCCCAAAAAAATCACTAGTCACATCAGCTGCTGCCTGTAAAGTTTTGGGTGATCCGTCAAGTGGCGGCCAAGAAAAAGGGGGTCCTAAAGCGCATTTTCCCCATTCATTTTTCTAAAGGGATTTTAAACAGTGGTAGCACCGAAACCCCTGGATGGAATTATACCAAATTTGTCAGAAAGGCCGCTGTTGGTCCAGAAAGCTACCTTTTCTTTGTTATTTGGTTTAAATCCGTTCAGTAATCTTAGAGAAATTATGAAAATCCATATTTGTATATATAGGGGCGCAAAGGATTTACAACCCCTCCCGGTCTTGTGCTGAGATCTGATTGGCTGCCAACACTTCAACAAAGAAGTGTTGGCAGCCATCTTGCGACTCTGCTTCATGCTAGTCCCAGAATAAGGTTAAAAATAAAGAAATGGGAACAGGATACAGACACCCTGCCACCCTACCCACTGAGCTAAAAAGCATTTTCTTAACATTTTTGCCACAAATTTGCAATAGGGTTGTGTGACTACAGCACAAAGAAAAAAGAAAGACAAAACGCATGCCCCCGTGCTTCGCAATTCTGAAGCCCCAGATGGGCCAACTCCACGGGGCATTGTTAATTTTAATGCGGGCCCACCATAGCTCCAGGGACCACCAGCTCCCTGGGGCTTTCATGAATTGTAAGGGGGGCCTTACATTACAGCACAAATTATAGTTACTTGCGATAACTCTAACAGGTGAATTCCTATGGTTTTGTACGTTTAAAATGTGAGCCTAACTATATGTGAATTTGTATGGTTCTTTTAATTCTAATTCCTAACTATAAAGTCCCCGTAACCCTTTTTTTTCCAGTGAATTTCAATGTTTTTAACATAAAATAATTTTCATTACTGTACATTAATCCAACCGTTGCCGTGCATGGCCTTTACTGCCCCCAAGCATTTTGATTCTGTGTTTGCCCAGGAGAGGTGGCTGTCACTGGCGCATGGGGGGTCCACAGGACTTTCCCTACTCAAATAAAAGCATTTTGCCCTGGGGGTGGTGGGCAAAAGGGCACGGGGACCATGTGTCCCCTGCATTCAATGTAATAATCGCCCAGGGAGGTAGCACCCCCCGGGGCTTCAATAGGCCCTGGAGGGGGGCCCCATTTTTAACATGCCCCTTGGACCTGGCTCACCCAGGGGCTTCATTTAAACAAGTGCTGTTTTTTATAAAATGTTCTCTGGATCCGTGGATCCACCGCAACTCCAGATGAAAAGTTTTTAAAAATGCCTTTTTGCTCTCGGTGATCCGTCTGAGACCCCAGCACCAGACCTAAGGGCTACGTAGGAGCCACTTTAGACACAAGCAAAGAAGAAGTGTATCCTTCGGAGTAGAGTGTCTACCGTTTTTCAGAAATGTCACCTATTACTTCAAAGGGCACGTCCAACAGCCCAACAGGTATCATCCATCTTAGGGTCTATGGCATCTTGAATCTACCTAGTGCTGAATGCATGCCTGAGAATGAGACCACTACAGTAGTGCCTAGAGGTCCAGTGGTCTCAATGGAAGGACAAGTGGGAAGGCAAACTTTCCCATACAAAACACACAGCTCCATCTCTGACGTAGTTGTGCAAGAGAGACAATTTAGTAAAAGGAACGCCTTTCTTTCAAGATCTTCCAAAACAAACAGTAGTCACAAATGCCTCTCTAACAAGGTGCAGAGCTCATTTACAAGATCTTATGATCTTTTTTTAAAAACTATTTTTCCAGGGGAGCTACAAATAGCAAAATACAGACATTTTACACAGTTGAAAGGAAAATAGGCAACACATTACATTGTGCAATAACTTCAACCTGTGTGTGGGTGATTTTTTCTTTTTGTGTTTCCTTGTTTTGTTAGTACTTTACAACCTCGTTGTGTGAATGAGAATGACTCTTGAAAGTGGTGCTTCACCGGCTGGGTAGTCACATGCAGTGTGTAGGTGGGAATTGTTTGGTTGGGGTGGTGGGAATGGCCTAGCGCGGTATGGAATTTGGGGGTGGCTAACTGTCAGATGGCAGCTGGTCAAGGAGCTGGGGAACACTCTGAGTTCCGCTTTTTATATGTAGAAGGAGCTGCTTTGGGAAACCAGCTAAAAGAACAATTTATGAAAGAGAGGGGAGGGGTGAACTCTGGAGTTGTAGGGAAAGCTTTGGGCGAGTGTTGGTTGACTTTTTAGCCTTTTCATTGTATGGAACACCTGGTGACAGTGAGCACTTGAAAGGGAGTGGAATGGGGGTTGCTTTCAGAGGGGGGATAAGAGGGGAGGGGTCGAGGAGAAAGGGAAAAGGTGCGGGGTCGCCTTCGAGATGTAGATTCCAATGTGGAGGAAATGCAAGGGGAGTTGTATGTTCTGGGAACTGAGAGAAGTCATATCGGTGAACGATAGGGAAGTTTTGATGCCTTTGTCAATATGCTCTAAGTTGCGGCCTCCTGTCAGGGTGGGGAAGACTCCACATGATGTCACTGAGGTTTAGTGGGTTGGGGTTCCTTGAGGGGGATCACCTGCTGTCAGGGCCTGGTATTGTAGTAACATCACATCCCAATCAGCAGCAATGGGGTGCCGTCGAATATGCCAAGCTTCCTCCCTGTGCAGTGCAGAGCTCTTCAGCTCTCCCAATGGGACCCTGTTGATTTCCATTGGGCCTGCAATGGAGGTGTGGGGTGTTCCAGTGCAAAGTGGGAGGCCTTTTGGTGCATAAGAGGGCAAGATTAGCAAATCGAACTCGCCCTTTGTGTGGTTTCTGTCATGGAATAGCTCTAGAGCTATGTCTTCCTGTGTTTTCAGTGTGGTAAGTTCTGTGAATGTGTCCAGAGTGGTATGTATATCGTCCCAAAAGTGTGTCAATGTAGAGCAGGACCACAGCATGTGTTGAAGGTCCTCCGCAGGGTCAGAGCATCTCTGGCAGGTGAAATGCGCGGTTGGGATAATTCTGTTAAGGCAGACTGGGTGAGGTAGGCCAGGTGAAAAAGCATATATTCAATATATTTGGAGAGTGCATTAAGGGATACTATCTTGGAGGATTCCAGGGCCCTGGCCGACTCAGAATCATGAAAAGGTCTCCCAAGGCCCTCCTCCCAGCACTCCCCAAGGTCCTTCAGTGGTGTCAATGTATATTCTGATGGCTTTGTAAATCCAAGTGATGAGATGTCACCTGTGTCCCATAAGATATAGCATATGTACAACTTTGTGTCTAGGCATTGTTTCTGCAAGGGGTCCCGATAGAGAGTGCATCGAGGCTAGTAGGCATCCGTAGGTGAGGAATTGTCCGGGGGGGTGGCATAATCCTGGAAAAGCTGGTCAAATGTCAGAAGCTGGCTGTCCCCGAAGAGGTCCCCCACAGTGTCAAACCTGTGTGTCTGCCATTCTGCAAGCTGGTCAGTTGTGAATGGGCCCTCTGCACTGGGGAAGCCCTGTAGTGGAATGTTAGGGGTGTAGGGATGGTCTTGTCTGTTAGGGGTAAGATTCTAGTTAGATATTCCTGCGCCAGCCAACCAAGTGGGCCACCAAGTGCAATGCTGTTTAATAGTGGGATGGAGGAGTTGTTGCAGTATATGTGTGGAAAGCGGACCTGCCTCAATGGTGGGTTGAAATGTGTTTTTGTCCACCAGCCAGCAAGCCACCCATTTGAGTTGGGCCGCTAAGTAATCAGATTCGAAAGACGTGTCCTTCAGACATCCCTGACCCACTGGCAACTGTAGTTTGTGAAGGGCAATCCTTCATCTGCCATTTTTCCAGAGTAGATCCCCCATTAAGTGGTTTAGATTGCGGAAGAAGCGGTGTGGGGGGGAAAGCTGGTATGTTAACTAACTAATATAACAATCTGGGAGTATTTTAATTTTTGACAATGCAATCCTGCTGGTAAGGGCTAGGGGGAGCCGCTGCCAGAAGCGTACCTGGGAGCACAGGGTGGTTTAGGCCCTTTTCAGGTTGCCGTTAAATAAGTCTTCCTGTGAATGATATAACTCCTAGTTATCAGGGGGCTGTGGCCATCCAGGTGAAAGCTGTAGGGCCTATGGGCACTGGATAGGGCAGGGTTTCATCTCAGAATGGAAAGTATAGGACTTTCACCAGTTAACTCGGAGCCCAGCCACCTCTTCCAAGACCTGAAAAGCAGCCTTCAAAGAGGAGGCGTCGTCTTGCGTGTCTCAGATGTAGAGTAGGACATTATCAGTGTAAAGGGATACTGCGTGTGTGTCTCCATGTAGCTGTATCCCGCAAGCGGGGCTCTCCCTCCTGAGGCAATATGCCATTGGCTTCATAGCTATAGAGAACAGGATTGGGGAGAGGGGACAACCCTGCTGCATACCGCGACTAGCTTGAAGGGGGGGGTGAGATTAGATGGCCTACTCAGACCCTGGAAGAGGGATTTGTCTATAGTAGTTTGGTGTAGGTTTTGAGGCGAAGACCTAGCCCAACAACTTGTAGGGTTGCAAACACGTATTCCAACGCGAAGGAATCAAAAGCTTTTTCAATATCAAGTATCAGACAGGCCGCTCTGGTATATAGTAGGGAAGCCTGATGCATTACATGGAATAGGCAGCAGATATAGAATGTGTTTTGGCCCGGCATGAAGCCATTTTAGTCACAGGGGATCAGTTCTGGAAGCACTTTGAGATAGAGGTCTGTTAAAATTTTGCCCAGATTCTTATAGTCTGTTCCCAATATGGCTGTTGGGTGGTAGGAAGACAGACTGTCGGGGTCTCTGTCTGGTTTCAAAATGAAGACAAGTATGGATTCCTGATGGGAGTTCGGTAGGGAGCCTGTTGTGAGGGTCTCATTATATACTACCACTAGATGGGAAGCCAAGAGGGTGGTGAATATTCAATGGGGAGCCCATCCAAGCCTGGGGTCTTGTTGCAGTACATTGTTGAGGTATTTATACAGGTCATGAATTGCCTGTGTCACTTCTTCAATGGTGATGTGTCCATCAACGTCTTCCCACTGGGCGGCATTTATGACTGGGAGGGAAAGGGGATCAAGGAAATGTCTAATTGCATCTGATGCTGGGGTGGGCGGTTGGTTGTAGAGGTCAGAATAGTACATGCTGTAGGCCTGCAGGATAGCGGGCTCCGAACATAGGGGCATACTTACAAGAAAGTAGCGTATCATAGATGGTGTCACTTTTCTTGTGCCCCCCTACTGGCACCTAATGTCACCATGGTTGTGCTGTATTTACAATATGGTGCACCATAGCGGTCGTTAGCACAATAGCGTCAACATTTTTTATGCTACTGTGACACTTTCTTACACTAGCGTAAAATATGTTGACGCTAGTGCAGCAAAGCACAGGGAGGCCCTTTAAATATAATAGGTGCGTTATTTTAATGCCTGCTCTTAGCAGGCGTTAAAAATGATGGGGAAAAATGGCACAGTGAAATGTTGTAAATTTCATTGTCCCATTTGTTTGGGCCTCCCTGCGCCAGAACACGCCCCTTGCATACATTATGCCTGACGCAGGCAGCATGTAGTGCAAGCGGTCGCAAAGTGGCGCAATGCTTTGTAAATATGGCATGGCAGAAAAGCCACCTTAGTGCCGCCTTAGCATAAAGATAATGACACTAGGGCAGCGCTAAGGTACCACAAGGGGCTTGAAAATATGTTCTATAGTGTCTGGCCCTAATTTCTGTTATTGTGGGGGCTTGAACTCCTGTTGGGCCAGCCATGCCAGTAATAGGCCAGGTTTGTCCCCCAGTAAGTGGACTCGGGTAGAGTATTCCTTAAAGTTATAGCAGCGGAGAATCACCACCAGAGTAGCCTGGCACCTTTTAGTAGTCAGCAAGCCATCTTGGACTGCCTCATCACAGGAGGCCTGTTGTCAAGCTCTGTGACCTCTCTGTCCGCGTCTTTGAGAGCCTCCAATAGTTTACTTCAGACTCCAGTTATGGTTTGGAGACAAGGACCCTGGGAACTATTCTAAAAGTATTCCACTCTAATCTTCTAGTCGCTGCCGTTTTGTGGTTTTCTTCAAAGTATCTAGTGATATGAGTGAAATGAGAGTCAGAGAAATTCGGGACTTCTAGAACCTCCTTGGGCAACTTCCAAAGGGGGGGGCCAGGGGATGAGGAGTTCCCCGTGTTATGTCCATGGAATGTGCGGTGTGATCTGGGAAGACCTGGCCCTAAATAATCAGTGGTTGTGACTCGGGGGAATAGGTCTGGGTAGCATGGAAAGCATTCTAGGCCAATGTATGTCATGTGGGACAGAGTGATGTGAATAGAGGTGCAGTTGTGGTTTATGGACCCTCCATGCAGTGTGTAATGCCCACTGGTAGGGCCAGGTTGAGAATAACTGGGAGTGCCTGTGGGTTGGGGAAGTCAAGGGGTGGTGGGACTGATCAAGTATGATATCTAGGACGTTAAAATCTCCCTCTAGTATCCATGGGATGCCTATCCATTGTGCTAGATCCTCCAACAGGGCAGCCCAGAATGATGCTTTGTCTGTGTTAGGTGCATAGATGCAGCCAAGGAGCACATGCTCGCCATCAAGATGGCCCTTGTTGAATCCGTATCTGCCCTCTCGGTTGATGGCAGTGGTGTGTTGCCAAAACGGTGTACCCGGTGAAGCCAAATCAGGGCCTCCTTGCAAAAGTGGAATAGGAGGTGCCAATCACATTGCTTCTCCAGTGGCGTCGGAGGTGATGGAGTTCCCCAGTGATTAGGTGGGTCTCCTGTAAGAAGTGTATGTGTGCATTCTGGCACCTAAGACAGGTGTAGGTGGAATACCTTTTTCGGGCTGAATGCATCTCCCTTACGTTAAGTGTCAGGAACTGTATCTTGTGCAGCAGAACCACTGGGATGCAAGGAGGTGTTGTCGGAAGAGGAGGTGGGTAGAAGCTGATTGTCTTCCAGGGTAAGTCCAGAGTACAGGTGGTGTTTAAGGTATCCCTCTAAAAAGGAGCGTATGTAACAGAACAAATAAACAACAACTGCATAACAACAAAAACTAGAACCTAAAACCAAAGGCCCTGCACCTGAACGTTTGCTGGAGGAGCCCTCCAGAAAATAGGGGTGGCGGGGGAGAACCAGTCTGTTACTGATTCAGAAGATTTGGGGCTGCTAGGCTGGCAATCTGAGGGTTACTGTGGTATGGCACCTCAGGAGGTCTTCATTAATAGTGTGGAGCTGAGTGCCTTCTGTATTGAGGTACAGTGTGGGTGAGGCCCAGACCCAGGGGACTATTGTTTTTTATAGATCGGCTGCTGATTGCGGGGTTACAACCAGACCCATCAAAAGTTCTATCAGAATGTCTTCACTTAGTGACACATCGTCTTCACTTCCAGGGGGCTTGAGCACAAGTGGTGGGATTGCGAGGCCTGGGGTATTGCGAAGGCTGCTTCAATTGCAGATTGTTGGCTTTGGCCTGAGGCTTTGGGAGATGGGGCTCTGGGTGTGGCTTTAGGACGCCGACATGCCTCCCCTCCATGGGGTATTGACTGGGGTTGGGTTGTTGGAGATGGTGGGGGCTACTATACTCCCTCAAACTCAGTTTCAATCCAGTCCCAGGTTGAGGCAGGTACTGCAAAGAAATATGTGTGGTTGTCATGCAGGGTTTTCAACTTCGCCGGGAAGAGCAGCAAGTACTGAACAGCCAGCTCTTGAGTCTGTGTTTGACTGCCAGAAGCGATGAGCTATTGCTTTGGGTTTGTACTCCATAGTCTGGGAACACAGATATTGGGCTGTTTTCATAGAGCAGGGGTGCTGCGACTCTGGCGGCCTGTAACATCGCATCTCTGTCTTTGTAATTGAGTACCACCGGACATGGGGTAAACGCTGGTGGGGGTGTGGGTGCCAGGACCCGGTCTGCTCTTTCCATGGTTAAGTGGGGGGGGTCAGGGCATCGGCAGGCGTGAACAATTTTACACAGTTCTCGAGGAAGTATGTCACTGGCTTGGTGCCTTCTGCACCCTATGGGAACCCCAGGGGGCAGATGTTGCTGCGCCAAGCCATACCCTTGGCATCCTCAGCATGTGACTCTAATCACTGTACTCTATCCAGGAGTTCCTGGGTGGTCTGCTCCTGGGTCCTGAGCTGTGGTGCCATCTCTGAGATATGGCGTTCAGCGTCAGTGCCCTGGGAGGCCAGTTTTTGCCAATCCTCACAAAGGAGACAAAATTCCACACATATCTCTATGCACGCTTCTACTGATGAACAGGAGTACTCAATGTTGAACAGGATGGCACCCAGTTTTTTATCTGAGTCCTGGAGGTCCACGCACTAAATCCAGGGTCCTCCCCATGATGGAGTGTGTTTGAGGGTGCACGGAGTGCGGTTTAATTGATTTCTGTCTACCCATGGTGTGTTCCCGATCAGCCCAGCCAACAGATTGTTGGGCCACAGTTTGTATGAGAACTGTAGTGTGGCAGTGTTAGTTGTAGGCTCTTTAGTTAGATGCCCTCTCCCCCTGCATACTGAGCAGATTCTGGTGCGGTGTACGGGGTTGAGTCCCGCCGGTGAATGGCCCTATATGGCACTATTGTAGGGAAGGGAGCCCTCTTGGGGTGCTTATGATGCACTGTGGTTGTGTGCCGGATGATCCTGTTTTCTCTGCACCCGCTTGGTCCTTTGTCCCCTTCTGATGGCCGCCTTTGGGGGACGGCCAGTTGACGACGCCTGACTCACCAGCACTGAGTCCACTGTGCCACTCTGCAGGGCCACCCGGGCCCACAGCTGCCGTAGTTGGTGGGTGCGATGTGACAGTCGAACAGCGGGCGTACATCCTCCAAGAGCCTCCCCGGTGCTGGTGCCCTCTCGTGGTACCATTGTTAGCGAGGGTGTTGGTGAGGTGACGGTCAAAGAGTGGGCTGTGCCTCCTAAACGCAGCCTCAACGCTGCTGGTGCCCTCTTGTGGTGCCTCGGTGGAAGGAGATGGAGCCCATGGAGGGCTCCAGGGCCTGCATATAATTTCCTGATGATGTTAGTGTCGCTACTTCTGCACGTTGGGCTGCACTCAGGGTTAGTTCACCGACAAGGTAGGGGGTCCCAGCCCGCCCAAGTCCCCTGTGGCCGGCACTTCAGGATTGCGCCAAACCACTGGGGCACCTCACCTCACAGTCCATGGTTGACCTGGGCCCTTCCACCAAATCACGCCATCCCCCACCCCTCCCAGGCCTGTTGCAGTCGTACAACCCCTCTCGGTCCTCGGGTGTAGTGCGAGGGAGAGGCAGCAGGCCCCCCCTGTTGGCCCACAATGGTGAGGCCGCTGGTTATTGTAGGCCGTCATTGGGCCGCTTGCTCGTTGATGTGGATCGGAGATGCCAGAGTTTCTCTCCCTAACCAGTCGGGACGGGGATCACCTCCTTGGACATGCGGCTCCCCACTGTGCAGTTGTGTTGGAGAATTAGGTGAGAGGGCCCTCCTGGGTGCCCAGGTGTGTCATCTTTTGCCCACCAGGGTGTATTATGGTTGCATGACCCCACTTGGGGGTTGGGTGCTGTGGGAGGCGACACGTCAGACCTGCTCTACCATCCCATGATGGCGAGGCCGTTGGGCGTTGTAGGCCGTTGTCGAGCCGCTCGCTGATGCAGCATGGACGAACCTGAGTCTCTTTCCCCCTCCTCTGGGATCTGTGCAGCACTGCTGTTATTTCAGTTGCCTGATCACTCCTCATGAGTCACCTCAGTGTGGCATCCCCGCTCGGGCAATAGGCTAAGAGCCCACCCATGTTGTCAGTGCTCAGTCAGGGGGCGGATCGCCTCCTCAATCCAGTGGCTTCCCTCTGGGCAGCTGTGTTGGGAGAAGAGATGAGGAGGCTCCTGGGTGCCTGATTATGGCATGATTAATGTTGACTGCGGTGTTTAGGCCCCAGAGCTAATTCACTCCTTGTACGCCGTCTTTGGCTTCTTGGGCATGCCTCCACAAGATCCTAGATACAAGGGCAATGGTTCCTGAGGGAACAAGTGTACCACATAAACATTCTGGAAATGAAAAAGGTCCAACTGGCTCTAAAAGTATTTGCACCATTGTTACCGACTAACAGAATTTTAATCCAGGCTGACAACACAACAATGCCCTAGCTGGACAAGCAAGGGGGGAGCAAGCTCAGTCAATATGACATTGGTTACTGGCGAGAAACCTTTCAATCCAAGCAATTCACTTGCCAGGCATGCAAACAGACCAGTTAAGCAGGTATTTCATAGAAAACCACAAATAAGAACTAGACAATACAGTTTTGCTGGACATTTTTCAAGACTGTAGTTTCCACCCTACATCTATCTGTTTGCCACCAGAGGAAACTCAAAACGCCCAAACTTTGCATCCAGAATATGGGAACCAAACTCATTGGGAAATGCCTTTTTGATCAACTGGTCGAAAAGTTTTCTTTATGCCTTTCTCTGGATTCCTCTAATTCCCACAGTAATTCTCAAACTCAGAGCAATATGTGCTCTAATGATTCTAATAGTACCAGAATGGCCCAGACAGTGGTTTAACCTCCCCGTCAAGCCCCACTAGAGGTTTCTGTGCAAACACAACCTTCTGTCAAGGATGCAGGGGGAAGATCTTTCATCCCAACAAATACTCATTGAATTTGGGAGCATGGTTTCTGGATTCATCCAATTTGCCCACCTAATTCTTCTGCTAGATTGTATGACCACTCTTAAGGAGGCTAAATGTCCAGGCACAAGGACATCCTCTGTTTTTAAATTGAAAAGATTTGTAATCTGGTGCCTCCATTTTTAAATTGAAAAGATTTGTAATCTGGTGCCTCCAGAATAATAATGATCCAATTAAATGCCAAGAGATTGTCATTTTGCCTTATTTGCTTCATCTGGCTTCCTCCAAACTGCAAATTAACTCTATAAAAGTGTATTTGGTGGCCATAACAGCGTAGAGGAGAGGGCAGAATCAGAAATCTGTCTTCACTTCACCAGTGGTTAAAGACTTCCTAGAAGGGCTGAAAAAGACTTTTCATTCTATCCGACAACCTGCTCTTAACTGGGAAATAAGGGGCAGATTTATGAAAAGTGGTGCTGCACCTAGTGCAGCGCCAAATTTCTTGCGCCCCTTAGCACCCCCCTAATTCCACCATGGTAGCGCCGTATTTAAAATATGGTGCACCACGGAGGTAGTTAGGGTGACTAGTGTCATAATGTTTTACGCTAAAAAAATGATGATGCTAATCCTGCAAAGCACCCAGAGGCCCATTGTAATCAATGGGTGCCTCTTTTTAACACCTGCACTTAGCAGGCATTAAACAATGCTGAAAAAAATGGCGCAAAAGAATCTTATAGATTCTTTTGTGCCACTTTTATGCCCCCGCCCTAGCGCCGGAACACCCCTCTTACATACAATATGTCTGGTGCAGGCATAATGTGGCGCATGGGGTTACAAAGTGGCGCAATGCAAGCATTGCGCCACTTTGTAAATATGATGCAGCATTTTTCTCCTTCCAACACCACATTAGCATTAAAAAAACTATGCTAATGTGGCGTTGGAACAGCGCAAAGCCAGCAAAAATCTGGCCCTAAATTTAGTGTTACCTAGATTAATGGCTTCTCCTTTTGGACCCATACACAAGGCCTCAATGCAGCATCTCACTTGGAAGGCAGCTTTTATTGTGGCTATTACGTCAGTGCGAAGTGTTAGCAGATTGCAAGCTCTCTTCTGTAGAATAATTTACAATTTTTCACAAGAATAGAGTATTCTTGAGAAAACACCCTTCTTTTCTACCAAAAGTTATTTAGATTTTCACATTGATCAAACGATTATGCTGTCAGCCTTTTTCAATAATCTCCCTTCTCTAGCTGAAAGGACTCTTTAGAAGTGAGTAGGGTACTAACATTTTATTTGGCTAGAACTAAAGAAATCCACAAAACAAACAAGTTGTTCAGAAATTGTGGTCCTCTGAGAACTGGCATGGCTTCATCAAAACAAACCAAACCCACATGGATTGTTTCTTGTATATCCTGTTGCTATCAGTTAGCTAACAAACCTCCAGATAAACATAGAGCACATTCTACACGTATTAAGCTTACTTCTACCACCTCGATTGGAAATGTTACAAGTTGCGGAAACTTGTGAAGCAGCCACATGGAAATCGGTTCACAAAGAGGATTCCTTGCTAGGCCAGGCAATCTATGAGAAATATGTTTAATTAGAGTAGTTCATTATTGCTGCCCACCTGTTTTTTTCTACATCCTAGATCAATGTTAGTTTTCATATTGCATTGCATTGACAATCACAAGCTTGGGATATTGTGTGTTTATGACTATCAGTAAGCGTCCTACCATGCAGTAGGGAAAGTTACTGACTTGTATTCCTAGTTCTGCGTCGTAGGTATCCTCACTGAAGTCATAAATAACCCTCTCTCCTCCCCAATTGTTGTTCATTTACTACATGACTTTCTTTTTTCTTTACATTACATCACCATTCAAAAAGAACTGAGGCGGCGAGGCAAACTACTACTATAGTGCATGCTGGGAAGAGAAGCGTCCTGCTCCTTAAAGCAACAGTGTATTTTTTCTTACACTCTGAACTCTTGCCCTGACAGACTTCTTTTTTGCTTCATTTTCTATCTCTGCAGGTTCTCTAAACAAATATTTCTATTAAAATTCATGGTTGTCTTGCAGTCAGGAGCTGCAATGTGGCCTATTTACATTATTTAAATAATTTTTAAGACATATAATATAGGTCAGAAAGGAGGCATGTCGTTCGTTTTTGGAGATAACTCTATACCTTGATCTGGGGTACTACCCCCCTACTAAAAATATTTTCCCCAAGATTTGAAGATGAAGTCTTCCGGATTCCTGGCAGATGCATTGGGATATTCTGTGTTTATGACTTCTGTGAGGCTATCTGTGATGCACAAGTAGGAATAGAAGTAACTTCTCCTTACCCACTACCTTTTTGACAGCGAAATTCAACTTTGGTGTACACAAAGGGACATGTGTCTGAGTAAAGGACAACCTAATTCACAGAATAAAATCTGTGGACAATTGCAGCTACAGATGGAACTTAAAACTGCGAAGAATCTAGAAGCACCATACATTTTCCTTAGTTGTAATTTTGGACTTCGAATATGGAACCTTGGTGTTCAAGTGGAAAGACAGGGTGGTGTCCAATGGGAATGTAATTTACATGACATTAAACAAAAAGTCATAACTTTATAGGTCTTTTTCTACCTTTCGATTGGTTTATGGATACCAATTTGGCCACCTACACATTTTTGCCAAACAAAAGCCAGGAGTAAGTGCACAAATTTTGTCTTAAAAAAACACTTCAATCTACCCATGTAACATGGGGTGAATGGGAGAATAATTTCTCAAACTGGAAAATGATTTTCCGGTCTGAAAAATAAGTTAAGAAGTATCATTAGCACTAATTGTAAATCAGTAGTTTTTACTCCTATCTGTAATGCACTGGCCAGAACTAGATGGAGATATGGAAATGTGCATTTTTCTGAGTTTTGCATGCACACGTCGTAGGAGACAGCTTAGTGTTATATTTGTCTATGACATGTACACTTTTTCCTTCTTGAATAAGTGTGTTTATGTTTTCCACACTTTTGTAAGTGGAGGCCCCGCACCCTTCCTTCGCCAAATGTGATGAGGCATATGAAAACAAGTAGTAGTGAGCAGGTAGCGCCCTGAGTACTATTCGAGGTCCTTGGGATGTACAATATCATAACTTTTCTGCTTGAACTCTGGCATGCTGCAGGGATAGTTTTCGCCATGCGGTTCCCTACCGTGAGTCCTTGCATTGGTGTGGATGGTATTGAGCAGCCAGGTCAGGACTTGTGCAAAACATCCCCAAACACTCTATCCCCAATACCGCAAATGCCCCTTTGCCTGATATGTTTAAAGGAGACCCTTAGGAGGGGAAAGTGCAAGGCAGGGAGCTGTTTAGCAGCAAGTACTGCTGTGCCATCTTCCTTTCTTCCTCACACAAATCTGCGACAGTGTAGCCTTGAGATGCAAAAAGGAAACAAAGAAACTTTTATGGAAATATTTATTGGCAGTACTGCTGTTTTGGGGGGCATTTCTGTTTTTCTAAGGTTTTCTGTTATCTGAGTTGAGCTTTCTGATTTATCACCCTTGATGCATTTGTATCAGCAGCTTGCGGAGGTTCTCATTCTTCTTTTATCCTAACTTATTTGTTTACATCATTTATGTTCACATTTGTTGTGTCCTACATTTCTACATGTTTCTGGTCTCTTCTACAGAGGAAATGTAAGGCCTGAATTAGAGTTTGGCGGACGGGTTACTCCATCACAAACATGACGGATATCCCGCCCGACGTATTGAGATTCCCATAGGATATAATGGAATCGTATTATGGCGGACGGATACCCGTCATGTTTGTGACGGAGTAAACCCCTCTGCCAAACTCTAAATCAGGCCCTTAGATCTCTACCGGGAGCTCATACACAATACACGCTACACATGCCCCCACTCATACATGCACGCACACATACATAAAGATACAGAACAAGACTTTTGGACAGCCCCTTTCAGCCACTGGCTCCTGTGGTTGAGCTGGCTTCAAACATTGGCTAACTAGGTTGGCCATCAGCATTGGGATTACCCAACAACTTTTTGCGTATGTGAACTACTTAAAAAGTATTTTTCTTTAGTTTAGATATTTCGTGCTTCCTATGTTTCATTCCTCACCCCCACAGCCCGCTAGTGTGCTCCATTCGTTCTCCCTAGAATGTGAAGAAAGAGCATCCTGGAGTTCAGTGTGGGCCTGATGGCTCTTGACGGTGCTTTCTTGAAACTTCCTAATTATGGTTCAAGTTTGCGACATTGTGGATACTCATCCCTTAGTAGGGGGTTTCCCTTGTTGTAACACGGTTCTTTTACAACTTAATTACACAGGCAATGTTTACTTCAAGCTATCAGTTATCTAGTGGTTTTATCTATCCCTTTTCAGCGGGGTTCAACCATTGCTACTGCGTTGGTGCAGTGTGACGCATTTAGTATTCTGTGAGAAGTATCTTCCATCTTCTTGGAGTAACTGATAAGCTACCAGATTTTGATTGCTAAGAGTACCTAACCTATGCTTTGCTCGTCCCTTCTGGACTAAATGACATGTATAATTCTGTTCATACTTCAAGCCCAGACAAAGCCTTGCCTAGGGACAAAACACGTGTTTGCTGTTCATATAATATTCTGGTTGTGTGCCTATATTGAGGCATCTATCATTATTTTATAATGTGTACTGTTTACATTACATGATTGTTTTATATTTTTCAAATGCTAATAAAACCATTTGCATATATAACTTAGCATGGAATGTATATAGAATATTATAACTTTGTAGTTCATTCTGTGCTCCAGGCAAATGTATAAAGCTTTGTTTGGTATTGCCGTAGGGCACATTCTGTAACTACACCTCTTTGCAGCACAGTGTGGACTGTTGTAGCACGCTCTCCGATGGATTGACCACCTTCTTTTGGTGGTGGTTAGTGTTGGTTGTATGGTCCCATCGCTACATTTCTGTAATAGTTCTTGAAATTAATTATGATGCCTTATTTGATTGATGCTTTTCAATGTCACTGAGAAATAATTTTAAAGTACTTATAAAATGTATTGCAAACGATAAACCATTTAAAAGGATGCAGCTGTTGGAATTGTATTCTGTGAAGTGAACCAGTAGCAGGAAAGGGAAACGTAAACAAAAAAAAGTGCCAGTGCTCTCGTCAGGGGGCCACCACAGTTTGCACCACCCTTTGCCGAGGCCAGTGACAGTACCTACACAACTACTAACCATCACACTGCTACAAGTGTGACAATTCAGACCATTCATGGCCTGAAAGTCTATCAGAATGGCTTAAATGACAGGTTTTAGCAGTTTTTTATTTATAATAAATTAATCAACAACTGTTGTTCTGCTTATCTCTAAATTACACACACAGCGCCGCTATGTGGCAGCTCTCATTAATGTTGGTGTTGACAACTAAGTGCTGGTTCAAAGCAAATTAAGCACTGAGGCACACGCACAGTACTGCCTGTCGTTTTTAGTGGGATTGGTGCAGAGCCTGTGAAGAGAAGTCGTTTTTTCAAGTTCCGATAACCTCTGCTTTGCTTAACGTTTTTGAGTATCAAAAACGGTAAAAGAGAAGCTTTCCTGCAAAATACTTGTTTATGGTTGTCACATGACTCCCGTAGAGTGTAACTGAGCTTCTACATTAAAATGTATTGCACGACTTAACCCAAGGGTCGGGCGTGGCCCGAGGATATACAGGGAGTGCAGAATTATTAGGCAAATGAGTATTTTGACCACATCATCCTCTTTATGCATGTTGTCTTACTCCAAGCTGTATAGGCTCGAAAGCCTACTACCAATTAAGCATATTAGGTGATGTGCATCTCTGTAATGAGAAGGGGTGTGGTCTAATGACATCAACACCCTATATCAGGTGTGCATAATTATTAGGCAACTTCCTTTCCTTTGGCAAAATGGGTCAAAAGAAGGACTTGACAGGCTCCGAAAAGTCAAAAATAGTGAGATATCTTGCAGAGGGATGCAGCACTCTTAAAATTGCAAAGCTTCTGAAGCGTGATCATCGAACAATCAAGCGTTTCATTCAAAATAGTCAACAGGGTCGCAAGAAGCGTGTGGAAAAACCAAGGCGCAAAATAACTGCCCATGAACTGAGAAAAGTCAAGCGTGCAGCTGCCACAATGCCACTTGCCACCAGTTTGGCCATATTTCAGAGCTGCAACATCACTGGAGTGCCCAAAAGCACAAGGTGTGCAATACTCAGAGACATGGCCAAGGTAAGAAAGGCTGAAAGACGACCACCACTGAACAAGACACACAAGCTGAAACGTCAAGACTGGGCCAATAAATATCTCAAGACTGATTTTTCTAAGGTTTTATGGACTGATGAAATGAGAGTGAGTCTTGATGGGCCAGATGGATGGGCCCGTGGCTGGATTGGTAAAGGGCAGAGAGCTCCAGTCCGACTCAGACGCCAGCAAGGTGGAGGTGGAGTACTGGTTTGGGCTGGTATCATCAAAGATGAGCTTGTGGGGCCTTTTCGGGTTGAGGATGGAGTCAAGCTCAACTCCCAGTCCTACTGCCAGTTCCTGGAAGACACCTTCTTCAAGCAGTGGTACAGGAAGAAGTCTGCATCCTTAAAAAAAAACATGATTTTCATGCAGGACAATGCTCCATCACACGCGTCCAAGTACTCCACAGCGTGACTGGCAAGAAAGGGTATAAAAGAAGGAAATCTAATGACATGGCCTCCTTGTTCACCTGATCTGAACCCCATTGAGAACCTGTGGTCCATCATCTAATGTGAGATTTACAAGGAGGGAAAACAGTACACCTCTCTGAACAGTGTCTGGGAGGCTGTGGTTGCTGCTGCATGCAATGTTGATGGTGAACAGATCAAAACACTGACAGAATCCATGGATGGCAGGCTTTTGAGTGTCCTTGCAAAGAAAGGTGGCTATATTGGTCACTGATTTGTTTTTGTTTTGTTTTTGAATGTCAGAAATGTATATTTGTGAATGTTGAGATGTTATATTGGTTTCACTGGTAATAATAAATAATTGAAATGGGTATATATATTTTTTTTGTTAAGTTGCCTAATAATTATGCACAGTAATAGTCACCTGCACACACAGATATCCCCCTAACATAGCTAAAACTAAAAACAAACTAAAAACTACTTCCAAAAATATTCAGCTTTGATATTAATGAGTTTTTTGGGTTCATTGAGAACATGGTTGTTGTTCAATAATAAAATTAATCCTCAAAAATACAACTTGCCTAATAATTCTGCACTCCCTGTATATAAAGGCTGAGTGATCGCTCTTGGTCACTCGGTGATACCCAGTTCGCCAGGGCCACCACACGCGACACCACATGCGACTGAGGGCGACGTTAAAGCAATTAGCAGACAAGAAAAATGTGAAGGATCGTGGGTTCCTGTTGCCTATGCAAGCAAAACCCTCAGACAGAGGCCAGGTACACCGAGATCGAGCGAGAGGCACGGGCAATCCGGTGGGCATGCCGACACTTCCACCTGTACCCCTGTTGACAGATTTTTGTATCGTGACCAACCACCAACCACAAACCACTTGCCCCACTATTTGCTGGAACAGCCAGCTTCCAGAAATGGACCACCTCGCTTCGAGTGGTGGGCTGTGAAACTTTGTCCATACACATTCAAAGTTGTATATCGCCCAGAATGAGCAATCCAGCCAGCTATCTGTCTCGACACCCAACAGCACAGGCCAGCATCAATTCCACTTAGGAAGATGAAGGCATAGAGGAATTTGTGAGACTGGCAGTCTGCAACACATGATATCCATACTGGAAATCCAAGAGTCCATGGAAAGTGACAAAAGTCTATCCAAGGCAAAAGAGGTGCTCTATGAGAGAAAGTGGCACGACTTCCGAGATGCTGCCAAAGCACTAACCATGGAAGAGCAAACAGTGAGGAGCCAAATCTGGAGGATCTGGGATGAATTCAGAATGAGTGAAGAGGACTGCTCCTCCTTGGGCGGTAGATTGTAATGCCCAGAAGTCTGTAGGCGAGAGTCATTGAAGTAGCCCAGAAGGGTCACCAGGGGATCATGAAGAGCAAAGCACACTTAAAAGACAAGTTATGGCTCCCTGGCAGGGACCAATTGGTGGAGGAAAGAGCCAGAGGCTGCCATTCCTGTGCCATCATGGGCAGATGCACACCCCACACCAGTCATCAATGAAGAAGCCTGCCTAATGCCCTGATCGTGAAGTTCGAGAAAGAATTGCGGGAAACCATAAACATCTAAGGGACAATGGTTCCCATTCAGCGAGGCAGGTCCACTGTATCCTGAAATGCCTCCTGGATCCAGCAGATCCAAGTGCGGGTGAATGAACATGACAACTGCCATGAGGTGATGGACAAAGCACCTGAGGCCGGCACAGCAAAACCTAGCCCTTGCCGGGTACAACATCAGTAAAGCAAGAGTGACCGATGTCAGATCCAGGAGAGATTTAAAGATGGGCGCCTATGAGTCCGACAGACAGGAATGATGGACAACCCGCAAGCCAGGAACCAAGTGGTAGAAGTCAGAAGTATGGACTCTGGCCCAACCCTGTACCCAGTCAGAGACTAAAAGACTATGGGCCTGATTTAGAGCTTGCTGGTAATGGTTCCGCCGTCAGTTTTCCATCTGAAAACTTGTCCATCACCATGACGTTCCGCCCACCCAATTTAGATGTTTTCGGTCCCATAAACTTTAACCCAAGTCCCCCCAACTCCACCAAGAATTCCAATCTGTGCTATGGTGCCATAGGAAAGAGTGGCTCCAGCTACACTTACTGCCGAGCAGATTTGGATGTGCGTTATCACCAAGCAAAAACTGGCGGTCCGACCTCCACTTCTGAATTGGATTCGGAGCCAAAGGGATAGAAACTCCTCAATTTAACTTCCATTTCTGACTGGACAGGACCCTCCTCCACTGCTGCCATGGGACCACGGAGAAAACACAACCCCCCACTCCGTCGCTGGACACTAGGGTAGGCAAGCCGCATTGGCTGTATGTATTGGGGGGTCACTGCACATCAGCACGGGACCACTTCATATACATGTCACAGTAATTTTTTTAAATTCCTGTGTCATACATATGTCAGGGTCATAAGTGGGCCAAACATGGATGGGGACACACCGGTACAAAACACATATCACAATATTCATTGCCAATGATGGTACAATCACACTTGTCAACTGAGTCCATGTATGCTCATTGCAAGGGGATCTGTACCCATCATGTTGTGCACAGAGTTGTGTATCTCAGTACATGTATGCGTGTGTAATGTGATTGGCTGGGTGAGGTGGAGGGAGATGTAGTGGGTGATGTGGTTGTGTCAGTATGTGTGCCACTTGCATATGGCGTGGATGTTGTCTATGTTGTGTGTGTGTTGTGTTGCTGCATGCAACATTCTGGTGCATGTTGTTAAGTGGCAGTCATTGTTGTGATGTGTGTAGTTGTGCTTGTGTGTGCATGTGTTTCTGTAGATGTGTGTGTAGTTGTCGTGGTTGTATCATGTGTGATGCAGGGGTACGCGTATGTCAAGGGTAGAGTGTGTGTGGGACTTACCTCCATTTCACAGCCACTGCCATTGGCCGATGTCCATTGGGTCCAGCAATGTCCTCCCTCTATCAGCAAACCGCCAGCAGTACACCACCTATACAACTGTAACATGTAAATACAGGAGATGGGAACTCGCCTGCCTGTAGGCTAGGAAGAGCACTCAGTTGTGGCAGTTTGCGGCTCTGCCGCTATACATCCAAATACGACGGGCAGGATGCCATCGACTTGACGGTCTTTTCGGGCCTGCCGCCATGGCAGTTTGGTGGTCACACTGCCAAGATCTAAATCAGGCTCTGTGTTTCAAACGGACAAAATGAATACCCATTTATTCTGTGTTCGTAAAGGCTGGGAAGAATGTAGTGTGCCACCTGGCCTCTACACTACAATGTATTGCACGACATAGCCCAAGGGCCGGTGTGGCCCAAGGGCATAAAGTTATTGCTTGTGATCACTCGGCAATAGCCAGTTTTTGAGTGAATGTGTGTCTTAATGACAGCTGTAGGGTGAGTGTTATCTATTGTGGTCAGGGGTCATAACAGGAGTGTGGTCAAGCAGTGCAGCATGTCTGGGTATGTTTGGGCCCTATTGGGCCATAAGAGGTTTGCATAACAGAATCTCCATCATGGGCATTCACCGCATCAGGCATGATTGCCACTTGCTAATTTTCTCTCTCTCCGGGGTATGTGCTGCCTTGCCCTCTTTTGCTATTTGGTTTATATGTTTTAATCCCCACATTGCCAGCTATGTAGAGACGTTTTAAGGAATGGGCAAAGTGGGCTCTGGCCCAGGGCCATGGCCTTTCAGGGGCTCCTGATAGAGCCTGTTCTGTTCTGCAGCAAGTCTTGCCCTGATGACCTTGAATAATTCTTTAACAGAATATGATTTTCCTTTACTTTATTTTTAACGTGTGTGATGTGTGAGAATCTATTACAATTTGTAGAAAAATGGGTTTGTTTCATGCAAAATCCGTAAAAACAGTTCACATATAAGAAATAAGAGGGTGTCACGGAGATTTGCAGTAATATTAGTGAGCTGCTGCTGTGTTGCAATATTTTGAAACACGTCACTATCCCTGAATATTAGATGCACACACATTAAGAATTTGGACAAGTGTGCCAGTGCAGTTAGTGACCTGGCTAAAGAGGACCCGAAAGAGCTGAATTTGGATCAGAATCTTAAAGCTGTTTCGAGCAGGGGCACCTAAAATATATTTGTCCCACCACCCCAAAATCCTTAAGATGTCCTTGCTGCTGTGCAATGAATGATTTAAAGGGTTAATATTTTCAATTTAAGGAAGGACTCCCCATGAGTTTCAAGTGTTGTAAACACAGTGGTCAATTTATCATCTCACTTAAAAAAATGCTGAATCTACCGAGTGTTCCGCTCATCAAATGTGTCCATATCAGTGCTCCCTCAAAAGATTTTGAAGTGCTCCAGAATTGTATGACTCTACACTATATAGCCAGCTCTTCTGCATGTTTATTTATCCAAGTGGTATATGTAATGTTATGGTCCACTCCCAGAGGGAAGGGAGTGCACCATTGATTAATGGTATTTTGGAACACACCCCTGTTACACTGGGTCACAGTAGTTTACCTAACTGAGTCTGTGCACCATTCCCATCACCTAAGTATCCGGGTGTATGCAGTATCATCTGTATAACAATGGTGACCAGGATGGCCTTTCATCACTGAGGCCTCCCTCCAGTGCAGCCGACCAGATTGTGCCATGCCACATGGTATTCTCTCTGCACATGCCGCTGGCTGCTCCATCACACCCGGTGCCTGCCCAGCAGCCAGGTCTGCTGCATTGCACGTCCCCTTGAAGGGGTTTCTCCGTGTGCCGCTGTGTGGGTGGTAAGTGTAGTGCAGTGCTCCACCAAAGGGGGACCGCCCAGATGCAGTCTCTACATTGAGAGATAGCACAGTGAATAGCCGCAAGAGGACTCTTGCATGCTGAGAGACCTGCTGAGACAGCTATATCGTCTGTAGGCCCTCTGGCAATACACTGTGCATTGCATTGATGATTTTCACAAATTTGCTTTCTTGACAGGTTGTTTTCACGGTGCCCCTTCTTTGGACAAGTGCCCTATCCAGTGCCCACCACAATGCCGTACTGGCCCTATTACAGTGCTGTGGGAAGAAGGGTGTTTGTCCAAGTCACTGCAGGACTAAAATACAGTAGGGAGGGTGGACACCACCCCAGGCATCCTGGAACTATGCACTCCACCCCTGGCATAAGCTGTGACCGTGGTTCTAGACAATACAGGAGATAAGCAGCTATCACCAGGGCAGACATGGCAGGCATACCAGCCATCAAAACTTTAACCATCGCAGCTCCCCTGCTCCCTGAAAACTGTGGGTGGAATGACTAAACCGATACTTCATGGCCACCAGGGTAGAAGAAGAGCAAAAATTAGCATGACTCCTACATTTGATGGGAGTGGGCATCTACAAACTATCTTGCTCTGTACACGAGGCAGGGTTCCCGAACATCTACCACACAATGGTCACCACTCTCAATCCATATTTTGAACAGATGGAGAACCCCAACTATGAACGTTCATCTTCAGGCAAGCCTGTCAGGATATGGAGGAGTATCTAGATGCATTCCATGCAATACTCAATATTCTAGCTAGTATCTCTACTTTCACAAACAAACTAGAGGAGATACTGGCACAGGTGATTCCATGGTGTGCTTTCACCAAGCTACTGGAACATCTCCTACAAGTGTCAGATTGTCATTGAGTGGCATCCCTGATACTTGTAGGAGATGTTCCAGTAGCTTGGTGTTCGGTCTAAAGAATTGCCAAAGGCCTAAGCCTAACATGGAGACCATGTTGTACAAACTCATAAAAACTGAATTTTTCAACCTTGTTGCAACAAGGAGACCTGCTGATAGAAGCAAGCAATGGCAGCAATTTCAAAACTCCTGTCGGTACTGTGGAGGTCCCACCAATTGTCAAAATAAATGTCTCATGAGGGGAAAGGCATGCCCCTCCTGCAAGAAGCCCAGTAATTTTGAAAAGGTCAGTTGATGCCACAGTCAAAGGGAAGCCACTGAAATCAGTGAATGTGGTTGGAAGCTCTGCTAATGCAGCAGAAGCAGAGGGGAGTCAGAGGGCATGGACAATGACAAACTGGAAGGGACTATTCACATGGTGTTAGCTGCAGGACTGGGAAGCCTGCCAGCTGGGCCTCCACTGACGTGTGAGATTGAAGTAGAATCCACCACGGGCCCTCAATCAATATGATGGACCAAGATGCCTATGAGACTCCCCAGCCGATCCGTGTCCTGTTGAAGGCAAACCTGTATGCCTGTGGACAAAAGCAGCTGCACAAAGAGACGTTCTCAACAACTATCATGCTGTCACGCATGATCATCATACGACCACTCAAATTGTCGACATTGCAATAAAAGGCAATGGCATGCTGCTAAGTTGTCAGACCCCGTCGAAAGACCGCGGGGGTCATTTCGACTTTCCCGCTGGGTCGGCGGGCGACCGCCAAAAGGGCGCCCGCCGGCCCAGCGGGAAAGACCCTGCAACAATGAAGCCGGCTCCGAATGGAGCCGGCGGAGTTGCAGGGGTGCGACGGGTGCAGTTGCACCCGTCGCGATTTTCACTGTCTGCAAAGCAGACAGTGAAAATCCTTATGGGGCCCTGTTAGGGGGCCCCTGCACTGCCCATGCCAGTGGCATGGGCAGTGCAGGGGCCCCCAGGGGCCCCACGACACCCGTTCCCGCCATCCTGTTTCTGGCAGTGTAAACCGCTAGAAACAGGCTGGCGGGAAGGGGGTCGGAATCCCCATGGCGGCACTGCAAGCAGCGCCGCCATGAAGGATTCTCCGGGCCAGGGGAAATCCGTCGGGAAACCGCCGGATCCCCTTTTCTGACCGCGGCTTTACCGCCGCGGTCAGAATGGCCCTGGAAGCACCGCCAGCCTGTTGGTGGTGCTTCCGTGACCCTCCACCCTGGCGGTCCATGACCGCCAGGGTTGGAATGAGGGCCTTAGTCGGGTTTGCACTGAAGATGCATGCATCAAACCCGGAAGACATACTGGCAGATTTGGTAGACCTGTTTGATGGCATAGGGTGCCTAAAAGTCAAGTCTGTCATGCTTCACATTGACAAATCAGTGTATCCCACTGTGGTACGATATTGCAGAGTGTCCTTTCAATTAAGGTAAAAAAATGGAGGCAGAACTTAAAAAACTCAAGCACACAAACATCAGTGAGAAAGTCAAAGGACTCACTCCATGGGTGTCCCTAATTGTTGTCATTAAGAAACAAAAGCATTAGGATGAGGTGAGACTGTTTGTTGACATGCACCTGCTAAATTTGGTCATCACAAGAGAGTGGCATGTCACCCCCACGGTAAACAACATAGTCAGTGAGCTGAGTTGTTCTGGATGGTTCTCCAAGAAGGACCTCTGTCGTTACAAATGGCTCAATTGGGGAATTATGAGCACAGCCGAGTTGTTCCAGAATGAGATTCAAAAAGTGCTCTCTGGGCTCCCTGGAGTAATAAATGTCATCAATGACATACTGTTATATACCGCATCTGTTGAGGAACACAATTACAGACTGAAGAAGGTGCTGAAGAGACTTCACAAATACAACCTCACTCTACACAGAGAAAAGTGTGTGTTTCTCTGAAACAACATCAGTTTCTTTGGGTGTCATTTCTCATCAGCAGGGGTAGATTTCAACCTGGCTCAAGTGCATGATGTCAGAATATCCTCGGCTCCATTGTGTGTCTCAGAAGTCCATTGCTTCCTGGAGTTGCTGAATTACTGTGGACAATTCAGCAACAATTTCATGTCCCTCACTCAACCACTGAGTGAACTCACAAAAGCTTCAACACAGTCGACATGAGGGGCCCTCAAGGAAAAAGCAGCAGACTGATGAAGGGCTGTCAGCTGAAACCACCCTGGTATAGTTTGACCCTTCCAAAGCCACCATGGATGAGTGGATGCATGGTGGATTCGTGGATGCTATCCCCACTGGACTGGGTGCCATGCTGTAACAGAAACAAAGCTGCAGGAGTGGGTTCCTCTTGTGTACGCAAGCAAAGCGTTCACCCCTACTAAGCAGCGGTATTCCCAAATCAAGCAGGTGACCATCACCATCCACTGGGGTGGCAATCACTTTCACCTATTTGTGTATTGGTATCTGTTTGTTGTGGACACGGATCATAAGTCCCTCATCCCCTGTTCCAGGGGTCATCACCAAACCTCCACTGTTCATTGAGAAGAGGATTCTTCAACTGTAGGTGTACTCGTTCATGGTGGAGTCCCCCCCTGGTTCCCTAAATCTGGTGGATTACCACATGAGGCATCCCAGGATGTCGACATGGCAAGAAGAACAGAAGGCTTAGGAGATCAAGACATACATGAGATACATAAGTAACAGGTTCCAACCAGTATCCATAACATTAGAGAATCTTATGATAGCCATGAAACGGGATGATTGTCTACAACTAGCCCTGGCAGTGGGTTCCACAGCACTCCTTTTTGGGAAGTAGCACTTTTCTTTCTGCTTCACATTTCCCAAGGGCAAGAGATGGGAAAACATACAAAGGGGAAAGAAGGTGGAAGAGAAAGATGGAAAAGCTGTAAGAAAGGGAGAAAGCAGGCACTTGCAAGGTACAGATCAAAGGTGCAGCAGTGTCTGGCAGTAGATTAGAAAGGCATGAGGTAGATTTAAGACTACCAGCCTTGATATTCGGGATGCCAACATATAATAGTGCCAGCTGTAGGCTTTTCTGAAGCAATTTCGGCACCAGCACTCACTCTATTACAAATTAAGCTGGAGATTGGAGACATTAAAGTCCCACTGGGGTGCTAGAACGTCTAAAGACCGCAAAGTACTGGAAGCACTCTATAATATGTGCTATGAGCTTGCTGCCAACGTGGATGGCTATTTTCTGTGAGGGCATCACTTGGTGATCCGAAGTGCCTAGTAATACAAGTCATACAGTTAGTCCACCTGGGCCACCAAGACATAGTCAAGACAAAGAGTTGTTTGAGGAGGAAAGTGCAGTTTCCATCCCTAGATGAGTGGGTAGAAATCAGAGTTCAAAAGTATCTTCCCTGCCAGGACACTGGGCAACTTAATCCCTGGGCTGCTGTCATCACTAAACCAGGGCCTCGCAGCTGTGGGTCTCTGCTAGCATGACAAAATGTACATGTTAATAATCATAGATGACTACTCCAAGTATCCGGAAGTTGAACTGGTGAGCACTATCTCATCCAGTGAGGTTCTACCCAAGTTGGAAAAAGTAAGGGCTACTCATGGCCTGTTGCAGAAAATTAGAATGGACAACGGATCCCTATTTCAGGGTCAGGAAAAGGCCAGATATTTGAAATCATGAATCATCGTCCACCAGAAAATAAGCTAACCACAAAATAGTCACAACACAATCGGTAAGTGGAACATTTATTACAAACCCTGAACAAGGTGGTCTGCATTGCTCAATAGAAGTGTGGAGGGAGATGACTGAGATCTGGGTGAGGAGCTATTCCCGGACCCTCCAGTCAAGGTCGCCTGAAATCAACATAGACTTAAAACCTGTTTCACCCAGAAGTGGGTCGGGAGGGAAAGGCCAGAGCCGGGATCACCCTGAGCCATTCCCCTGTTCACCAACTGGACAATGATAGAAGGGACGAGGTATGCAGCCGTAAAGTGAATGGTAAAGAAGGACCTGTGCCACAATACCATCTGAGAGCCAACCCAGTTCACTTAAATCACCTGAAGGACTTTTTAGTATGATGAGTATTGTGGCATTAATGGCGAGTCCAGGAATGATGCTATTGATATTATGCTCTGATGTTTGTTTCACAGCAGGGGAATAATGTAATGGTATGGTTCACTTCCGGAAGGCAGGGGGTATAGCAATTATTAAGAGTATATTGGAACGCACTCCTGTTGTGCTGGGTCACCGGGTTTAGCCCAAATGGGACTTTATGGAGTAAATAAAGAAGGCTACCACTTCCTGGGAGTAGTTAGTTACCAGTCACACCTAACTGAGCCTGTGCATTTATTGAGCACCGTTCACCTCACCTTAGTATCCTGGAGTATGCGGTGTCCCCTGCATAACAGGCTATACTACAGGAGTGCCTGTACTACTGATACATTGTTCAGAGATGGGGTCATATCTTCAGGGCTCACATGTTGGTGGACAGACACAGCGCACAAAGTAGTTATAACTAAATCTGACCTTCTACAGAACTTGAAAACAGAAACACTAACTCTTATTTTTTTGCCCAGCTAGAAAGAAGTTTAAAGATGTTTGCAATCTATCGCCCCATGTATGATTCTGAATGTGTTCCCTGCTTACTTATACATCTGTCCGTACCATCCGAAGCAACATGCCAGCCTTGGGCAGCCTTCTAGAGGGCAGTAGAAGGATAGGCACTCTGCTCCTTCAAGAGAGCCCTAAATCCGTATAGACCAAAGATAGTTGGCTGAGGCTCAAGTAGCTGCTTTTGAACATTGTTCAAAAACATTGTGAGAATTGCCCAGAAAAGAAGGCATAAATGCAAACCCATCACAGGGCATGGGTCTGAGAATATTTCATATTCTAGAAGATAATTGCCAAGTACTGACAGAAATAAGAAGAGTAGGATAAAAGCGCATGCAAAGTTATTTAAAGGCATGCCACCAAGCTATTACTAAGGCAAACTCATCTGCTGGAGAAGTACAGTCGCCTGCACATTTAACACACCTAGAGAGGTATGTCCAGTACTTAACTTGAGCCAGGTTGCGGGTGGACTGAGCTGGCAATCATTTGTAGGGCCCAGCGCTTATTTTTCCTCACCAGGCTTTCACCCAGATCAAGAGAGAAATCACAGAAGAATGAAAGAGAAAGACAGGAGAAAACAGTGATGAAGGGAGAAAGCAGGTACAGAAAAGAACCTGCAAGAGTCAAATAAAGAGGCAGAGAGTGTCTGGTGGTGGATGAAAAAGGCATGAGGTTGAATCAAGACTACGCAGCATTGGTAATCTGCACCCCCGATAGTCATAGCACCAGCCGCAGGCTTCTGAACAAAACCTTGTGCTCTGACACTTGTTATTTCGCTTGTCGCTTTTCTCCTTTATGTGCCTTCTTCTCAGCGCTACTAAAATCTAGGTCCCTCTGGGAGAGCGTAGTTTATATAATTAATATTAACATGAAATGTTTGTGAACTAATGTGCAATAATGCCACATAGAAACTGTATTAATAATATTTTGCTAAAACGTGTGTTTGAAATGTGCCCACGGGGAGTGGCCGCCAATGTATACGGGGACTAATGAAAATGACTAATGTTGAAGGAATATTATATTAGAAGATAGTTTTATACAAATTATTAATGATTATGTTATTAAAGTTTTGCTAATAAATCTTAAAGGCCCTAGTTAGCATGAGTCGAGGCCTAGTTACCTGACTCATATTAAATGTGTTTTTCTAAACGTGCAGTGTGCTGACTTGCTAAAGGACATGAACTCTTGTTTTCTTCAAACTAGAAGCTGAATGTAACTATAGTAGATCCGTTCTCATGAAGTTTGACTCTCTTGTAGAAATGTACTAGCTAAATGCAACAGTGTAGATTAACACTATGTACAAGGTCGCCTAAACCGGTACAGACAATGGAGCTACTGACTGAAGATGTGCAAAGAATTGCAAAAGGATGAAATCATACTGGACATTCTACCTCTAAAGACGTCAATTATAAGGACCAAAAAAATACATGAGAACTGTTGTGGGGTGACAAATTCAATGACATAATGCAAAGTTAATTGGTTAAAGATAGTGGGGTGCAACCCCTTGTCCAATCAAATTTTAGGGGAATGTACAACGAAAATGGGATAAAAACCCTTGATACCAGGAAGTGAATTAGAATGGAGAATAGGAGACTAGGAGACTAGGAGAGACTAAGGAGATGCTGATGCGATTTGCTATGGTCCAGACACTTTGTCACTTTGATTAGTGACTTGCTAATTTAGATTAGAACCATCCTTGTCCATAGATTGCCTGTTTATACTTTACCTCCTTATGAGGGAAGTACCCCTTTTGCCCTTCCTGCCTGAGCTGAGTTCCTGACTGATGGCGAATCAACTGATGTCCTGAAGACGAAGACCGAACCTGAGTGCTGACCCAATCTTGGAGGGTAACTATAATGACAAAGAAATTGTGATATCTGTTTGCTTTTCCTTTCTAGGTACCAGCTGCTTCTTTTGACAGAGACCATAGCTAGATGTTTTCCAAATTGGTGTTACGAAATTATTTTGCATGAAGCCCAACATGCCAATGCTAATTCGAGGGTAGTTCAGGGGTTCACTGAACTGACGCAAATAGACAAATGACTGAATCTATGCTTTGTTGAATAATGCGCTAATGATACTTTGCTAAGGATAACCTATGTTCACACCTTGTTATATTCTGATGTTCGTGATTCTTGCTTTGATGAAATCTTATCAGAGTTGCTATATTGTGACTATGCTAATGAGCTTCTTGGTTTTGAGACTAGTCAACTTCCTATTAGAATTGTAACCAATAGGGAATAAATATCACAAAATCATACTAAACTGGTGTGGTTATTCATGACTGAAAGGTCATGGTGGTGTCTTGAGTCTTGTTAAATGTCATTGACTAAGGTGAAATGCATTGCTGTGATAAATATTGATGACATTATTGACGTATTGATTGACATGTTGATTAGTTATCTCATGCTAAGGTGTCTTCAATCAGGGTCAAAAGATTAATTGGCCTAAAACGAGTCCCAATGTGTGTAAATTAGTCATAAAGGGACGCGTTAGCAGTTCTGGTAGCAGAGCGACGGTTTGGCCCTTTGGGGCCCTAGGACGGAGAATCAGTGTTTAGACTTGTTTTTCGAGATAATGCAAATTGGAGGTATGATGTGTTTCTAAATTCCCCATGACTTTCCCGGAATCTCCGAGCCTGCCTAAGTGAGTTGGGAATGTTCTCGGCCTTTTAGTATGTGTGATATAGAATTTGCGCTTGCTCAGCTTATGCATATTGCAGGTGTTTTTGTGAAGTTTCTGTGTTTTAGGCCAGGTAATGTTGTTTTAGTAGGAGTGGGCGTACTCCGCAGTATGAGAGTAGTGAAGTCGGCGTACTTCATGTGAGTGTGGCGCTTTGTACGGACCCGTCGTGGTCTAAGACTCCGGAGTATATTGACAAGTGTAGGAGACACTTGGGTTTATGTTGTAATTTGTGCGGTTTAATAGGTCAATCGGGTGTGGTTGACAACTCGAGTTTGAGTCAAATTGTGTGAGTGAAACCTTCGATGGAGATTTGGCAAGTTCTAAAGTGCACTAGGACAAACCGTTGACAAGTTGAGAGTAGGATTTGTGGGTCGAATTCTGCTTGCGTATGCGGGAGCTGAGAAGAAGAGAGTAGCGGCCGAGGCTTCAAGTGAAATCTCTGTAAAGTTCTGAAGCGATTGTGTACCCTTCCTGTAGTAAACCAGCAAATTTGAGTTGTTGTTGTTGTTAAAGGTGCTCGCAGAATGTATTGCATTAGTTTGGTGTGAATCCAGTGTGAGGAGGACAAGCCGCAAGACTTTGTCAGCTGCAGTGTGTGTGAGTGTGACGTCAGTGGTGCCGCGTTGGGATAGGTCAGTTGCCGAGAGGGGTCGCGCACGGATTGGCAGCCGTCCATAAGAGGCAATAGGTTGAGAAAGGTGGGTGAAGAGTGTTCTGGGAATTAAAGTCACTTCCTGATTAGATTCAAAACAAAATAAAAGACGCAAAAATGAAGTTTTCAAGGCGCTAAAGAGTGCTTTGAAGGGAGATGTATATATTAGGGCAAGTGAAGGGGAGCCTACACCGCCTGAGGGTACTCCAGCTTATATTGTAATGGAGAAGCGAGTCGCGCCATGTCTTTGGATGAAGCAGTGGCTTAAATTAACAGAGAAAGAGGGATGTTTAGCATTTCCAGAGCATGGAACGTTCAATACAAGAATCTTAGAGAATTTGAGGTGGTTGTTAAGTGTGCAAAAGCCGCCTCTGAGACCAGCTCAGTACGAGGCATTAGCAGTCTGGGATTTAATGGCTATACGACAAAGACAGCAAAGAATTGAAAGGGGAATGAAAAAGGCAGAAAAGACGCTAGCAGAGGCTAGATGGGACAATGAGAGCAGAATGTGGAGAAGGGGAATAGTTGACGCGCTTAAACTGTTTCCGGCAATAACGCAGGAAGACGAGACACAGGGAAAGAAAGCCACCTGTAAGACAGACAAGGGCTCTAGCAAGCCACAAGAAACTCAGAGATCTTGGGTAGATGAAGATGATTCTGATGATGAGGAATTTCCTAATCAGTTGTTACATGACTGACCGCCCGCCACCATATGCTATAAGTGACACCGCTCTGATCACTAGTGCGGGTCCTGAGAATCTGGCACAGAATAAGGGAATTACAAATGCAGTGCAGACAAGCGATTCAGCTTTGATACAAAATGGTGTCAGTGTACCCACTGCACCAGACGCACAGATACAGTTGCAACCTCCGCCGATACAGAGACTCTATCCAGACGTTCCAGTACTAGAGACAAATACGAGTCTGATGGTGCCGCCTGATCCGATATACATGAGGTCAAAGCTAGTGCAGATTGAGCCAACTCCGCAATTGTTGCCCCAGCTGCAGCAACAGCTGATTCCAGGTTACAATCCAATAGCAGGACCTCAGTCACTACCTGCACCAGCCACAGTGAGTCAAGCTTTAGGACTTACTGCTCCAAGGGGTTTGGGACCAGGTCAGACACCAGCTGCCATATCCTTAACAATTACTGTTGGTCCACCAGTACCGCTGTATGCGCAAGGTAAGCTTGGCACATGCGATCAGGGAGTGAGGACCCAAGAGATAACAAGGGGAGGGTTCACAGGAACTCCCCAGCCCATTCTACCAAGAGAACAAGCAGCAGAAGGACTCAGATCTTTGTTAGACCTCAGTCCGATTGGAGCTCCTTTAGAGGCAATGCGTCAAGCAGGGTTAAGTGTGCTAGCCCCACAGACAATGAGTGCGGAGACATCACAGTCACCTTTGATGCAGTCAGGAAGCATTTCGTTGCAAGGCTTTTCCGTGCAACAGTTAAATGAGTGGTTAGAAAAGACCAGTGCTTCACAAACTACTACAGTGACTGCAGAGAGGTCAGGAAGGGATGAATATCTGAACTTTGTGAGATTAGGTGTGGAAGCTGCCGAACTAGTAGAAGGGACAATGGGAGTGAACAGATTAGAGTCATACACAGAAGCAGAATTGAGGTATCTATGTCCCAAAATCACTAAAGAAGTGAGCCAGGTGCACCAGAGGTTGGCAAACCTGGCAGACAAGTACGACATAGACATTGAGAATACTAAACATTTGAAAAGAAGCTACAGATTAGACTTCGATTCTAAAGATTTTGATCACATGAGGTCTACCGGAATGAAAGCACATCTTAAAGAAATACTGCAAAGTGTGCAAATCTGGGGAGCCCTAGAGAAATGGGAAGGCAGATGGGCAAAGAAAAGGGATAAAGAGAAGGGAGACAGTCCGGAACCAAAGCAGGATAAAGCCGCACCGGACACGGGGACAGTAAAAATGTTATCAATGAGAGAAACAGCCGGGGGGGATGCTAGTCCATGTACCGTGGTCTAGGGGTGATATTTTGTCCTTCACAAATGATTATCCCAGGTTGAGGGAGAAACCGATAGAGTGGTATCAGCAGACAGACAGGTTTGTGAAACTTGCGAAATGTCTCTGGGAGGACTTGAATACTCTGTTTGAGATTATTGTTCCACCTGACTTATGGCTTGAGTGCAAGAGAGATGTGGATTGGCCGACACAGTAACCGGCAAGGGATAAGGTGACTGGAGCACCATCTGAGGAGGTGATGAAATACTATCATAAAGTAATTGAGTTTTTGAAGCAGAAAGTGTCGCCGAAAGTGACTGATTGGCCTCCTGTGAGGTTCTATCGATTTTCTGCCAAAGAGTCGATTCATGCTTACTACGAGAGACTGTTGAAAGCGTTCAAACATTACAGTGGCTCTGATACCATGGAGCCGAAAGACATGAATCATCTTGTGTTCAGGTTTGTTGAAGGACTGAGACCAGAGATTGGCCAGATGATTAAGAATCATTTGATCTGTTGGCAAGCGAAGCCGATTGATGAGGTATTGCAGTATGCAAAATACTGCAGTGACGAGATTGAGCTGAAGCAGAGAAAGTTGAAGGAGAAAGTGATGGTGATGCAGATTAAGGCAGCGCAGGCAGGTATGCAGGGAAATGGAATCCAGCAGATGGTACAGCAGCAACCGCAAGGGAATGGCATGTTTCAGACGCAACCAAGAGGTCGAGGTTTTGTGAACCGTGGTCCAGACCTGAATACTGTTGTGGTTCAAAATGATGTGCAGGGGATGAAAAAGGTATCACCATGTCACGCGTGCGGGGGCGTGGGGGCATTGAAAGCGGGAATGCCCAATGGTGGTGCAGGATGGTGTTGTTCAACAAAGCAATGATGTCAGTACATTTCAAAATGTGAGGGGTCCAAGGATGAGGGGCCAAAATCAAAACTTCCAGAATAACATGGTTCAGGTGCAGGGGGTTACAGCCCATGCTGCAAATGCAAATACCGCGTGTTCAACCAGCACAAATGCAGCAGGTACAACAGCAGGTTCCCATGGTACCTAGACAGCAAAGGCAACTACCATTAGCTCCAATGGGACAGCAACAGGTGATGCTTCCTCAGCAGGTCACAGGTCAAATGATGAGTCAAAATAACACAGTACAACAGTTCCCATTGCGTGGTGAGTTTGGAATAAACTATGAATGGTCGGATGATTGTTCAGATAGTGAGGAGTGTAGACTTTCAGCATCCCTAGAGGTAGATCAGAGGGGTCCCTATGTAGAGGGAAAGGTGATGGGTCACAAGGTTTCATTCCTGGTTAACACGGGAGCTACACGCTCTACAGTCAGAAGTGCAGAGGTTCCGAAATTGCCACTTTCAGGGCGTACCATAAGGGTGGTAGGAGTTGCAAATCAGTATTTGACAAACCCGATTACAGATCCGGTCCAAGTTGAGATTGGAAACTTCCAGGGACTGCATAAGTTCGTAGTCTGTGATTCTAGTCCAGTGTCCCTACTGGGAAGAGACTTACTGTGCAAGACAAGGTGTTCAATTACCTGTTCCGATGAAGGGATTGAAGTACAGACAAACAGTGATGATGAAGGAGACGATGGTCAGTTCTCAGAGTTAGAGACAGAGGGGGTCATTCTAAGTCTGGCGGGCGGCAGAGGCCGCCCGCCAGACTTCCCCCTCCGAAATACCGCTCCGCGGTCGAAAGACCGCAGAGGGTATTCTAGGTTTTTCCCTGGGCTGGCGGGCGGTCGCCAAAAGACCGCCCGCCAGCCCAGGGAAAAACTCCCTTCCCACGAGGATGCCGGCTCATAATCGAGCTGGCGGAGTGGGAAGGTGCGACGGGTGCTGTTGCACCCGTCGCGCATTTCACTGTCTGCAATGCAGACAGTGAAATACTAGCGGGGCCCTCTTACGGGGGCCCCTGCAGTGCCCATGCCATTGGCATGGGCACTGCAGGGGCCCCCAGGGGCCCCGCGACACCCCCTACTGCCATCCTGTTCCTGGCGGGCGAACCGCCAGGAACAGGATGGCGGTAGGGGGTGTCAGAATCCCCCATGGCGGCGCAGCGAGCTGCGCCGCCATGGGGGATTCAAATGGGCAACGGAAAACCGGCGGGAGACCGCCGGTTTTCCATTTCTGACCGCGGCCAAAGCGCCGCGGTCAGAATGCCCAAGGGAGCACCGCCGGCCTGTCGGCGGTGCTCCCGCCCCCGTTGGCCCTGGCGGTGCAACACCGCCAGGGTCATAATGAGGGCCAGAGTCTGCAAATGAAGAATATCCTCTGATAACCTTATTCCCGATGCTTACAGTGACTGATTTGCCAACCGAGTTGCAGGGAACAGTGACAGAGAAAGTGTGGGACCTGACAGGAAAGGAAGTGGGATTGATAAAAGGAGTAGAACCGGTTAAAGTACAGGTAAAACCGAATGCAGTGTTTCCCCAAATACCGCCATACCACATGGCACAAGATGTTCTCATTCAGGTGTCACAGATAATTGCGGACTTTGTGAAGCAAGGGGTTCTGAAAGAGGTATTAAGCAGCCCGTGTAACTCACCAATAATGGGTTTGAAAAAGCCTTGTGGAAAGGTTCGAATTGTGCAAGACTTGAGGAAAATAAACAAGATTGTGGTAAAATGCTGCCCAATAGTGCCAAATCCAGCAGTAATCATGTTTCAGGTTCCATGTGAAGCAGAGTGGTTCACAGTTGTGGACCTGTCTCGGGCATTCTTTTTGGTGTCTCTTCATGAGGACAGCCAATTTCTTTTCAGTTTCAAATTCCTGGATAAGGTGTACAGTTGGTGCAGAATTCCTCAAGGGTTTTCTGAGTCGCCTTCCATCTTCATTCAGATATTGAAGAAGGATTTGGAGTCATTGGAACTGCCTTTCAGTTCGAGTGTAGTGCAGTACATTGATGATTTGTTGATTGCGTCCAGGACAAAAGATGACTGTAGGTATGACACAATTGCCTTACTGAATCATTTGGGAAAGAATGGACATAAAGTGTCCCCAAAGAAGCTGCAATACTGTAAGAAAGAAGTAAAATACTTAGGTCACTTGATTGAAAAGGGCTCCAGGAGAATATCAAAAGAAAGGGTGACAGCCATACTGCAGATGAATCCGGCCGACAGCAAAGAGAGATGTCAGAATGTTTTTGGGAATGGTGGGCTACTGTCATCAGTGGATTACCAACTTCTCGATTATCTCTAAACCATTTATAAAACTGACAGGTAAAGAGGTTCAGGATGACCCGGGTACCATAATCTTGTCCAAGAAAGAAAGGGATGCATTCATGGAGCTGAGAGAGTGTATGTGCAGGGCACCAGCTTTAGGTATGCCTGACTACACGAAGCCTTTTCTACTGTTTTGTCATGAACGTGATGCTTGTTCTTTGTCTGTCTTAACACAGGTCCATGGAGGTGCAAACCGCCCAGTAGCATATTTTTCAGCTACTCTGGACCCAGTTGCAGCAGCCTTACAGGGTTGTTTGCGCGCAGTAGCAGCAGTTGGTCAAAGCCTCACACAGTGTGAAGGCATAGTGATGGGACATCCCTTAACAGTAATGGTTCCACATTCAGTTGAAATTCTGTTGACCCGAACCAAGACACAACATATGACAAATGCCCGACTTACCCGATATGAAACAGTTATCCTGGGGTCACCCAATGTTTCTTTGAAGAGATGTACTGTATTGAACCCGGCAACTTTACTTCCTGTTGAAAATGCTGAGATTAATAATGCAGAGGAAGTGGAACATGATTGTCTTGAGGTAACAGAACTATGCACCAAACCAAGACCTGACATCAAAGATACCCAGTTAAAAGAAAATGACTACATTATGTTTGTTGATGATTCATGCTTGAGAGACTCATTAGGAGTACTGAGAGCTGGGTATGCCGTGTGTACAATCACCGGTATTTTAGAAGCCTCCTGGCTCGAGAGAGTGCACTCTGCACAAGTGGCTGAATTAATTGCCTTTACTAAGGCATGCCACGTAGCTGAAAATCTAAAAGTCACTATCTATACTGACAGCAGATACGGATTCGGAATTGTGCATGATTTTGGCCAATTGTGGTCACAGAGGGGTTTCATGACCTCTTCTGGTTCACCAGTGAAAATGGTGAAAAGATTAAGGACTTGTTGCATGCGATTCAGTTACCTCTTGAAATTGCCATGGCAAAATGCAATGCTCATGTTAAGTCACAAGACTTTGTGTCAATGGGAAATGGCTATGCAGATCAAGTCGCAAGGTTCTGCGCATTGAACTGTATATCGTTCAAAGATCAGTGGGAATTGTTACCTGCAACCGAAAATGAAACCTGTCTAAACTTTGCATTAAGAGTGGTTGATACATTAAATGAGTTAAGATCACTGCAGGGTCGTGCTAGCAGAGAGGAAAAACGTTCCTGGCAAAGAATGCAATGTATACAGAGGTCTGACGACTTGTGGGTTTCAGAGGAGGGGAAAATGGTTTTGCCAAACTGTTTTTTGTCATAGTTTGCAAGATTTTACCATGGTCAAGCACATCTTGGCAGAGACGCAATGATCAGGCTGTTTAAAATCGACTGGTTCAATCCGAAATTCAGACAAGCTGCAGAGGTTATCTGTCACAGGTGCATCATCTGTCAACGGATGAATGCAGGAAAAGGGACTGTGGTGACTTTGAGCCACATAGGGAGAACTGGAGGTCCATTTAGCAAGATGCAAATGGATTTCATTGAGATGCCTGTGTGTGGAGGCTTGAGGTATGTGTTGGTGATTGTGTGTGTTTTCAGTCATTGGATTGAAGCTTACCCTACACATAGAAATGACAGCCTCACAGTAGCAAAGCTGTTGCTTAGGGAGTTAATACCACGTTTCGGATTCTCGATCTCTTTAGAATCAGATAGGGGCAGACACTTCGACAATGAGGTGATTAAGTGCTTGTGTGCTGCATTGGACATTGAGCAAAAGCTGCATTGTAGCTATCGCCCTGAAGCATCAGGACTAGTGGAACAGATGAATGGTACCTTGAAGTCGAGAATGGCAAAAATGTGCGCAGCTACCAACTTAAAATGGCCGGATGCATTGCCCTTAGTGCTGATGTCAATGAGAAACACACCTGACAAGAAAACAGGACTATCTCCCCACGAGATACTGATGGGTCGAGCTATGAGATTACCCGCAGTGCCTGCAAATGCTCTTGTGAATAGCACAGATGATATGGTGTTGGACTACTGCAAGGATCTGGCTGATGTGGTCCGCTCTTTTTCTCACCAGGTGGAGGCTACCACATTGCCACCAATCAGTGATCCAGGTCACACCTTGAAAGCCGGTGACTGGGTGGTTGTCAAGAAGCACGTGAGAAAGTCGTGTTTGTAGCCGCGTTGGAAGGGGCCCTATCAAGTAATACTGACAACAACCACTGCTGTGAAATGTGCAGGAGTTCCAAACTAGATACATGCCAGTCACACAAAGAAGGTGACGTGTCCGACTGATGAGGAACTTGAAATGGGCAAAACAACAACTGCAGAAAAGGAAGTCTCAGGGCCGGAGAGTATTCAAAGGGGAACTGAGACTGAAGGAGAGCCCACTGAGGACGGCTTAGTCCCTCAAACAGTAAATGAGTTCGAGAGAGGTGACAGTGAGCCTATCTCAGTGGAGGCAGCAGGGGAACCGAAGCAAAGAGAGGTTCTCCCAGAAGTAGACGGATACGGGTTTGAAGTTGAGCCCGTAACAGACCCTGAAGACGAGGGGGAAGAAGCAGAGCGAGGTCAAAGTGCATCAGCTCCCCCTGAGCCACTTGCTGGTCCGTCAAGAGAAAACACAATAGCACAAGAGGAGGGCGCTGTTCAACGTTCTGAAAGGGCAAGCAGGAAGAAAACACATAAAGGAGATAACTGTCCGGAGCCGCAAGCTGCAATAGAGAAAGTGGTCCCTGGAGACACAATAGAGGAAGAAGTTGATACAACCAGAAAGGAGGATCTCAGTGAAGGAGAGTTACAGAGTGAACGCAGACTGAAAAGAAAAAGAGTCGCAAACAGAAGGTTCGCAGGTCCTGAATGGGCATATGCAACATCAGCTGAATGGCAACAAGAATTCTTGGCGTTCTGTTTTGATCGAGAGGTACCAGGTCAATACTACGGCACCTGAATTCAACTTTAGAAAGAGACTGTGTTGAAATTGAAATTGAAAAGCTGAGAAAAGAGACTGATAAATTACCGGATGTGACACTGAAAACCTGAATTGACTTTGAAATGATAGGTGTGATTGTGGGAATGCCATGGTTGGATAAGAAAGTGACTAACAATGCTTCAAAATCTGAGACTGCTACACTAACACCGTGGGAGAAGTTTGAGCAGGATGCAAAATACTTACATGCAGGAACTAATTCAAAGGGGGAACTGTCTACTAATGTCTTCTATCGCTTGCTAAATGAGTATGTTGATACAATGGATGCGAGAAACTGTTGTGTGTACAAAGATTCCTTCATCAGTACAAGAAGGGGTTACTTACCATAGTCTGCCTTTTAACTTATGGGATAAGCTGTAGCTTGTTACTAACAAGATTCTATAATCAAGAACATGTGCAATATTTTTATTCAAACTTAGATGTGGTGTTTTCTTTTGTGCCTGTGATTGAGTTTCTTAACAAGTTAGCTAAAGAACATAGCATAAAGCTAGTTAGGGGTTTCTTTGAGCCGACACTGACATTTGGGACAGCTTATGCGCACTGCAATAATTTAACCTGCTTACTAACACCTGTGGAGAAGAGCTTCTTAGATTACACTGATGATAGACGCAAAGCATTGAAAGAAAGGCTAGAAAAAGGGTTAGAAAAACGCACAGCTGCAAATGATTATGCTTACACCGCAATAAAAACACAAGGCAAATTAGCTATAGATGCATTACATGTAGGTAGGCTTTGTATATATAGGCCGAAATCTGAGCATGACACTTTATTTGTGGGAAAGAGTGAGTGCTGGCATGTGTTTTTGTTTCAGAGTAAGTGGACGTTCATGTTAAATGGACAGGATCCAGCGATCCCTGGGATCTACTATATTTATGGGCTTAATGCTTATTACCGTCTCCCTAAGGGATGGTATGGGACATGTTATTTGGGGATAGTTTTCCCAAAGATCTACCAGATTGATGACTTAAAACAAATACCTAAAATGTCTGAATTACAACATGCTAGACAAAAGAGAGAGACAGCGGCTGCTGTTGTTGGTGACATATTTGGAGCCATAATTCCTTCAGTAGGGGTTATCTTAAACTCCATAAAGATTCGAAAGTTGTCTACTATTGTGGATAACATGCTGACAAACTTCACAGGGGCTATACTCCTGATGGATACTGAACTTGCTGTGGAAAGAGCTATGACTCTTCAAAACCGGCTTGCTTTAGACATTCTTTTAGCGAAGAGCGGCGGAGTCTGTAAGATGCTTAATGAGCGCCATTGTTGTGCGTTCATTCCTGACAATAGCAATAAGATTAGAAGTGTGCTTACTAACCTAACAAGAGATAGTGCAGATTTGAAGGACTTGAAGGAACCTGGAGTTTGGGAGAAAGTTGGGAAAGGAATTACTAGAGTAGGGAATTGGTTTAGTAATATTTGGAATGGGGTTCTTGTAAAAATATTAGGGGGTCTGTTTTTATCTGTTTATTAGGCTTATGGGGATCATGCAAAATTAATGAAAGAATCAAGAGAAATCTGACAAAACGAAGCAAAAGGAATGAAGAAAATGAAAGGGAGAAAATGTTTAATGAAATTTGGGAAAGTTCACACAAAGGTCAAGATGTTGAAATGAGGGTTATGAGGAAAGTGAGAGGTTGAAAAGGGAAAGGTTTGTGTGATGACAAAGGTCATCAGAGGAGGGACTGAGAGAGCGTAGCTTATATAATTAATATTACCATGAAATGTTTGTGAACTAATGTGCAATAATGCCGCATAGAAACTGTATTAATAATGTTTTGCTAAAACGTGTGTTTGAAATGTGCCCACGGGGAGTGGCCGTCAATGTATACGGGGACTAATGAAAATGACCAATGGTGAAGGAATATTATATTAGAAGATAGTTTTATACTAATTATTAATGATTATGTTATTAAAGTTTTGCTAATAAATCTTATAGGCCTTAGTTAGCATGAGTCGAGGCCTAGCTGCCGGACTCTCATATTAAATGTGTTTTTCTAAACGTGCAGTGTGCTGACTTGCTAAATGACATGAACTCTTGTTTTCTTCAAACTAGAAGCTGAATGTAACTATAGTAGATCCGTTCTCATGAAGTTTGACTCTCTTGTAGAAATGTACTAGCTAAATGCAACAGTGTAGATTAACACTATGTACAAGGTCGCCTAAATCAGTACAGACAATGGAGCTACTGACCAAAGATGCGCAAAGAATTACAAAAGGATGAAATCATACCGGACATTCTACCTCTAAAGACGTCAATTATAAGGACCAATAAAATACGTGAGAACTGTTGTGGGGTGACAAATTCAATGACATAATGCAAAGGTAAATTGGTTAAAGATAGTGGGGTGCAACCCCTTGTCCAATCAAATTTTAGGGGAATGTACAACGAAAATGGGATAAAAACCCTTGATACCAGGAAGTGAATTAGAATGGAGAATAGAAGACTAGGAGAGACTAGGGAGATGCTGATGCGATTTGCTATGATCCAGACACTTTGTCACTTTGATTAGTGACTTGCTAATTTAGATTAGAACCATCCTTGTCCATAGATTGCCCGTTTATACTTTACCTCCTTATGAGGGAAGTACCCCTTTTGCCCTTCCTGCCTGAGCTGAGTTCCTGACTGATGGCGAATCAACTGATGTCCTGAAGACGAAGACCGAACCTGAGTGCTGACCCAAACTTGGAGGGTAACTATAATGACAAAGAAATTGTGATGTCTGTTTGCTTTTCCTTTCTAGGTACCAACTGCTTCTCTTGACAGAGACCATAGCTAGATGTTTTCCAAATTGGTGTTACGAAATTGTTTTGCATGAAGCCCAACATGCCAATGCTAATTCCAGGGTAGTTAAGGGGTTCACTGAACTGACGCAAATAGACAAATGACTGAATCTATGCTTTGTTGAATAATGCGCTAATGATACTTTGCTAAGGATAACCTATGTTCACGCCTTGTTATATTCTGAGGTTCGTGATTCTTGCTTTGATGAAATCTTATCAGAGTTGCCATATTGTGACTATGCTAATGAGCTTCTTGGTTTTGAGACAATGCAACTTACTATTAGAATTGTAACCAATAGGGAATAAATATCACAAAATCATACTAAAGGTGGTGTGGTTATTCATGACTGAAATGTCATGGTGGTGTCTTGAGTCTTGTTAAATCTCATTGACTAAGGTGAAATGCATTGTTGTGATAAATATTGATGACATTATTGACGTATTGATTGACATGTTGATTAGTTATCTCGTTCTAAGGTGTCTTCAATCAGGGTCAAAAGATACATTGGCCTAAAACGAGTCCCAATGTGTGTAAATTAGTCATAAAGGGATGCGTTAGCACCTCCATACAAGTTTTCATGAGCAAGACCTACTGCCTTTGCCAAAGCTTCTCTTTCCGGCTTCGAAGTCATCATCGGTGCTTTCTGTTTGATTCTTATCAACAATTCCATCACCATTATGATTCTTTTATTCTTTAGCATTCCAACAGTATTCTCACACGTATTTTTTACAACTTGCCCATGGGTATTGTTCGTCACTGACTACATGTTTCGCCAACCGTTTTATCTGACAATAGATCTAGAGCTGTGCTCATGCCATTCAGTCTTTCATACAGTTTGTCATCTATTTCCCCTGTGTCCTGAAGGCTTCCACTCATGACATCTTTAAGAAGTTTGGTTATAGATGTTATCTGTCATATTCTCAACATCTTTATCAGTAATTTCAGTCACAGTCAATGATTTGGTGATTTACCTTGTTGTAATATGTGGTTGATGTTTTTGGCAAGAACAAGTTTGCATGTTTATAATTGGTGTGATCACAAAGTGTACTTCTGAAACTCACTTGAAGGGAATGGTAGCAACATACCGACCTAGAGCACAAGGGGATGAAGCATGCGATCCTCTAAATGGCCCTGACGATAACTTAGGCATAGTGGCAATTAGTCCATGCCAGGGAAAATAATTCATGACTTTCGTCTGATCACAAGTTAAAAACTGCATGTGTGATTAAGCACATGAGATAAATGTTGCATGCCTATGGTCAATGTGGGCGACTTAAACCATTTGCTGTTAACTGTATTTGTGATGTTTACTCAATGGGAGAGAAAACACATGCAGTAAATGAACAGACATAAATGACATCTAATTACAAGTGTGAGCGGTCATTGGAAACCACCTTGAAATACCTTAACTGAAAAACAGGTGTTATAAATTGTATTGTTGAAAATGTAGGGAATAAAAGAAAAGCAAAACTGCCAAACAGTCCAAAAACAAGACTGACACAATAAAGCAAAAAACATGGTACATGCAGTGTTTCAGCTGAAACAAGTCTCACACACACCTTCACACAGGGCCAGATCTACTTAGACAGGCATGGACAGGTGTTACTCTCAAATGTTGATAGCAACAGCTCGCACGTCCATTTTGTAATACACAAGCATGGATGCAGCTCTGCTAGGCCGTTATATCATGCCACAGTAGATCCATGTTCTTCTACAAAAAACCAAGCACCATGAAGATAGAAATCAGGCCCCCATTAATGCCCTCAAATGACACAGCAATGTAGGATAAGAGCCAACAATAACAGAGTAAATCTGAAACCCATAAACATGAGTAAGCCTGAGAACCAGAGGATACAAAGGCTCAATATGGGCACTACTGTATATACATAGGGATCAACTGCCATTCTCCTTCCTGAAAATGCCAAAGGTGCTATAATTCTCTGCAACAGGCACCACACAGCAGGGCTGGCACATACTTTTTCTCAGTTAACGTTTAGCCAAATACTCTGCTAAGCAACGGATGCTTTGGAGAAAGCGAGTGGGAAGCAGATACTGTACCCATTCTGCACCCATAACACTAATGCCAGCAAATGAAACATCTATGCTACAGCAGGATTCCTGACACCCTAGGGTCAATTGGCTGCACTTATGTTCATCTGGCGGAATCACATAGACAGGAAGCATAAAATAGAGACAAATATGTGCAAATACAGTGTGATGTAGATCTGTGTATAATGAAATGCTATGTTAGGTGCTCTGGACGAAGCCACAATGTAATGATACCGATGAGAAGCAACATTAGTCATACTGTGGTGACCCTCTGGTGGCTTGACCCTTAAGGTACTGGGCAGACAACTTACCCCTGCATCATCAGGATTACAATGCATTAAGATTGTGTAGTCCAATTTCAGCACATCAGCAGTACTATTAAATAGTTGTTAGCCCATGATGGCAGCACATATATGGATTAATGTGAAAGTGTGTTTCAACTTACATCGATCACTTTTCACAGTGATGATTCTCAGTAAAGTCATCTTTTTTAACAAGCACTTTCAATACAACTCCCAAGTCTCTTACCTTTGATTTCATTGACCATAAGACCTTCTTTCATATCTTCCTCTTCAGGCATGTTAAGGATGGTTAGAATTTTTTATTCCAATAGCTTGAGGTAGAGCTGAGATGTAGAACTACTGCCAGTTGCAACACTTTAGTGCTGGTACTTGACAACCTACTTAATTACCTAGAATTTCAAGGTTTGGAACTCTTTTTTAATTTTCTCAACATCATGGGGATATGGTATTTCAGTAGTGATGCTGTCCATTATCTCCTTCCACTGGCATGTCTTGTTTGTTTTTGGTGGTATCTTTAGCATGTGGTGACAGACAGTCATGATGGCTTACCACCCTCATAGCCAGGACCTCCAGCTCAGGATCCAGAAACTTGTAATTCATTTCCCTGTCTGGGCCCATGATGGGAGAGACTGTCAGGTTTCTACCTGTGATGAATGAGGCCATGATTCCAAGTTCATATGAATGTAGGTGCTATTATCATTCCTCATAAATAACGATACCCCAGTGTAAAATAAATATTACCTGTCATGAGTTTTGGGGGGAATAACATGCAGAGTTTGCCGTTACCACACCAAATCCGCATGGTGCAGCAAATAATGTAAACTTTTTCCCAGTTAAATTCCAACTGGCTTGACCTGCTGAAATGTAACAGTGGGTGAGATATTTAACACACACCATAATTACTGATAAATATGCCCAACTCATAAGTTCGACCCCCTATGCACACAGGAGAGGCAGAGGTACAGGGGATTGGGTCTGGGTGTAGGAAGTTGGAGGGGGGAGGAGGGAGGCTAGACACAGGGACAATGGCTGCCATCAGTGCTGAGGCCAGAGTCTGAAAGGCTCGCTGAAGGGCCGCCTGACCAGAATGAATGCCCTCCAGGTATGCATTACTTTGGTGCACTTCCCTTTCTACACCCTGGATGGCATTCAAAATGGTAGACTGCCCAACAGTGAGCGACCTGAGGAGGTCAATGACCTCCTCACTGAGGGCAGCAGGGGTGACTGGGGCAGGGCCTGAGGTGCCTGGGGCGAAGGAGATGCCCACCTTCCTGGGTGAGCGGGCACAGGGCAAACGCTGAGGGGCTGCTGGGAGGGCTGTACCTGTTGTTGCGGGGGGCAGAGATGTTGCCGCCACCACAAGGTAGCTCCCATCAGAGGACGAGTCCGATCCACTAATGTCTGCTCGTGCCCCCGCCGTGGAGCTCCCCTCGCCCTCCATCCCACTGGCGATTTCAGAGTCGGTAGTGTGGCCCTCCATGGCCATGTGGGATGCAGCTCCCTCGTGCTCCGGTGCCACTGCTCCTCCGCCTGATGATGCTAATGCACACATGAACAGGAAGACCACAAAAAGGGGGGGGGGGAACAGAAGACAGACATGTTGAGTGCATGCATTCCCACTACCGTTGGCGGACAGCACAGACACAGAAGCCCCCTGCACTACGCCGCGCATTTGGGGTCCACTTTGCAATCCCTGGGACATGGCCTACAAGGCTATGGACGACATCTGCACACATAGGTGACACAGGGCCATGAATAGCTGTACTTGGCACCCTACAGAGGTGGGGAGCGGGGGCACAGGGGCACAGGGCCGTGCCTTACGGAGGAGCCTAGCATACGGAACTCGCCCTGGCCTAGGTATACCCACAGCCCTCCTCCCCCACCCAGACACCTCCACTGTGCGCAAAGTTAGCAGAATGAGAGTGTACTCACCCCATTGTGTCTGCTGTGATGCCCTCACGCGCCCATCCAACTCGGGGTAGGCCACCGCCAGGATCCGGAACATCAGGGGGGTCAAGGTCCGACGGGCACCCCTCCCAAGTTGGGAGGCCATCCCCAGCTGAGCCTCCGCCGTCTTCCTGCTCCAGCGGCGAATGTCCTCCCATCTCTTCCGTCAGTGGGTGCCCCGTCTGTGGTAGACACCCAGGGTCCGGACGTCCTTGGCAATGGCACGCCATATATCCGTCTTCTGGTGGGCGCTGACCTATATGAAATATACAGGGGGAGAAGAAAAGTAATTACCTTCTGCACCATCAATGTGAGTGGCCCCCCATCCCTACCCTTGCCATGTGGCACATGCACTCACCGTCGTTTCAAGCATGCCTCAATCTCTCCCCCCCATCTTTCATCCACCCCACTCAACACAGGCATAGCCCATACAGCATGCTCCCAGTGTATTTACCTGTTTGTCTGGAGGACCGTAGAGTAGCGCGTACTGGGGGAGGACCCCATCCATAAGCTTCTCCAACTCCTCCAATGTGAAGGCAGGGGCCCTTTCCCCAGTCGCATGAGCCATTGTCCCTTCCAGACCGAGGTCACAGCAGCACTTGCAGTGTAGGTCCTCTCCTGTGGAAGATCAGGTATCGAGTGAATTAAAAGAGAGAAAATGGTGGGCACGTCCGCGGCGGTGCGTACCACGACCGCCGGCGCATATCGTTATTGGCTCCTGAGACCCATAGGGTTCAATGTTAACCAACGCAGCATTGCGCCGCGGTCTTCGACCGCCTACCGCCACGGTGTGCAACGCCAGCGCAGTTACCTCACATCCCATTGTCACACTTTACAGGTCAGGCAGCAGCCATTTCAGGGGCCCACATGCCTTACTTTTTGTACTGCGTCACACATACCTAGGCCTTGCATCCACACTCATACAAGCCATACGATGGGTTAAGATCCGTGTTTTTGGAAAGCTGGGGTTACGTACCTCTGGGATGTTTGACTCTGTGCTCGCTGTTGTCCTTCATAGGCACCGTCCGCTGGGACATGTGAGGAGATGGTGGCATCCTCCGGTGTACAGACCGCTGGTGGACCTGTCGACAATGGAGGAGAGACATCTCATCCTGACATACAGGCTTGACCGTGTCACAATTCTGCAACTGTGTGCCCAGCTGGAGCCAGACCTGATGTCACCTATCCGCCATCCCACAGGAATCCCCCCTCAAGTGCAGGTGCTGTCAGTACTCCATTTCCTAGCAAGTGGGTCATTTCAAACAACAGTGGCCATAGCATCAGGGATGTCCCAGCCTATGTTTTCCAACGTGTTGTCCAGAGTGTTGTCTGCCCTGCTGAAACACATGCGGAGCTACATCGTTTTCCCTGAGGTGGAGGATTTGGCTACAGTGAAAGGTGACTTCTATGCCCTTGGACATATCCCCAACAACATAGGTGCCATTGATGGGACCCATGTGGCTTTGGTCCCCCCCACAGGAGTGAACAGGTGTACAGAAACCGGAAGAGTTATCATTCCATGAATGTCCAGATGGTATGTTTGGCAGACCAGTACATCTGCCATGTGAATGCCATGTTCCCTGGCTCAGTGCATGACGCCTACATCCTGTGGAATAGCAGCATCCCTTATGTGATGGGTCAGCTCCAGAGGCACCGTGTGTGGCTAATTGGTGACTCTGGTTACCCCAACCTGTCATGGCTACTGACCCCAGTGAGGAATCCCAGGACAAGGGCAGAGGAACGCTACAATGAGGCCCATGGGCGAACTAGGAGGGTGATCGAGCGGACCTTCGGCCTCCTGAAGGCCAGGTTCAGGTGCCTCCATATGACAGGTGGATCCCTATTCTACTCACCAAAGAAGGTGTGCCAGATCATCGTGGCCTGCTGTATGCTTCACAACCTGGCTTTGCGTCGCCAGGTGCCTTTTCTGCAGGAGGATGGTCCAGATGGTGGTGTAGCAGCTGTGGAGCCTGTGGAGAGTGAAGAGGAGGAAGACGACATAGACAACAGGAACACGGTGATACTGCAATATTTCCAATGAACAGAGGTAAGAATACAAACCGGCCTACTACATGTACTTAAACACTACTACCTCTGTACTGTCTGTCCTTTTCACCCAGTGTATGGTAACTGAGTTGTCACTTTCCCTTACGATTTCAGAGATCTGGGTCCCACAGTGTGACATCTGCTTTGTTTCCCCATGGACTACAGCTGTGTGACATTGGTATGTTGGCATCACAATGTAAATAAGCATTTTGGCACTGTAATTACAGATAAATATATTCACATTCACAGACAGACTCCTGATTGTTTTGTGCAATAAGGGTGTTTATTAAGGTGCTAATTATTGGTGGGGGGTTGTAAATTGGTGAGGGGTGATGGTGGAGGAATGTCCATGGCAGAGTCCAGTCTATTAGTCTCACAGGTGCATTGTCCAAATGGGTCTGGGAAGTGGAGCTGGGGCAGTTTAAGGATGGATAGGGTGACAAAGTGGGACAGTGGGATGACTATCAGGGTGGTATCCTTTCTTGGCGGGGTCTTGGCAACTTACTCTGTCCTCTTCCTGGATCTCTGGGACCGCTTGCGGGGTGGTTCTCCTTCTGCAGGGGGTGGGGTGCTGGTGGCCTGTTGGTCCTGTGGCGGTGCCTCCTGTCCACTTGCGCCGGCAGAGGTGGTGTGCAGTTCTTGGTCCATGCTAGTGTCAGGGGCCCCTTGGA